>NC_058130.1:361932760-361974444 GCF_016433145.1 Gracilinanus agilis | reverse complement strand
CCGCCGCCGCCGCGGTCGGCCCGGCGCACCCGCCCGGCGGCGGAGGCGGCTCGGCCCCCATAGGGCAGGGAGCGGGACAGGGCGACACCCCCAGCCCGACCGAGCACACCCACCCCGCCCCAGCCGCCCCCCTCCCGTCCCGTGGAGCCCCCAGCCACCCTGCCCCGGGCCCTGCCGGGCCCTCCCCCCCCCACACTCACCCGCCTGGGTGTCAGGCTTCGGCAAAGTTCCCGCAGCCTCCTTGGGGGGACGCGAGTACCCGGGAGGGAAGTCCCCGGGAGGTCCCGGGGCCGCAGGAGCCGAGGGTCGAAGTGCGGGGCGCTCACACGCACGCCCGGGCCACCGCAGACCCCGGGGCGCTGGAGGGGCCGCGCCGGGGACAGCTCTGGGAGCAGCTGGGGCTCCCAACCAGGTCCCCTCCAGGCAGTGGAGGGGGTCGCGGGGCTCGGAGCAGGCGGGACAGTTCCTGCTCCAGGGGAGGAGACTTGAGACTGCGCGGCCTTGGGGGCGGAGGGAGAGGATCGCCGAGGGGCAGACTCCCCACACCCAGCCTAGGCAGGGCGGTGGGTCAGACTGATGGATGCCCCAAACCCCATAGCCGGGGTTGGGGGAGGCGAAGAGGAGAAACCGAGGGAACCAAGCCTCCCGAGGGTGCAAGGACGGACGGACAAACTAGTGCCTTTGGCCGGGACTAGCAGGGTGCTGAAGAGTCCTAGAAGTGCTGGCAAAGGCAGGCCAGGATGGCCACTGGGTGTTGCAGGGCAGAGTGGATACGGACTGATGCCCGACAGGTGGGGAAGGAGGGGGCAGACGCTGGGCAGTGCCAAGGAGGGGAATGAACAGAGTGGCTGGAGAAAGGACGCTAATACCAGATCTATGCCAATATGCAAGTTTGGGGAGAACGATACTGGCATAATTTCAGAGAAAGAAAGAGGGAGATGTTGATCAGTTGGTTAAAACTGGACATCGGTTGTTTGTTTTTTTTTATTATTATTTAAATAAAGCTACTAGAGGGTGAGTGTAATAGGTCTAGCCAGGAACCAGTACTGTACAGAGTCAAGAGAAACTAAAAAAACCTATTGAGAAGGTCAGGAAACTATGTAAGGACCCAGAGGGAGGCTCAGAGGTCCAAATGTGGCATTTTCCCTATAGTTTTAAAGCTTAACCTGTACATTTTGCAGAGCAGAAGGGAAAGAGAAGAGAGAAGCAACAATAACCTGTTGATAAACTGCCTAGTTCTCCTTATATACCATGAAAATCTGCCTGTCCTTTGTGGGCAGAATCTAGCCCTAGTCATGGTGGATGAATCAGGCAGCAAATGGAAAGATACTAAGTAGGCAAAGTCTAAGTGTGAGAGAGACTATTTCCCTGCTCCTCTGTCAAGCACCCCTCTTCTCCCAGGAATAGTAGTTCTAGCAAGGTGAAGATTCTGCCTCCAAATCACCTTGGTATCAAAGAATATAGTAGCTAAAACAGACCTCAAAGGCTCTAATACAACCTTTTGATTATACCTTAAGGAAACTGAGGTTTAGGAAGGTTAAGGGATTTGCCCAAAGTTGTATTTTGGCAGACAAAATCATACTGAAAAGGGAATTGGGAAAACAAAATATTATTCTCAGACTGGGTACAACAAAGGAGGCATATGGTCAGGAAAGAGTGAAACACGATCAGCTCTGGAAGCCCAGAGATAGGAGACCAGGAAATCAAGAGACCAACTCCCTGGCCCTAAGGAAGCAGCTCCTACATTAAATGCTTTTGGAAAATGATCAAGCATCTAGATGTCAGAACTCAGAATATCCTCATAATCTCACTAAGTAAATCTCTGGAGGTGAAAGCCTTATATTAGTTCAGAGGTGAAATTTATAGGCATAACTCTAGAGCAGGAGCAGGCTCACAAAGGGGACAGTTTCACCCCAGAATATGCCTTGAAGATGTCTCTGACAATGACAAAAATTTTGCTCAAGGGTTAGGATTTATAAAGTACACTTCTACTGCACTTTAAGATTTACAAAATGTTTTTCTCCCAACTACCTCATGCAATATGTTGCACTCTTTTATTCAAATAAGGAAACTGACAGAGGCCATGTGACTTGCCCAAAATCATGTAGCTAGTAAATGTCAGAGCCTGGACTCACATTCAGATCTCCTAACTTTCCAGTATTCTCTCTGTTAACACTGTGGCTAGAAGTTTTTACAACTAATACCATGGGTGAAAGTTATTTATTTATGGAAATTTTAAGGAAAATTACTCCAGCCATTTCAAAACACCATAAACATGTGGAAAAATACACTTTCCCTGCTGTGAAAGATATCTTGCGACCTTTTGTCCAGTCAAATAACTCAAAAACAGCTGAACTTTGAAACTCCAGGCTTGGCACATACTACATGTACAATCCTCAATGAGGCGTTCAGACTTTTCAGAGTAAAAAATAGTTTGAAATTAAGTGTAAGAGATTAGCTTTAGAAAATGTGGCCGAGGGCACAAACCGTGGACAGTGCCATTAAAAGTGCACCAGGAAGCATGAACACACACAGAGAACCCTGAGGCTCAAAGCAAGATCATAGTTTTTTTGTAGCTTCAAAGTTGGGAGTTAAGAAAATGTCCTCCACAATCTGGCATGTAATTTTCACTAGTAAAAAAAATGTTTCCTTCCTACTAAAACTTGTGCCCAAGATTTACTTCACCTTACCCATGTTTGAGAAATACAGAAAATCTTGGTTACATCAATAATAGCTGACCTTGACAAAGCACTGTTAGGTATGAAAAAGGCTTTACATACAAGATATCATTGGATCTTTACAACAAAACTATGAGGCAGGTGCTATTAACCCCATTTTACAGATGAGTGTCGCTTAGGCTTAGACAGGTTAAATGACTTATCCAGAGTTACAAAAATAGATGCCATGGTATATCTCTGCTCATTCTTTTTACTAGGTTGTAAGAAAGATTCATACACACATTTATGATTTTGACTGCATATCTTGTTGCCCATATTATATGTAATGATATATATTTGCTGGACTTTGCATAAAGGTTCACAGGAATGTAGCAAAATTAGTTGGCTTAAAGGGGAGGGAAAGAATTTTTGAATTCTTGTTCACTGGAGCTAACACAGGGTCATAAATAGATTGAGAAGAGTCATTAGAGGTTGCCTTGTTCAGTCCTCTCATTTTATAGATGAGAAATAGGGCCTGAGAGATTAAGTGACTTATCAGGACAACATGGCCATAAGCGGTTTAGATGGGATCACTGAAGACAGGGACATTTTACTACCTAGTCTTACATGGTAGATTCCTTTTCTGATTAAACCAAATAAAGTCTAGAAGGAGAAGAGTTTTACATCTCTTCTTAAGAATAAGATTCCTTGGAGTTAGGTGGAGATAGAAAGTCTAATAGTCCTAAGTGGCTTCAACAAGAATATTGCTTCTGATAAATAACTAGCTTCTCAATGGAAAAAAAAATCACTATAGAACATCAGTTATAATAAAGAATATATACCACATAGAAAACGATAGTTAAATTTATTCAGGAGTATTTATGAGAAAAGAACGATGAACTTAGAAATATTTGATTTAAATTCTAAATCTGCTATTTACTAGTCTTCTGACCATCAACAAACTCTGAAGGCCTCATTTTCCTCATATGAAGAATACATGCATTTCTGATGTGAAAAATCTGCACCCTTATCTCCCAGATGTACTCCCATTCCTATCCAACTTAGCTCCAGTCCTCCAAAATTCTTCCTTTGGCCTCCCTTTCATTCCATTGTGCCCTTTGGAATTTTGGCTCTATTGTAAACAAACTACCATTTATCCTAGAGCTCTTCACCTCACATTCCTTCTATCTTTTAGTGCTAATAGAAACCTGAATCTCTCTGGAAAAAAAAACAAAAAACAGAACACATCATCCCTGATTACACTTTCCAATACTACTGTGTGGTCTTTCTCCCAGGAAATCTGACACACTAGGCCAGGAGAAGTAGTTGTGCTTCTTTTCCTTGATGCTACTTAGAGATTTCTACCTTCATGTAGCAATCTCTTTTTCTTTGAACTTCACTCCAACCATTTTATCACCAAGTCCACATCCTTGTAATATACTGGTCTTCAGGACACTTTTCTTCCTTTGTCAAAGAGTTCCATATGAAGTTAAAAGTACCCTTCCTCTTCACCTCTATTTTCCATCTCTCATACTTGAGGATTTCAACATACACTTTAAAATTTAAATTATCTTTTAATTTTTAGCTCCACATTCTTTCCTTCCCTCTACTCCCACCCCCCATTTACAAGAAAAGAAATAGCATACTCATTATACATATATATCCATGCAAAACAGTTCTGCTTCAATATACATGTTGATGTTTCCTTGATATAATGGCTCATCAGCCTCAACTCTTATGGCCTACATCTCTGTTCCATCAGTCACTCAAAGGAGTGATCATGCCTTAAATTTTACCATCTGCCCATAACCGTGTCTCCCCCTATAATTTTAGACTCTGAAATTCGCCTTTCTGATCATAATTTCCCATTTTACCAAATCTATTTTTACCTTACTCCTTTTGACTCTAATTTCATCTTGATCAAGACCTTCCATTCCTGTATAGTTCCTGCTCTAGCTTCACTTTACATTATTCAGACTCAATTCTTTGCTAGCCCAGTTTAACCATACATTGTCTTCCCTCCTTGAATCACTTTATCCTACCATCATTCTCACTTTGACAATCTTCAACCATGACTCACCCTCAACACTTGTCTTCTCTGTCTTACTCTTATGCTGCTGGATTTTCCTGGAGAAAGTCATTGTAACTAGACCCATTATAATGTGATTTTATCTCATCTTAACTAGAACTTCCTATAAGCCAACCTTGTATTTCACTATGACCACTTCTCCATCCCATTCCCCTTAGCAGCTATTCCAAACCATCTCTTACCTTATTTATATCCCAAATTCTATCCTCATCAATAGATGACTTTATTTCTTACTTTACTGAGAAAATTGGGGCCTCTGTCATAAGATTGCTTATCTCTTTTACTCTATTCCCATTAAAACATCATTCCAGTCTCTGAAGAAGAGGTAGTTCTTCTCCTTGTGCAGACTAACCCTTTAATTGTGTCCTCAATCTCCTTTCCTCCTCTCTCCTCTGGGACCCTGACCCAACAATCACCACCTCCCTTTCACTTTCCATCTTCTGCCTTTCAACTGGCGTCTTCCCTACTGCCTACATATATGCTCAAATCTCCACCATCCTTAAAAATCTTTCACTTGACTCTTCCACTGTTATTGAACAGTTATTCAATCATATCTGACTCTGAAAAGCTACTCTGAAAATTATATATTCCTTCTTCATGATTCTAATGTATCCTCTTGTTATTGCCCAGTATAACCTTTTATGGACAAGTTCACAGAAAGTGTTGTACTCATTTTCTCCTCTTTCTCATCACCCAAACTACTTTTCTGAAATTATTCTCAAAAGTTACCAAAAATCTCTTACCTAGTAAAACCAATGTTTTTTTCCTCAGTCCTTATCCTCTTTGACCTCTCTACAGTTTTTGAACCTGTTGACTAGCTCTTCTGGAAACTCCTCTTTTGGCTTCCACGTTACTGGTCTCTTGGTTCTCCTGCTAAGGTCATTCCTTTTCAGTCTCCTTTGTTGTTTTATTATCCATATTTCAGCACGAATATCCCTCAAGACTCTATCCTAGACTTTCTTTTCTTCTCACTTTGTACATCGTGTCCTTCAGTGATCTCCTTCCTCTGTGGATTCAATGATCCTTTCTGTAAAATGACTATAATTCCTCTCTTCTGAATGCCACTCCCCACATCACCAATTTCTCTGTGGACATCACCACTTGGATATCCTGACAGCATCTTAAGCTCAATATGTTTAAAAAATCTATTATTTAACATTGTACTAGAAATGCTAGCGGTAGCAATTAGAGAAGAAAAAGAAATTGAAGGGATTAGTAGTAGGCGATGAGGAGACTAAGCTATCATCACTCTTTGCAGATGATATGATGGTATACTTAAAGAATCCCAGAGAATCAATATGTTAAAAACAACAACAACAACAAAAACTAACCTCATCAAATTTCCTCATAACCTTCCAAACTGCTCTCTTTTTATCAAGTGCTTTTACCACCTTCCAGATCACCCATGCTCAAAAATCTTTGAGTCATCCTTGACTTTTCATTCTCCTATAATCATCACATTTAATCATTTCCCAAAGTCTTGTTGATTTTACCTCTCTACCACCTCTCACATCTGCCCCCTTCATTAAAATTTACCAATCTTAGTTCATCCTCTCTTACCTAAACTATTGTAACAGCCTCATAATTGGTCTTAATGCTTTCAGTCTTTCTCCTCTCAAACAACATCTCTCCTGATCATCTCTCCTACTGCCAAAATAATTTTTGTAAAGTATAGGTCAGACCATGTCATTATCTTGCTCAAAAACTTTAAGTCTAAATTAATCCTGAGGCAAAATATAAACTCCTGAGTCTAATGTTTAAGATCCTTCACTACCTGGCTTTGATTTATCTTATCTCATAGTATTCCTCTTTATGCACAAAACTGGTAGTCCAGTTTGTTTGTTTGTTTGTTTGTTTGTTTTGTTTTTTTAAACCCTTGTACTTTGGTGTATTGTCTCATAGGTGGAAGATTGGTAAGGGTGGGCAATGGGGGTCAAGTGACTTACCCAGGGTCACACAGCTGGGAAGTGGCTGAGGCCGGGTTTGAACCTAGGACCTCCTGTCTCTAGGCCTGACTCTCACTCCACTGAGCTATCCAGCTGCCCCCCAGGTAGTCCAGTTTTACTTGATATTCTATCTCTTACTTCCAATCATTTGTATGAGCTATCTCCTATTTCTGTACTGTACTCCTTTCCTCATCTCCGCCTCTTACAATCCTTGACCTTCCTTGGAGACTCAGCTCAGATGGTATCTCCCCAGCTAAAACTTCCCAATCCTCCTCAAACATTTTTTATTAAAATTTAAATTTTCAATAAACAAAAATCCATTTTCTTTCCCTTCTACCTTTCTTTCTCCATGGGAGGGGAAGTTAAAACAAAACCCTTTTAATACAAATGCACATGCACAGTCAAAACAAATTCTAAAAGTGGCCATGTCCTATCTATCTATCTGACACTTTTTTTCTTAGAACTAATAATAAGTATTAGTTCCAAGACAGAAGAGTGGTAAAAGCAATTAGAGTTAAATGATTTGCCCACAGTCACTCAGCTAAGAGATGTCTGAAGCCAGATTTGAACCCAGGAACTTCCATCTCTAGGCTTGGCTCTCTATCCACTGAACCACCTAGCTGCCCATCCAATATATTTTTATGTCTTATTTTGCATCCTACATCCATCATTTCTGCCAGGATATGATTAGCATGTTTCATCACCAATCTCTGGTAAAGCCACAGGTCAATGCATTGGTCACAGTTCTCAAACCTTGCCTTTGCATTGTTATTGTTACTGTATAAGTTGTTCTTTTGGTTCAGTTCACTCTTTATTTAATTTATATGTCTTCCTAGGTTTCTCTAAAATCATATCTTTTATAATTTCTTATGGAACATTAGTATTCTATTTCATTTATAAATCACAATTTTTGGCCCACCCCAATTGTTAATGCTTTTTATTTCTTCAATTCTCTTGTCTCTGCATGGCTGCTGTATCCTTACAGTAGAATATAAACTTTTTGAGGTCAGGGGTTTTTTGTTATCTGTATCTCCAAAACTCTAGCCCAGTTTCTTATACAGAGTAGGCATTTAATAACTATTAAGTTGAATTACATTGAACTCTGTAATGAAAAATATATATGAACTCACCAAACTCAAAAGTCTAGCATCAGAATGGCCTGGAGGATATTTCAGGAGTCTAGGGCAGAGGTATTGAGATCACAGTGGGAATGGAAAGAAGGGACAGTCAGGAGATAATCCAGAAGTAGAACAGGCTAGAACTGGCAACTCATGGGACAAGGGAGGGTAAGAGAAAGGAAGGAAGTAGAAAAGATTCTGAGATTTAAATCAGTGGCTGGCTAAGTGGTGATATTATTAAGAGAATAAGGAGAGCAGATTTTAAGGAAAAGATAATAATGCAATAGTAAATCATGTTCTTCCCAACTCAGGGACTCTGATTTTGAGATAAAGGAGAAAACCTGCCTAGGACCAATAATTTATCACATATAATCCACAGTTCTTTCAACAAACATTTATTCAGCACTTAACAGGTGCAAAGCACTATGCAAGTTGTTGAGGGGTAATAAAGATTAGAAAAACTACTGTCTCTGTCATCATGAAAGATACACAGAAAGATCACACAGACAACTTTAATGGTTCAAAGCACTGAATTTGTTCTCTCTATCCCAATCCTCTGCCACATACTACCTCTGTGACTTTAGGCAATTTATTTAGTATTCCTGGGTCTGAAATTCTTTATCTTCGAAATAAAAGAGTCCCTTGAAGTTAGAAATATGTGATTTAATCCTACACGTGACCCGGTGACTCTGGTCTTCTTGCAGCAACTCAGGCAAAACACTCCATTTCCCTAGTTGAGGCATTCTCACCAGCTACCTCCCTTGGCTGGAACTCTCTCCTCATCTCTACCTACTAGCTTATCTAGCTCCCTTTAAGTCTCAGCTAAAATCTTATCTTGTATAAGAAGCCTTTCCTGATGCCTCTTAATGCTAGTGCCTTTCCTCTATTAATTATCTCTAATTTATCCTATATATATATCCTATATATAGTTTGTCTGTACAGAGTTGTTTTCATCTTATTTTCCCCATTAGACTCATTGAGAGCAGGGACTATCTTTTGCTTTTCTTTGTATTCCCAACATAGTACCTGGCACTTAGTAGGTGTTTTATTAATACTCACTAATAAAAAAAATAGGTAATTAGGGAGTACAGAGTAGAGTACTAGTGGAGCATAATGCCAGAAATATAGTTCTGGGCCATCTGCTCAATCATCAAGGACTTTGAATGCCAGAATAAGGAGTCTGTGCTTTATTTGCTATGTTTTGGGGAAAACCAATTAAAGGTTTCCAGCAGAAGAATAATAGGGTTTAAATTTTGCTTTAGGAAAATTTATTTGGTAAGCAAAAAGGATTGAATAAGCAAGAGATAGGAGCTGGTCCAGACGAGATAAAATAGGTACCTGAAAAAAGTAGTAGCATTCAGTATGAAAAGAAAAAGATGAATATGGCATTAATATGAAGGGGGAAAAAAGCAACCAGAGAGGAAGGAGTCAAAGATGATAGAGACTTCTAGCCAGGGCACCCAAAAGATGGTGATACCATAAGCAGAAGTAACAGGGTCAGGAGAAATCAGATTTTTTGGGGGGGGTGGGGGGGAATGATGGATTTAGTTTTCATTTTTCTGAGTTTTAGTTTTGGCAGGGCAGAATCATAACCTCAGAGTTGGAAAGGGACCCCTGAGGCTATCCAGTCCAACCCATACCTAGACTAGAAACCCATATACCTCACACTCAAGAAGCAGTTCTCCAACCTTTGCTTGAAGATTCCCAGTGAGGGGCAATCCATTTCACTTTTGGATAGTTTTTTTTTTAATTTTTTTTTTTAGAAAAATTTTCCATGGTTACGTGATTCTTGTTTTTACTTTCCCCTATACCCCCCTTTAACCCTCCATATCCAACACGCATTTCCACTGGTTTTAACATGTGTGATCAATCAAGACTTATTTATATATTATTGATTGTTGCATTGGTGTGGTCGTTTAGTGTCTACATCCCCAAACATGCCCACATCAACCTATGTGTTCAAGCAGCTGTTTTTCTTCTATGTTTCCACTCCTGCAGTTCTTCCTCTGAATGTGGGTAGTATTCTTTTCTATAAGTCCCTCAGAATTGTCCTGGGTAATTGCATTGCTGCCAGTACAGAAGTCCATTACATTTGATTTTACCACAGTGTATCAGTAGTCTCTGTGTACAATGTTCTTCTGGCTCTGCTCCTTTCATTCTGCATCAATTCCTGGAGGTCTTTCCAGTTCACATGGAATTCCTCCAGTTTATTATTCCTTTGAGCACAATAGTATTCCATCACCAACATATGCCACAATTTGTTCAGCCATTCCCCAATTGAAGGGCATCCCTTTGTTTTCCAGTTTTTTGCCACCACAAAAAAGCCCAGCTATAAATATTTTCATTCAAGTCTGTTTATCTATGATCTCTTTGGGGTACAAACCCAGCAATGCTATGGCCGGATCAAAGGGTAGGCAGTCTTTTAGAGCTCTTTGGGCATAGTTCCAAATTACCATTGGATAGTTCTTCTTGTTAGGGAGTTTTAACTTAAACCAACATTTGCCTTTTTACATCTTCTACTCAAAGCTAGGACCTTATCATTGCAGAGTACTCAATTTCATTTTTGTAACTGCAGTTCTCATTCTTCCCATTCATGTTGTAGTAGTCACTCATAGTAGGCTCATGCCCAGAACTCTGTTTTGCCTACAGCCTCAGAGACACTTTCCTAAAGTTCTTACCTTATGCATACTTAATCAACATATTGTCCTGTTCCATTTCTACAGTGTGTAGTTTTCTTAGTTCTGCTTACTTCACTCAGTACAGATACAGCTTTCCCTGCTCCTCTGGATTCTTCAAATTTATTACTTCCCATGGTACAATCATATTCCATTACATTCATGTATCATAATTTGTTTAGCTCTTCCTTAATTGACAGACATTTGCTTTGTTTCTCATTCCTAGAGATTGCAAAAAGTGCTGCTGTGAATATTTTTGGCATCTTTTTTTTTCTTTTGTCTTTTGTCTCCCTGTGGTATATCTTACCATGGTATCAAAGGGTGATTTTAGAAGCTTTTGGGGGGATAATTTATCACCCATGTCCCATGGTTGTAGGGATAAAATGAGATTTTGATAAAACACTTTGAAAACCTTAAGGAGTTCTATAAGTGCTAGCTATTATTGTTGTTGTTGTTATTAATAATTCCTTTCCAAAGCAAATAAATCTCTTTCCAGAAGTAGACTAATTTATAATTATAACAAAAGTGTATTGATGTGACTATTTTCTCATGGCCCCTTCAATATTGACTATTTCCATCTTTTCTGGAAATGAGGTGAAGCCTCAGTGTTGTTGTTTGGATTTGCATTTTTTCAATTGTTAATGATTTGGAGTTATCTTTCCTGTGTTTGTTTGCAATTCTTTGGTTTAATAACTTTCTCTAGAATGACTCAGACTCCCAAAAGTAAAAGAAGGGAATGGGGTGACCCAGGTTTAGAGATTGGCATGGGTAACATGGCAGACAGTTGAGGGGGACATATTCTAGAGCTGTACTGGCAAACCAATGGCATGTGTGCTGGAGTGTACCAGCGGGGGCTAATCCCTTCCCTCTCTCCATGCATGCCTGAAGATATTTTATTGCTTCACCCACCCCTCTGCCCAGCAGCCCAAAGGGAACACTTCCTCCCTCCTCTGTCTGGGGTAAAGTGGGAGGAAGGGGCTCACATGCTGTGTGAAGATTGCAGTTTGGGCATTCGGTCTCTAAGATTTCTAAAAGGTTCATCATTACTATTCTAGAGTATGAATAGGACCACTGTTGAAATAACTGACCATGGAGACTAGGAGGTCAGGTAAAGGCTTGAAAACTGTTCTCTTTGAGTATAACCATCTTCCAGAAGGTTCTACCTTTACTATTACACATGCATCTTGATCTATCACAAAATAAATATGTACCTACAAAGAGACAATGTGATATAATGAATGGGAACTGACTTTGGAGTTGGTAACATCTGGATTTAAATCCTGCTTCTCCTACATTCATGCTATGTAAACACTGGCAAGTCACTTAAGTGCCTCTAAGTGCCTTCAAACAACTCTCAAAGTTACACAGGAGTAAGTGATAGGACTCAATAGAGGGAATTTCCTTTCATGCACTGGGAAATCCCTAAAGTAAGGAACTGCAGATTATACAGATTATATATGCAGATTAAAAAACAAACAAATTTATTGTAGAGAGAATTTTCTGGCATTAATATTCATTTATAAAAAGTAATATTAAAAAACATTTCTGTCTATGTATATGCCTATGGTAACTGCCTACCTTCCATATTCCTATTCACACTTCTGAATCTAATTTAGGTAGGAAGGCAAGGGCATCCAGAAAAGAGCTGATGGACAAGAAGAATAAGGAGGCTCCAAGAACCCAGAGATCATAGTAAAGACAAAAATAGGTTCAGTGGAAATGGGAGAAGTAGGTAGTAAAGAGGTTGTGATCAAAATTTAGCATCCCATAGTAGATACAGGGCACAACTGTGCAACGATGACATCCACTTGGAGTCATGCCAGTGGGTAACTGAAGAATGTAGATAAAAGTCATTAGAGTTAGGAAGATTAAGGAACTGTGAAGCCAGGTTGTCAAATAGGAGGAAGACTGTAAACCATGTGCTAAAGATAAAAACATGTCTTGGAGGTCAGGAGATCAAATATCCAAGATGAGAAGAATTGCATAAGCAAATGTTATAGACTTTAAAAAGATGTTAAATGATGATAGCAGAACAATGATCTCATGACTTGAATAAATGAGAAGAAGGTTGGAAGAAGATCCCACAGATACATGGGATTGGTTCACAGTAGAATAGGTTATCCAGCAGGCACAGTGAATGGGTATTCAGAAGTGTAATAGGCACTGGAGAAGTGAGTGGAACTAGATAGAAATGGAATAGAAAACATTATTCTTATATAAAATTGTGTTGCCTTGGCACTTGAAAGACTTCATGCTGATTCCTGATTCTTATACCTTAAGGAAGATCAAATGAAATCCTTTACTCCTGGGAGTTTCAAAACTATCATTATTTTCATTTGAACGTGTTTATGGTTACAACAGCCAGATAATAGAGAAACAACAGAAACAGTAGAAAAGAATGAAATCTCCATTCTACTCAAACCTATGTTCTTACTCTTTCTCTGTCTGTGGCTCCCTATTGCCAGTAAGATAAAATAATCACTTCTCATTCTGACAAATAAAACCTTTTCACAAGCTGGCTGTCATCTTCCTTTCTATTTCACATTATTTTACATTTCTTTACTTCATGTACTCTATTATGGAAAATACAGAATGCTTGTTATCCAAACTCAACATCCTGTTTCCAATCTTTATTCCTTCACACAGACTGTCCCCAGGCCAGGAATACACTCCCTTCTCCCCTATGGCCCTAGTGTCAACCTAAGAACCACCTCCTGGGATGGAAGCTTTCTTTCCCTGACCTCTAGTTTTCATTACTTTCAACTTCCTCAAATTACCTTGTATATTTGGGTATGTTGTCTTTCTTATCTTCTTCATATCTGACATATCCCCCTTTCAGAATCTAAGCACCTAAGCAACTAAGTGGCTCAGTAGATTGGGAACCAGGTCTAGAGATAGGAGGTCCTGGGTTCAAATCTGACCTCCAACACTTCCTAGCAGTGTGGACCCAGGCAAGTCACTTAATCCCCATTGCCTAGCCCTTACTGCTCTTTTGTCTTGAAACCAATGTATAGTATTGATTTTAAGAAAGAAGGTGAAAACAAAAAAGAATATGAGCACCATGAGGGCAGAGACTTTTGTTTTTGTCAGTGTTTTTTTGTTTGTGTTTTTTCAGTGTTAAAAACTTTTGTTGAATTCAGTTGACTAATAAACTGAAACACTTGTGTGGGTGTATTTATGATGAGGTGGTAATGTATGTGTCTGTATGAAAAAGGGTATGGCTCCTCTTGCCTTAGCAAAAATGTTCTGTGTGACATCTATGTTAGATGTGTATTTCTAGTAGTCAAAATAATACTACATCTTAACTGCTGGGGAAGGAGATTTTCCCTTTTCAGGCCAAACTCTGGATTCCAGCCTCCCACCCCACTTTCACCCTTACTCCCATAGATACTAGCTTTATCCCTTCTCTCCTTTCCTTGACCATTTCTTTCCAAAAAATAGTTTCAGATCTTACATTTTTTATTCTGTTTGTAACTTTGCTATCTCTTCTTCCTCTTTCATCCTTCTTTTCTCATGGGTTCTCTCTAGAACCACCCTGTAATCTTTCCTACCATATCATGTTTATTGTCATAACTCAAACACTCCTGAGCATTATCCCCTTACACAAATATTCTAGATGAAAGATCCCTCCTCAAGTAGCTAAACATGTCCTTTTACCCTTACAATAATCCCAGTCAGAGATCCACCAAACACCCCTGTATTGTAAAAGGAATTTCCTTAATTTTGGCAACTTTTAAAATATTTACCCCCACATTTATATTTACATTATTTACATTGTAACATAGATACATTTAGTCCCCTATTCCTAATTCTCTAGATCACAATCACCTTCTTATGAAATTGAATACTCTTCAAGTTTTTACATTTAGTAAAAAAGAATTGTACAGATAAATGGTGCAGAGAAATAAGGGATTTTAGGAAATGACTTAAGGAGCTAACTAGAAAATAAACCGCTCAATTTTATGCAACCAGCCCTCATTCAACCTCACCATCACCAGCTAACCATCCTTTTATATTTCTCCTTTTCTTTGGACCTAAACTCCTTGAGAAAGTTGAGTGAGGTTTGGGTCTTCTACTTCCTTTTCTCTCAACATGTTAGTAAACTTCTGTAACCCAGCTTCTTATTTTATTCAACTGAACTGCTCTCTCTAAAGATATAATCAGAACTATGTCATGACTTCTGGGTTAAGATGGCGGCAGAGTAAAAAGCAGCTGCTTAACCTCTCCTAACCCACACATATAGGACTCCTCAAGAAGACATAAAAACAAATCCAGACGAACGAAGAGATCCCACAACAGGGCATAAGATTGAAGGTACATGGAATCGGGACATTTCCATGCTATAAAGGGGTGAAACAGCTCTCACTAAAACGCGAGCTGAGCAACCCCCTCCCCCCCACACACACATCACCTACAGTGCCAAAGCCAGCTCAAAAGAGTTAGAGCAAGTTTGGGGCACCCATTAAGTCCTTGGCAGCTACCTGGGATCACCAGGGCCTGCTCCTAAGAGCAGCAAGACTTAAGACCCCAAGAGGCTAAAGACCATGAGTGCAGGTATGGACGCAGGCACAGACATGGATACTGAGCGCAGGCGCAGACCTTGGGTGGGGACCCAGTGCAGAGGGGTGCACAACTTTGGAAGCAGCACCCTGAGACTGTTAAAGGAGCTTCGGGCAGAAGAACAAGCAAGGGGAACACCAGGAGGCTTGACCCTGAGAACAACTAGACCTGAGACCTCAGGAACCAAAAGAGTGCAGACAGACCCTGGGTGTGAGGATAAAGCTGAGAGGGCATGTGGCTCACAATGGCAAGCCATCCACAAGAACCCCAAAAGAGAAAGATCAACAAGAAGAAATCTTTAACACTCAACTTTTACACAGAGAAAAATCCAGACAACAGAGCAAAAAGCAGAGGAGAACAAACAAGCAATCATATCCAAACCTTCCCAAAATAATGAAAACTGGTCACAAGCTATTGAAGAGTTCAAATCTGAGATGATGAGAAAGGTAGAAGAGATCTGGCACGAAAATAACAGTTTAAAAGGCAGAATTTTGCAATTGGAAAGTGAGGCAAGTAAATTGAAGACCAGAAATGACCAGATTGCAAAGGAAAACCAGTCTTCAAAGGCTAGAATTGAGCAATTAGAAGCTAATGATCTCTCAAGACAGCAAGAACAAATAAAACAAAGTCAAAAGACTGATAAAATAGAAGGAAACATGAAATATCTCAATGAGAAATTGACAGATCAAGAAAACAGGTCTAGAAGAGACAATTTGAGAATCATTGGTCTTCCTGAAAAAGCAGAAATTAATAGAAATTTGGACTCCATACTAAAAGAAATTATTAAGCAAAACTGCCCTGAAGTTCTACAACAAGAGGGCAATATAGAAATTGAAAGGATCCATAGATCACCCTCTACACTAGACCCTGAAAAGAAGACCCCCAGGAATATAATAGCCATATTCAAGAGCTTCCAAGTAAAAGAAAAAATTTTACAAGAAGCCAGAAAGAGACAATTCAGATATCAAGGAGTAACAATAAGAATCACACAGGATCTGGCAGCCTCCACACTAAAAGACCGCAAGGCTTGGAATATGATATTCAGAAACTCAAGAGAATTGGGTCTACAACCAAGGATCACCTACCCATCAAAACTGACTATATACTTCCAGGGGAAAGTTTGGGCATTCGATAAGATAAAATATTTCCAAGTATTTGCACAGAAAAGACCAGGACTAAATGGAAAGTTCTATATCCAACCACAAAAACCAAGAGAAACATGAGAAGATAAATAAGAAACAGAGGGGGAAAGAAAACACTTATTTTTTAAATTTGCCTCTTTAAGGGCTTCAATAAGATCTAATTATTTGTATTCCTATGTGGAGAAATGTTATGTGTAATTCTCTATAGTGAACTCTATTCACTATTATAGTATTCACTGTTATAGTAATTAGAGGAATTATTCATAGGGAGAGGTTGGAGTACTAAATGGTCTAAGATGATATGGGGGGTGGGAAAGAGGGGGCGAATAGTAGAGGACATCAAGAGAAACTTGAATGAATGAGAAAATAGGATATTCTATTACACACTAAGAGGGCATGGGAAGGGGAGGGGATGAATACTATTATAAGAAGGAGAGGAAGAGAGCATTAAGAGGTAATATTTAAACCTTACTCTCAGTGGAATTAACCCTGAGAGGGAAGAGTAGCTATATCCATTGGGATATAAAACTCTATCTGACCCTACTGAGTAAGTCAGAAGGGATAAACCAAGGGGAGCAGGGGAGTGGGGAGGTCAAAAAAGGGAGGGAAGAAGAAGGGAGAGGAAATTCATTAGGCTTTAAAAATAAAAAGAGGGGAATAATAAGGGAGTGGGTAGAAAGAGAAGTAAATCAAGGGAGGAGACAAGGGTTACTGGCTTAAAGCAAACCATTGATTTAAAAGGAAACAGTGTAAGAAGGGGTTGAACTAGGAGAGGAATCCAAAATGTTAGGAAATACACAACTGATAAATATAACTCTGAATGCGAATGGGATGAACTCGCTCATAAAATAGAAGCAAATATCAGAATGGATTAGAAACCAAAATCCTACCATATGTTGTCTACAAGAAACACATATGAGGCGGGTGGACATACACAGGTTTAAGATAAAGGGCTTGAGTAAAATCTTTTGGGCTTCAAACGAGAAAAAGAAGGCAGGAATGGTGATCATGATTTCTGACAAAGCCAAAGTAAAAATAGATATGATTAAAAAAGACAGGGAAGGTAATTACATCCTGATAAAAATCAGTATAGACAATGAGGAAATAACAGTGCTCCAATATGTATGCACCAAATGACATAGCATCCAAATTCATAAAGGAGAAACTGGCAGAGCTCAAGAAGGAAATAGATAATAAAACCATACTAGTGGGAGATCTAAATATTCCTCTTTCAGATCTAGATAGATCAAACCAAAAAATAAATAAGAAAGAGATAACAGAGGTGAATGAAGTCCTAGAAAAATTAGATTTAATAGATATGTGGAGAAAAATAAATAGGGACAAAAAGGAATACACCTTCTTTTCAGCCACACATGGTATATTCACAAAAATTGATCATGTAATAGGGCATAGAAACATTCCAAACAAATGCAAAAGAGCAGAAATAATAAATGTAACCTTCTCAGATCATAATGCAATAAAATAATTAGTAAGGGCACCTGGACAGGCAAATCAAAAACTAATTGGAAATTAAATTATATGATTCTCCAAAACCAGTTAGTCAAAGAAGAAATCATAGGAACAATCAACAATTTCATTGAAGAGAATGACAATGATGAGACATCCTACCAAACTCTGTGGGATGCAGCTAAGGCAATACTCAGAGGGAAATTTATTTCCTTGAGTGCATATATTAACAAATTAGGGAGGGCAGAGATTAATGAATTGGGCATGCAACTTAAAAAAATAGAAAGCGAGCAAATTAAAAATCCCCAGATGAAAACTAAATTAGAAATACTAAAAATCAAGGGAGAAATTAATAAAATCGAAAGTAAAAGAACTATTGAATTAATAAATAAGACTAGAAGCTGGTATTTTGAAAAAACAGATAAAATAGACAAAGTACTGGTCAATCTAATAAAAAAAAGGAAAGAAGAAAACCAAACTGACAGTATCAAAGACGAAAAGGGAGATCTCACCTCTAATGAAGAGGAAATTAAGGCAATCATTAAAAACTATTTCGCCCAATTATATGGCAATAAATATAGCAGTCCAGGTGATATGAATGAATATTTATAAAAATATATGTAAATTGCCTAGATTAACAGCAGAAGAAATAGAATACCCAAATAATCCCATATCAGAAAAAGAAATTGAACAAGCCATCAAAGAACTCCCTAAGAAAAAATCGCCAGGACCTGATGGATTCACAGGTGAATTATATCAAACATTCAAAGAGCAACTAATCCCAATACTATACAAACTATTTGATATGATAAGCAAAGAAGGAGTCCTACCAAATTCCTTTTATGATACAAATATAGTCCTGATTCCAAAGCCAGGTAGATCAAAAACAGAGAAAGAAAACTACAGACCAATCTACCTAATGAACATAGATGCAAAAATCTTAAATAGAATACTAGCAAAGAGACTCCAGCAAGTGATCAAGAGGATCATCCACCATGATCAGGTGGGATTTATATCAGGAATGCAAGGATGGTTCAACATTAGGAAAACCATCCACATAATTGACCATGTCAACAATCTAACAAACAAAAATCACATGGTTATCTCAATAGATACTGAAAAAGCCTTTGACAAAATACAGCACCCATTCCCATTGAAAACCCTGGAAAGTATAGGAATAGAAGGACTTTTCCTAAAAATAATAAACAGTATATACCTAAAACCATCAGCAAGCATCATATGCAATGGGGATAAATTTGAAGCCTTCCCAATAAGATCAGGAGTGAAACAAGGATTCCCATTATCACTTCTATTATTCAACATTGTACTAGAAACACTAGCAATAGCAATTAGAGAAGAAAAAGAAATTGAAGGTATCAAAATAGGAAAAGAGGAGACTAAGCTATCACTCTTTGCAGATGATATGATGGTCTACTTAAAAAATCCTAGAGAATCAACTAAGAAGCTTGTAGAAATAATCAACAACTTTAGCAAAGTGGCAGGATACAAAATAAATGCACATAAATCATCAGCATTTCTATACATTTCCAACACACTAGAGCAGCAAGAAGTAGAAAGAGAAACACCATTCAAAATCACCCTAGACAATATAAAATACTTAGGAATCTACCTACCAAAACAAACACAACAATTATATGAAAACAACTACAAAACACTTTCCAAACAAATAAAACTGGATCTAAACAATTGGAAAGCCATTGATTGCTCATGGGTAGGACGAGCTAACATAATCAACTAAGAAGCTTGTAGAAATAATCAACAACTTTAGCAAAGTTGCAGGATACAAAATAAATGTACATAAATCATCAGCATTTCTATATATTTCCAACACATCACAGCAGCAAGAGGTAGAAAGAGAAACACCATTTAAAATCACCCTAGACAATATAAAATACTTAGGAATCTATCTAAGCTTTTGTGTAAACAAAAACAATGCAGCCAAAATCAGAAGGGAAGCAACAAATTGAGAAAAACTGTGACTGGGGTCTAATTACTTAAATACACAAGGAGTGAAATCAGTTGTATAAAAAATCAATTCCTCAATTGATAAATGGGCAAGGGACATGAATAGGCAATTTTCAGATAAAGAAATCAAAAGTATCAATAAGCACATGAGAAAGTATTCTAAATCTCTAATAATTAGAGAAATGCAAATCAAAAGAACTCTGAGGTATCACCTCACACCTAGAAGATTGGTTAACATGACAGCAGGGGAGAGTAATGAATGTTGGAGGGGATATGGCAAAATTGGGACATTAATGCATTGCTGGTGGAGTTGTCAACTGATCCAACCATTCTGGATGGCAATTTGGAACTATGCTCAAAGGGCTATAAAAGAATGCCTGCCCTTTTATCCAGCCATACCATTGTTGGGTTTGTACCCCAAAGAGATCATAGACAAACAGACTTGTAGGAAAATATTTATAGCTGAGCTTTTTGTAGTGGCAAAAAACTGGAAAACAAAAGGATGCTCTTCAATTGGGGAATGGCTAAAGAAATTGTGATATATGTTGGTGATGGAATACTATTGTGTTCAAAGGAATAATAAACTGGAGGAATTCCATGTGAACTGGAAAGACCTCCAGGAATTGATGCAGAGTGAAAGGAGCAGATCCAGAAGAACATTGTACACAGTGACTGATACACTGTGGTAAAATCAAATGTAATGGACTTCTGTACTGGCAGCAATGCAATGACCTAGGACAATTCTGAGGGATTTATGGAAAAGAATGCTACCCACATTCAGAGGAAGAACTACAGGAGTGGAAACACAGAAGAAAAACAACTGCTTGAACACATGGGTTGATGCAGACATGGTTGGGAATGTAGACTAGAAAGGACCACACCAATGCAACTATCAATAATATGTAAATAAGTCTTGATTGATTACACATGTTAAAACCAGTGGAAATGCACATTGGATATGGGGGGAGCACTAAGGGGGTGAAGGGGAAAGTAATAGCATGAATCATGTAACCATGTTAACTTTTTTAAAAAATAAATATTATTAAATGTTAAAAAAATAAAGATATAATCATTTTGCTCTATTGCAAAAATGAGTAATATGGAAATAGGCATGAAGGGATAACATTTGTACAACTCAGTGGAACTGCTTGTAGGCTAAGGTAGGGGGAAGTGGGGGGGAGAAAATGACTCATCTATACATGGAAAAATATTTTAAAAATAAAAAAATTCTAATTAAGTTATAATCATTAGTTGCCAAATCAAATAACCTTTTCCCATTTCTCATCTTTTTTGGACTTGACCTCTCTCCAGTATGTGACACTGTTGATTCACTTCTGAATATCCTTCTTCTCTGTCTTTTCATGACAATGCTTGGGAGGAAGTTCCTTGGCTAGATCCACCATATTATTAATGTTCCCAGCATACTCTCTGGTCTGATCCAACTCCATACTGGTTGTCTTGCTCCCCATTGCCACTTCCAAACTCTTCCTCTAAGGTTCATTCAGTTAATTTATAGCCTTACTGAGATTCCTTTAGCTGGTAGCTATCTACCTCCAAGACACTACTCTCCTTAGGTTTCAATGAATAGAGTGCCTAATTCACCATCTTTCTCTTCCCCAAACTCCTGCTATTATACCAGGAGACCTATCATACATTTTGAGAATGTCTCAAGCATCCTAGTTCCCATTGCTTCTAGGGTGGAGTGGAAGAACTAAACTCCTCTACCTTGCTCAACGTCTAAGGAAGAATTGTCACTGGCCAAATTCTTAACTTCTCAGTTCCTCATTTTACTCATTTACTATGATCTACTTCAGCCCACTTCAACTATACACAAAAGATGGCCATACCTTGATTTTGCTATCACCTACAAGTGCTCTACTTCAATATTCATAAACTCTGAGATTCTTTTACCTGATCATAACCTTTGGTTATTTCACCTTGCTCTCTGCCTTAAAATTTGTTAACTCCATTCTTCATCCTTCAATCTTTCTACCCCTCAATTTTTTCCAGGCACTGCACTGGCTATAATCCCTCCATTCCTCATCTTGACCCCTTGGTGAACCAGTTCAGTTCTACACTATCCTTCTCTTCCTGAATCTCTCACTTCCTTATTCCATTACTGAATCTTTCCTGCTAAGTGTTAGCCCTGGCTTGCTCCTACCTACCATCCACTGCTTCTGTTCCTATTTATGTGCTATTAAATAATACTAGAGAAAAATCATCAAAACAACCCACCATTATGATTGAATCCACAACAAATTTATGTTATATAATCTTAACTGACCCCTCAAGGCAGCAAGGCAATTCTTTTGTACCTCCCTAATTGAGTCACTATCCACTGACTACAGCAGCTTTTTCAAATGTTTTTATTGCTCATCAAAACTCCCATGGCACTGGCTCCTCCTCAGTTTAGAATCTTGCCTTACATTTCACTGAGTGATGGCTATTCATCAAGACTTCATTTTTTCCCTTCTCCTCATTTCACATCACTCTGATGTCTTCTGCCACTATCTCCTCTTTCACCCCTATTTCATGTAAGAAGTAGCCATACTCCTTCTCAAGGCAAACCCTTTTAACTACCCAAGTGATCTCATCACATCCTCTCTTATCCAGCAGATTGATCCTTCTCTCTCATAGTCTTCAGTCTTCTCCTTAGGTACTGGCTGCTTCTTATTGCCCACAAACATGCCCACAACTCTTCAATCTTTAAAATCTTCCCTTGCACCATCCACCCATGCCTGCTGGCTCTAATCCTATATCTCTCCTCTTTTATGGTTGGCTAAACACCTTGAGAAAGCTATCTACTGTTGGTGCCTCTATTTATTTTCCTCTCACCCTCTTAATTCTCTGTAGCCAGGTTTCTGACCTCATTATTCAACTGAAATAGTTCTCTCCAAAGTTACTAATGATGTCTTAATTGCCAAATTCTAATGACCTTTTCTAAAACCCTATCCTTGACTTCCCTTCAGCTTTGAGTCTTTTGGTAATCCTCTTTTCCTTGATATTCTCTTTTTTCTAGGTTTTTATGACAATGCTCTCTCCAGATTTTCCTTTTACCTGTCTGATTGCTTCTTCTAAATTTCTTTGGCCATGTCATGAATAGACATGATATATTATACAACATGTACTTTCCATGAATGAGGGCAAATCACACAACAAGCCAAGTGCTAGGAATATACAAAGAAAGGCAAAAATGGTCTTTGCCCTCAGGGAGCTTGCTAATGGAAGAAACAAACATGAAAATAAAGGATACAAAAAACACAAAGTAGATAGTGTAAGGGGTGGAAAGGGTTTTTTGGTTGAATATATTAAAAGGTGGTCGCCAGGGGAAATTTCCCCAATTAAGGAATAACCTCAAGTCAAAACTGACTTTATGGGAATTTATTTACAATTGAAAAGAGGTAGAAGAAATAAGGAAATAGGAATCTAACACAGTAGGTAAATTGCTACGATCCCCTAGGTAGATCTAATTAACCCTCAGGTGAGAGTCAGAGGGCCAGAGGCTCTCTTAAAGGGAAGTTCTCTATTGAAGTCTTTATTAAAGGGTAGTTCCTTAAGAGAAGTTCAAGAAGATTCAGTCTTTAAACTCACCACGTGGAATTCCAAATAAGATATCAAGAGCAGTTTCACCAAGGTCTCAGTGTCCCAGCCAGCACTCCTCCATGAACCAGGAAAACTAGAAGACTCCGCCAAAAGACTTCCTTCTCCAGAAGTCTTCACCAGCCTTCTCACCAGACTGCCTTCATGGCTTTTATAGTGGTTTCCTGTCCCTGCCCCTTTTCACAGGGGCCAATCACAGCTTCCAAATTGTCTAGCACTGTCCAGAGGGTAGTCTTTGTGGGAACCTTCTGGAGGTGTGAATGCTCATCAAAAAGGTTCATACTTTCTGAGGGTGTGAACAAGTTTATGACTGTTTGAGTTAGAAAAAAGAGTGGAACTCTCCAAGTATCTTGTTGGCTTCTCACCTAGCACTAGGTAGGTGTGAATTCACTAAGTGATTCAAGCTTCTCCCACCTAGTTCAAGCTTGTGTCAATTCAAAGTTATTGCCAACCAAAGTGCTAACTCCAAGTAGGCAAAGAGAACAAAGGATTCCCTTTTCATAAGTGTGAACTCAAAGATAACCAAGAATTCCCTTTTACAATAGAACATGATTTCAAAGGGGAAGGCACTATCAAAGTGGGGATTGGAAAAAGGAATTTAGAAACGGCCTCTTGCTGAAGACAGAATTTGAGCTGAGTTTTGAAGAAGTCATGGAAAATAACAGATGGAGGTAGGGAGACCCACCATTCCAGACACGCAGGACAACTAGTGCAAAGTCATAGTGTTCTGTATCATTATTTTTCCAGTTTACACCTGTTCACTGTGGCTATCCATCAAGGATCTCTGTCCTGGGCTCTCTTTCCTTTTCCTGCTGTACTACATCATTAACTCCTTTGGAGTCAATTATCATCTCTATGCAGATAATTACCAGATCTTTATATCTACTCCTACTTTTTCCCTTAAGCTACAGTCCCACATCATCAATTGCCTTTTGAATATTTCAAACTGAATGTCCTGAAGCCATTTTAAACAGCACATGCTTGAAACAGAGCTCATTGTCTTTAGCCCAACTCTTTTCAACTCTCCTATTCCTGCTAGTTAGGTGTGCCACCATCTTCCCAAAGACCTAAGTGTGTAACTTGATGTCATCCTTGGACTCTCATTTATACCATATTAGTAGTCTGTGGTCAAATCCTGTCATTTTTCCTTTCACATATTGGGGGTATAAGATTAAAATTAATATCCAATGACTCCAAGTATTATATTTTATAAGATTTATTAATAATCACTTGAAGCAGAAAAAATACAAAAACCAAAGTAAAAACCTGAAAGTCATGTGAGAAAAATTCTCCTGCCTGGCACTCACCCAATATTCTAGCAGCGATCAAGGGAAAAGAGTGAGGGGCAGAACTACACAAAACTTTATCTCCAAAATGTAAGGATGTAATGTGATAATGAAGATGGGAACCTGGGAGAAAAGAGTCCCTGGGGAGAGAATTCTAATTATACAGGGGTGTGTGTGTATGTGTTTATATGTCTTCTTTACTCTGCTCACCCAGCCCCTACTGTAATTCAGGTCCTCAGTCTTCTCCAGTCCTCTCCTCTCCTTTCTTTCTTTCCCTTCTGTCAAAATCAATATTAAGTATCTTTTCCAAGGCAGAAGAACAGTAAGATTAAGGCAATGGGGATTAAGTGACTTGCCCAGGGTAATACAGCTAGGAAATGTCTGATGCCAGATTTGGACTCCAGGTTTGGTGCTCTATCCACTATGCTACCTAGCAGTCCCTATAGCTTTCTAATTGGTCTTCCTGTTACATTCAGTTTCTTCCCACTTCAATCTATCCTCTATCCAATTGCCAGAATAATTTTTCTGCCGCCTAGATCTATCCATACCATCTCTCAACTTGGTAGATTATAACTGTTCAGTAGTTCAGAAGTCAGTATTTCAAGAACATCTATAAAGTTCTCTATTTGATATTTAAAACTCTTCATAACTTGGCCCCTCCTTATCTTTCCAAGTGTCTTACATACTGTGTTTCCCTCCATACTTTCTATGATCAAGCTTCCCTAGGCTTCTTGCTGTTGCTCACACAGAATGCTCCTTCATTCATCTCTATGCTTCTGTATTGCCTGTCTCTCATGTCTCAAATGATGGGTTTCCTTATCTCCTCTCCTTAGTTTGCCTGGCTTTTTTCAAGACTCAGCTCAAATCCTGTCTTCTTCGGGAGGCTTTTCCCAATTTCCTCCCTATGCCCAACCCCCACTTTTAGAGTGCATTTCCTTCTGAAATTCCCTTCCATCTACTTTGTGTTTATTCTGTGTGTACTTGCTTACTTTCAGGTTGCTCTCTTCCATTAGTGAGCTCCCTGAGGGCAAGGACTATCTTTGCCTTTCTTTGTACATCCCCAGCCTATCCTTTGTGGAATAACTTGCCTTCATTCATGGAAGTCTGTGCTGTAGCTAATATCATTTTATCAATGACATGGCTAAAGCAAGAAAAAAAGAATGCTACTGAGTTCAGAGTGATAGAGAGCACTTTGAAAGAAAGGATTAGCATTCAAAATATCATGGCAAATGGAAGGAATGGGAAATAGAAGCAAAGGTCTCAACTGTATTCTTGGGAAAGAAAGAGAACAACGCAAACCCTAGGATCAAATAGAGGTTCCTTTATTTGGTATTTACAATCCTCCACAAACAGGCTCCAGACCATATTTCTAGGTTTAATTTAAATTTTCCCCTTTCAGGTACCCAGTGATCTGGCCAAACTGGCCTTCTGGACACTTCTCACAGAGGATAATCCAAAAACCATGCTCTTGTACCTTGGCATGTTTTCCCTCTCACATTCACATATTAGAATCCCTTTAGGGAGTCCAGCAAAGCTCAGTTTGAGTAATGGTTTCAACATGAGGACTTTCTAGATTCTCCTAGCTACTAGTTGGCCTCCCACCACTGTACCATATTTCTTTTTTATATTTTTGCATATGCTTATATGTGTACTTGGACGTGTACATTCTCCAGATGATATGCCTGACTCCCTCTACCAAGCCCCAGAAACCTTTGCATCCTAGAAGCCCACTTCATTCCTGGAATCCACATCATCCTCCACCTGTGATTGGATAGTTCCTCTCTGAATCTCCTTTAAGGAGAGCATTCTCATCAGCCTTGTCTTTTGCCCTCTGGACTTATGTTACCAGGCTCCTCCTCCCTCTCTCCCTTTCAATTCCCTTTTATGTGTTGTTTTCAACCCTTAGAATGTAAGCTCCCTGATGGCAGGGATTGTCTTCATTTATTTGTTTTTTTGTTTTTGCTCACACTCAAATTTCTTTTTTTTTTAATTTTTGTTATGATGAATTAAGGAAATGTTTCCATGGTTACAGGATTCATGTACTTTCCCCCTTTTCCTCCCATCTCCCTCCCACAGCCAATGTGCAATTCCATGGATTTTACATGTATCATTGATCAAGACCCATTTCCATATTATTGATAATTGCACTAGGGTGATCATTTAGAGTCTATATCCCCAATTATGTCCCCATCAACCCATGTGATCAAGCAGTTGTTTTTCTTCTGTGTTTCTAGTCCCACAGTTCTTTCTCTGGATGTGGATAGTGTTCTTTCTCATAAGTCCTCAGAATTGTCCTGGGTCATTGCATTGCTGCTAGTAGAGAAGTCCATTACATTCGATTGTGGCACTCAAATTTCTAATGCTTAATACAGTGCCAGGTACACAGTAAGAACCTAATAAATGCTTTGTTGACTAATTGACCCCACAGCTGCCCCTCCTCCCCACTTAGAGTAGAGGTTCCTTGCCAAACAACATGGACTGATTGGTTGGTTTTTCTCTTTGGGTCCTCAGCATCTAGTACAGCATCTGGCAGATAACAGGTTCTTGTAAATATTTGTTGCCTGAGATTCTAGTGGACTGCCAGCCAGAGAGATGACTCATCAGTACAATGCTTTCATGCAATGAATGTCAATTTTCGATTCCCCATATTTGTGATGCATTAAGCATCTCAGTGCATATTTTATCAGTGTACAGGACACAATCCTGGGATCCATATTTTTAAAAGAGAATTATGCACTTCCTAGTTGTGCAACCCTGTGCAAGTCACTTCACCCCCATTGCCCAGCCCTTAGCACTCTTCTGTCTTGGAACCAAAACACAGTATTGATTCTAAGATGGAAGGTAAAGGTTTTAGCAGAGAGGAGGAAGAGCAGAGAGAGAGAGAGAGAGAGAGAGAGAGAGAGAGAGAGAGAGAGAGAATTATGGAAACTTTAAAGACAGGAATAGATACAAAGAATCTTTTTTTTTTAAATGGAAAATAGGATCTGTGAAGAAATAATCAAGGGGGAAAAGTTACTTCTAAAAAAAAAAGAGGTAAAAGAGTAAGTTGGCAGCTTTCACAAATATGGGAGCACATATAGTAATCTTCCATTTAACCAGAATCCAAAACAAGGAAGTTCATATTACTAGACTTTCTTTTTCTCATTCTAGATCATTAGTCTGGATTGGGCCTGGAGCTGTCATTTCATTGATAAAAGAAATTCCCCAAAGAGCCAATTTCTTCTACCAATACAAGTCAATACTTAGAGGCAGCTATGCAACTCAGTGTATAATGACCAGGCCTGGAGTCTAGAGGTCCTGGATTCAAGTTTGGTCTCAGACTACTTCCTAACTGTGTGAACCTGAGCAAGTCACTTAACCCCAATTGCCTAGCCCTTACCTTTCTGTTTTAGGGTTGTTACTGAGACAATAAAGGTTATTTAAGAAAAAAGTTAACATTTCTTTTAGAACTTGGAGAACTGCAGAATGTCCTAAAGACAAAAAAGACAGCGTTTGCCAGAGGTAAGACTTGAACCTGAATTGTCCCAGATAATAAAAGCAGCATTTATATAGCATCCATTATCTGTCAGGTACTGACCTTAAGTGTTTTACAAATATTGTATCATTTAATCCTCATAGCAATCCTGGGAAATAGGTGCTATTATTATCCCCATTTTATAGTCAAAGAAACTGAGACAGACAGAGCTAAAGTAACTTCTCCAGTGTCACTCAGCTAGTAAGTATATGATTCAGGATTTGAACTCAAGTTCTAGGCCCAGAACTTTATTCATTGCACCTCCAATAGCCTAGATCTAAAGTCGCTTTATCCACTGTAACACTGTCGCTTTTATTAAAAATAAGAAAGACAGATAAAAACTGATAACATGGCTTCTTCAATAGGGACAATTTTAGAATCTGTTATAGTTAACATAGGCTTGTTCCAATCCCTCATTCTTTCTTCTTCTTCTTTTTTTTTTAAACCCTTGTACTTCGGTGTATTGTCTCATAGGTGGAAGAGTGGTAAGGGTGGGCAATGGGGGTCAAGTGACTTGCCCAGGGTCACACAGCTGGGAAGTGGCTGAGGCCGGGTTTGAACCTAGGACCTCCCGTCTCTAGGCCTGACTCTCACTCCACTGAGCTACCCAGCTGCACCCCTCATTCTTTCTTTAAAAAAAAAAAAGTTTGTTTTTTTTAAACCCTTACCTTGGAATTGATATTAGGTATTGGTTCCAAGGCTTCCAAGCTACGTAACTGGGGTGAAGTGACTTGCCATATGCGAACCCAAAGTCCTTCTGATTTCAAGTCTGACTCACCATCTACTGAGCCACTCAACTGCCCCCAAATCCCCCATACTTTCTAAAGCTACAAAGTACCAAGATAATTGACATTAATGAGAATTCAGGAAGCATTTATTAAGTACCTACAATGTTCACGGAACAGGGCTAGCTGCTTGGATACAAGGAATTTATATTCCACTAGTAAGAACCTAAGTAAAATATTTACTATCAAGGAAAAAGTAAATTATGTTCAGTACAAGTACTGGTTTTAGTACGACTTCTGTTTTACTATAATAAGTCTTATAGAGATCCTTCTGGCAGGTCCCCTATTCTACTATATTGAATGAGCAGAATTAATGTAATCTGGAGGATATTGACCATCTATTTCCTGATCATAGATAAACAGAACTGAGTTCTTAAAGTACAGGGAGAGATGTAGGATAAATGAAAAGAAAAAAATGACAGTTACTAATTCTGGAGCAGGTTACTAAGAGAAGTTAGTGCCTTCCACAGATGGTTTAAATAATGGGATGACTCAGTTTTCCAGGAAATCCTGAAGTCAAGTAAAGTGGGATTATTATCCAGGAATTCAGAAACTTTTTTTAAGTAGCATACAAGCATGAAGAATAGTCTCTTTTAATTGTTGACCGATAATGCATTGGAGGGGCTGGGAAAGCAATCGGCTTGGGAATATTAGTTAGCAGAGAAAGAGAACAAACTATTTCAGATATGCCTGCACCCTGACACCAGTCACACCTTTGACCTCTAACCATCATCATTCAAAAATCACTTCATCTCTGACATCTTTACTCTGAAGGCCCAGTCTCCTAAGCACAACCTCCTGGACTTCCATTTTCATTTTTTCTTAATTTTTTCCATGGTTACATGATTCTTGTTGTTTTTCTCCCCACTTCTCTTCTCCCTCCCAGAGTTGACAAGCAATTTCACTGGGTTGTACCTATATTATCACTCAAAACCTATTTCCATTCTATTCATTTTTATAATAGAGTAATTTTTAAAAACCAAAACCCCCAATCATATACCTATAAAACAAGTGATAAATCATATGTTTTCTTCTGGATTTCTACTCCCATGGTTCTTTCTCTAGATGTGGGTAGCATTCTTTTTCATAAATTTCTCAGAATTGTCCTGGATCATTGCACTGCTTTTAGTAGCAGAGTTTATTACATTTGATCATCCCACAATGTTTCAGTTATTGTGTACAATGTTCTCCTTGTTCTGCTTATTTCACTCCCCGTCAATTCATGTCGATCTTTCCAGAAATCTGGAATTTTATAGAAATCTGAACTTCTATTATCCATAGTCTGTCTCCCTGAAGCTGTCTTTGCCAAGTTTCATCAAGCCCTTGGATCTTTGGATCACTCCCTCCTTCTCGGAAAAGGAAATCTTTCCTTTTCCCTTCCCTCTGCCTATCTCTTCATTTCCTACTTAGTCTTCTCACTCTACACTCAGCCATTTTCATAATGTTTTCTTTTCCATCCTTGAATCTCCTTTCATTTTAGATTTTTCTTTCTGACTTTCAATCCCCACCATCTGCTTTCTTAACTCATTCCCAAATTTGTGAACATTGTTTGAATAAGTCATAAAACTGAAAAGGCTGGATTCACTATAAAGCTTTGCTATTTAACCTCGAAAGGGACTTCACAATCAGAAGCAATCTTTTCACTCATCATTTATTGACTGTTAATCATATTCCCCACAGCAGCTGCTCCAAACTTTGGTAGCTTCCTCAAGTCACCACATATGCTTCCAAACACCCCACCCTCAGGAGGCAACCATGTCTCTTATTTGATTGGAAAGATGAAGGGCAAAGAACCTGAATTTTCCCATACAAGAGGCAGCTGTTGAAAGTACACTGGACTTAGATTCAAGAGACCTGGATTTCAATTCTATCTTAACTAGCTCTGATATCCCTGAACCTGTTTGTCCATTTTTAAACCATGGGAGTTGATGAGGCCACCAAATGAGATAGTACGGAGAGAAAAGGACAAGAGAGCCTTGGAAAACACTCCCAACTAGCAGGAGTGACCTAGAAGAAGATCTAGCAACAACTGAGAAAAAGCAGTCAGACAGGTAGGAGGAGAAGCAAGAGACAAAGTTTTCACCAGCTGTCACCAAAAAGCATGTCCAGGCATGGAGGAGACCCAGAAAGATGAGAATATCAAGGACCACATGAAGATCAACAATAAATAGCATTAAAGGCTGCAAGGACATTAAGAAAGATGATGAATGAGAAAGGGCCCTTGGATTTAGCAGTTAAGGGATTCTTGGTAGCTTTGGAGAGCAGTTTCTATTGAATGAGATCAGAAGGCAATTGCAGAGAGTTAAGAAGAGAGTGTGAGCAAAAGGAGTAGAGTCACTGATTGTGGGTGGTTTTCTTAAGGAGTTTAACCACGAAAGAGACCAAAAGATACAGGACAATAGCTGGCAGGGATGGCCAATTCAAATGATGGGGGACACATGAGTGTGTTGGTGGTCAGCAGGAAAGCAGCTAGTAGTTAGAGAGTTTGAAGATTAGTGAGAGAGTGTAGATGAGAGAGGGAGCAATCTGCTGGAAAAGGTAAAGTGGCATGGGATCACTCATATACGTAGAGGGGTCTGCCTTGGCAAATAGCAAGGACTCTTCTTATGTGAAACGAGTGAAGGAGGAAATAGTGGCAGAAGCCAATTTAGTAATGCAAAATGTGGAGGACATAAAGAGTTCTTGGTGAATGACCCTAATTTCTTCAGTGAGATATGAAGCAAGATTCTCAGCTGAGATCAAAGTTTTAAAGATGTATTAAAAAGTCTCTGTAGTTAGAGGAATAATGACTTACTTAAAGAAGTTTAAAAGGATTATCTTGCTTCATTGAAGTGTTGAGATTATGTTACATAAATTTTTAGTTGATCCAGTCGACATGATTTTGTGATTCCTTCCCCAGTAGGGAAACCTTCTTTTACAGATTCAGGCCAGCACCTGATCTGAAATTTATAGTCTTAGAGCAATGGTTCCCAAACTTTTTTGGCCTACCACCCTCTTTCCAGAAAAAATATTACTTAGCCCCCTGGAAATTAATTTTTTAAAAATTTTAATAGCAATTAATAGGAAAGATAAATGCACCTGTGGCCATCACCACTTCCCTGGATCGCTGCAGCACCCACCAGGGGTCAGTAGCGCCCACTTTGGGAATCACTGTCTTAGAACAAGTAGTACCCAGAACACAGAGATTAAGTGACTTGTCCAGGATCACAGCCAGGTGGTGCTGGCCCTGGAGTCAGGAAGACTCCTCTTCCTGAGTTCAAATGGAGCCTCAAACACTTACTAGCTTTGTGATCCCTGGCAAGTCGCTTAACCCTGCTTGTCTTAGTTTCCTCATCTGAAAAATGTATCTTTGATAAGAAAACTCTAAATGGGATCACAAAGAGTGAGCCATGATTGAAAAACATCTCAACAACAACAACCAGGATCACACAACCAACATGAGTCAGGAGTAGAACTTGAACCTAGATCTTCCTGGGTTTGAGGTCAGTTCTCTATTCATTATTGTCTCTTTTCTATATAAATGCCAACCAGCTATTATTATCTGTGTTATGTTGGATGAGTCAAATCATCTCTTTAGGTCTCAAATAACTCAGAGGTAAAATTGAAGAATTGGACAAGATGATTTTGAAGCTAAGCTACCTTTCAATTTTAAATCTACAATGCTTTGAAAGAATTCCCTCTATAATATATAATATGAGTAATATCCAGTTTCTTGAAGTTCTCCATTGAAGAGGAACTTAATACCTGACAGACTATTCTGTTATAATGGTTAGCAAATTTTTATTACATCCTTCCTGTAGCCCCCTTCCCATTCATTCAGTTGCTGAGTTCAGGCAATTCTACCTTCAAAATATTTCTCATACATGGCACCCTCTCTCTCCATCTTCTTTTTAAAAATTCTTACCTTCTAGAATTGTTACACGTATGGTTTCCAAGGCAGATTAACAGTAAGAGCTAGGCAATTGGTGCATTAAGTGACTTGCCAAGGTCTCACAGGAAGTGTTTGAGGCCAGATTTAAACCCAGGTCCTCCAGATTCCTGGTCTGACTCTTAATCCACTTAGTCACCCAGTAGCTTCACCACCCAGCACTTATCTCTTCTGGTTAGTCTTCCTGCCAAGTATTACCCCATTTTAGCTCATTCTCCAAACAGATCTTCCTAGAGCTAACTAGTCTGACCATGCCACTTCTTTATTTCATTAAACTCCAGTGGCATCTTTTCACATACAGAGTCAAACATAAAATCCTTTGTTAGGCTCTTGAAGTTTATACTTGAGCCCTTCTTATTTTTCTATAACCTTCTTACACCTTACTCCTCTTTACATACTGTAAAGATTCTGTGACTCTGGCCTCTTTGCTGTTCCTTGCACAGAAAACTTTGACTTATTTTGTGTACTTCACTTGTCTTTCATGCCTGGAATGTTCCCTCTCCTCATCTTTGTCTTCTAACTCCCTTCAAGTCCCAGCTAAAATCCTACCTTCTACAAGAAGCCTTTCCCAGGCCTGCTTAAAGCTATTGCTTTCCCTCTGAGATTGTCTCCAGTTTATGCAATATCCTATATATAGTTTATTTTCTACATATTGTTTGCATGTCGTCTCTCACTTGGGAAGTTTCTTGTGTGGCAAATAAAATTCCAAGAGATGGAGTTCTGGGTATGAAAAATCCATTTACTGACTGGGTTAGCCTTTTCCGCTTTTCTCTCAGAACCAACACTAAGTAAGAAAAGAGGAGTTTTTTAAAAATAAAAAGCATAAATTTGCTTCTTTGCAATTTCCCCCAGTAGCTCTTAATGTACCCACTAGGGTCAGTCAGAATAAGACTCATTCTTGCATGTGATAGTCATTCAAATGTTTGTAAAAGAAATTTATTGTATGTCACTTTTCTCTTCTCCATGCTAAAAGTCCCAGTTCTTTCTCTTTTTTTTTTAAACCCTTACATTCTATCTTAAAATCAATGTAAGTATCATTCCAAGGCAGAAGAATGGAAAGGGCTAAGCAGTTAGGGTTAAGTGATTTGCCCAGGATCACACAGCTAGGAAGTATCTGAGGCTACATTTGAACCCAGGACTTCATGTCTCCAGGCTTTATTCTTTATCTACTGAGCTACCTACCTGGCTCCCAGTTCTTTCCATAGATCCTAATATGGACTTTTGAGGACCTTTACTATTCTGCTGCCTTTCTTCAGAAAACCTCTAGCTGATCAATGCTCTTTCTAAAATGTGATTCCATGCTATTCACCTCCAGAGAAAGAACTGTTGGAGTCATCTTTCATATTAATGTATTTATGGTTTTATTTTGGGGTTTTGGTTATGTATTAGTTTGCTCTTATAGCAATGGCCAGTATGGAAGTGTGTTTTGCATGACTATAAAAATAACATTAAAAAAATAAAATGTGATTCCAGAACTAAACACAGTACTCCAGCTGTGGTCTGACAAAGATAGAGGACAGTGGAACTGTCATCTTTCTGGTTTCTTGCAGGATTATCTTCCTTATCCTATCCCCTACATAAGGGTGTAACCCAGGACTCTCACCTAGGACCTCCTCTTTCTCATTTTTCATTTTCTCAATGATCTCATCAGCTCCCCTAGCTTCCACTAACTTCCACAGTTGGCTTTCAGATCTCTATACCCAACCACAGCCTCTGTCCTGAACTCCAGCCCTGCAGGCCTAAGAGCCTACTAGACATCTCTCAAATTCAGTGTTTTCAAAAATAGCTATTATCTTTTCCTCCTCTTTGTAACTTCTCTTTCCATTAAGGACAGCACTTTCCTTCCATTTAGCCAAGTCTGAAATATTAGCATCATCCTTGACTTTCTTATTTTCCTTACCTCTAACAGCAAAACAAATACCAATTCTTGGAGATTCTGCTTCCAGAAAGTATCTTAAATCTGTTCCTTTCTCTTCACTCACATGTCTATAAAGTTAGTTCATGCCCTCATCACTCTTTTTTTTTTAATCCTTACCTTTTGTCTCAGAATCAATACAAGTATCAGTTCCGAGGCAGAAGAGTGCTAGGGACGATGCAAATAAATTTACATGACTTGCTCAGCATCACACAGCTAGGAAACTTTTGAGACTAGATCTGAATTCAGTACCTCCTGATTCCAGGTCTGACTCTCTATCCACTGTGCCACCTAGCTGCCTCCTTCATCATCTGTTGCCTGAACTTATGGCAAAAGCTTCCTATTTGGTCTTCCTGTCTCATCTTTCCCTTCTCTAGCCTATCCTAGACATAGCTGCCAAATTGGTTTGATTCCTAAAGTGCAAGTCTCATAATGCCATTTCCCTGCGGTACACTCCGTTGGTTTCCTCTTTCTTCTAGGATAAGTTACAAATTCTGTGGTTTGGCTTTTAAAAGTCTTCACAGTCTGCTTCCAGACCAATTGCTTATTTCTAGACTTATTGAACATTTTTCTTCTTTTACACATTATGCTGACTAGCCAAATCATTGTGCTTGTTCTTCCCTAGCCATGACATCCCAGTTCGCAGCTTCACATCTACACAAACTGTCCCCCATTCCTGAAATGCACTCCCTCTTTATCTCTGCCTCACTGAGTCCATACTTTCCTTCAAAGTGGAGCTCCTTTCAAGTTTGACCTATATCCTGTTCCCCTCTTGTTTACTCCCTACCCATGTAGCTAGTACTCTTTCCTTGGAGGTTACTTGGTATATATTTTATAGTTACTTTTTCTATTTACACCCAACCCCTAATCCCACCACCATCTTTCCATTCTCCTTCCCCATCATTCTCCTTCCCCCATCTTTAACTCCCATAGAATGTAAGGTCATTGGAGGGCAGGGACTGTTTCATTGTTGTCTTTCATTCTCTAGCACTTACTTTAGCACCTGGCATGTAGTCTAAGATTGCTTATACTTGGGGGGGGGATGCAATATCAGGCATTTAATTCATATGGACCTTAAATATTTTTTGAATATTTGATTCATATGGACCTTAAAGTCCACTAAAAGGTCCAGATCTTTTTAGACAACCTACTATATGGCCATGCCTCCTCTATTTAGGACTGAGATTTTAAATTTTAAATTTAAAAAATCCAATTATAAGACATGTTATTTATTCCTATAGTGTTTCATCTGACTAGATCCATCCATATTCTAGCCAATTCAGATCATTTTGGATCCTGGCTCTGTCAGACTCTTTAATTTTCTTTCCCAGAAGCAAATTATCAGGCTGAGTCCTTTCTGTTCTGGTCTCTAGGATGCATGGGAAAGTAGATGAGACTTAAGCTCCTACTCCATTCTTGCCTACCTGAAGTCCCTGGGAAGTATGCAGGTGTGGTTAGAGCAGGGACAAATCTCTGGGTTCCCTCTCTACCATACTTCAACTCTATTGCCAATAGAGCACATGGTGGCCATAGCTGTGAAGAGGGCACAGATTCTTTTGACTGTTTATTCATTCATACTAACATAGCAGAAGGTCATTGAACAAAATTATCTGTAGTTACATCTTTCAAGGACTCTTGTATGGTTTTGACATGTGCGTAAGAGACACAGTTTTGGGAAAGAATTGTGTTTAGCTCTATTGAGTCAAATGCTTCTGTATAGCTGGAAAACAATAACAATAGGTTCTTATATTTTCTATGCCTTTTAGTCAATCATGTTATTGTAAAGACGCAATCTCCTGTTGAATACAGGGTGTTTCAAAAGTCTTCATTCAAAGCACTGCCTCCCCAACTGAAAAAGAAAAAAAAATCTTGGCAATGAATGTGAAGAGTTAAGCAAAACAAATTCTCACATGAGTCATGTGCAAAATATATATTTCTCATTCTGCTTCTTCAATCCATCTCCTCTCTGTCAGAGAGTGGGCAGCATCCACCATCCTCAGTTCCTTGGGATCATGGCTAGTTATTATTGTCAGGTGTAGATTGTTCTCATAAACATTTTGTAGAGATGGGAAAGGAAACATATGTATCTGTCATAACCGATATTTTCTCAGTTTCCTTTAGGGGAAAATTAGAAGACCCTTTATTTTTTTTCAAACATTTAAAAAATATTTTTCAGATTATTTCGAGATTCCATTCCCTTAATAGTTAGTCAGTTGGAGGCAGCTAGGTGACTCAGTGGATAGGGAGCCAGGCCTGGAGATGGGAGGTCCTGAGTTCAAACTCGGCCTCAGATACTTCCTAACTGTGTTATTCTGGGTGAGTTACTTAATCCCAATTGCCTAGCCCTGCTGCTTTTTTGCCTTGGAAACAATATTTGTACCACTTCTAAAACAGAAGGTAAATAAGGGTTTTTTAAAATAGTCAGACAGTTGAACAAATATTTAGTAGTTTTACCGTGAACCTGGTACCATACCAAGCACCCAAAGATACAAAGGAAGACAAAAAACAGTTCTTGCTCTAAAGGAACTTACAGTCTAATGGGAGAAACCCTTAAAATTAGGTTACCTCTTGCACTAATTTCTTCCATGGATACTTAGTCTAGCTCAACTACTTTTCTGATCTTCGTTTTCTTCAGTGCCATTTCCATTCCTTCATGCATCACTTTGGGGGCAATTTAGATTGGAAAACAAATATGGTGCTCATTGATGTAGAAAAAAAGCTGTTATAATAATTTTCAGACTTTTTCCATTCTTTATCTCTTAATTTTTCTCTTTCCAGAGAAGTAGGGTAGATATAGTGTTGGACTTGGAATTTGGAAGAGGTGGGTTCTTGAGTCGTTTTACCTCTTTGAATAGGCTTCCCATCTATAAAATGTAATATTCATGAAATAATATTAGCACCTATCTCCCAGGGTCAAATGAGGCATTGCATGTAAAGTATTTTGCAAACCTCAAAGAGCAGTGTAAACATAAGTTATCATTATCCCTAAAATGCCCTCAGGATGATCTGGCTCATTTGGGTCTCTTAGTTGGCAGCCAATCTTTCTTTAATCTTGTTTTTAACCTTCCTTTACTTATTGCTGTTTTTATAAGCCTAATAATATTCCACTAGCACACTTTGCTAGATATTAAAAATGAGTTTGTATTCTAAATCACTATTGTGCTTGGCTGCCATATCTCTCTTCTTGGCAAGCTTGGATCTTAAGTTTTTGTTGGCCTAGGAGAGTTTTAGGTTCTTTGCATCTTATCATTGGGGCAATTGATTTTCATTGCTTTAATATTCTTAGTGCAGCATGTGGGCTTCCCAGAAAAAAAGTTACCACTGGTAGCTCCATAAACATGGGGCACACTCTTTCACATATACATATATTATCAGAGGGAAGACTGGATACACCTAGGGAATATTCAAAAAAATAAATAATTCAAAAAAAAAAGAGGGGAACATATGTGGCCAGGATATAGGCACAGAAGGGCAACTCATAGCTCTCATGCCAAAAAGACATCATTGGGGGAGACCATTGTGCTACTCTTAATGTGTCTTCTTCCTTCTGGACTTTATGCTGTGTGGCTTACTCCCTGCTCCTTACTCTTACTGCCTTTGCCATTCTTTGCCTTTCTGGTTTTTTCAACCTGTCTTTCTCTGCCTCTGTCTTTCTCCCATAAATGAGTGAAGTCTTTTAGCTCTCAGAGCCATATTCTTTTTCAAACATAGAGCAGAGAGCCAGGTAATAAGAATCCTTCTATACTTAATGTTTCTTTGAACTCACTTCTTCCTATTATGAAGAACATCACTGTCCCAAGTCTCTATCTAGCTTAGAGTTAGAAAGTCCCCTATAATTATTCTTGACTTTTGCACCTATGATCATTTCTGAGGCAAACCAAACAAACCATAAAGGACTCTCTAGCTCTGAGGAAGCATGATTTTTTACTTTCCCACATAGTCAAGTCAAAGTTGTCAAAACCCATTTACTAAGCACTTACTCTATGTGTCAGATTCTGTTCCTGCCCTCAGAGAGGTTGTTTGTGCCATGAGAAGAAATCTTGAGCAAGCACAGAAGTTAATCCAGGAGGACAAGATCATTATATAATACTCCTGGACCATATTCCTGACTTAATTTGTATATGTGGCAGATAACAAGGAACCTTAAAAGTGATGTTCTTTCTCAGTATCTCCTTTTAATTATTTTCCATTTTACTGCATCAACAGCTTTAAAAAAACAGGTAAGGTTGTAAGTTGCTTCAATTATTTACCCTATATTCTCATTCTTCCAATTTGATATTTGTTTTAATGTTTTCCCTAACAAGCCAGTGTTCTGGATATAAATAGACAGATAATTGGAAAATGACTCCCGTATCAGTAAATAGTTATTTTCTGCCATTTGTTAAAATATAAGCAATTTTTGTAATGTTAGTTGGTGTTCACTACATTTAGCATCTGTCAACTGTCTTCTTGAAGAAGTGTTCATGATAGATAGGTGCAAAGATTCTACATATTCCAGAAGTCTATGTTCCTTCTCTTACCTAACCTCTGAACCATATTTTCCACCATGTTTTTCTCTATTCTCCTCTAGACTCATTTTCTCATTGAAGTGACTAAGCATTATTGATAGATTACTAAAGCCAGTGTTGATTTATGAAGTTTTGACTTCATAAAATTTCTTTATGCCCATATTCTTCTCCTTTTCCCCTGCAACAGATGTTGACATATCAGTTCTGATCTTCTTGCAAATGCTTGTCATAACCATTTCAATATAAGATATCCAAATGTCTCAGGCATTGAGTGTTACTTGTTGCCTTTAGATTCATGGCCAGACGAAGACTGCCAACACCTTTATTTGCCTTTCCAAGGAAAATCTTCCCATTTATGACTACAACTTCCTTTTGTCTTTTGGCTTCGTTTATAATATGAGAATGTTATGAGTGATATGATTGAGTTCTTCTAATCTCTACTTGTATGCTCCAGTGATACTTCTAACCCATTTTTATTCATACCCAAGCTTATTATTTTCCTCTTAAAATCTGCTTTATCCTCTCGACTTTATGGGTTAGGTCATTATCACCACCATTCATTCAGTCTCCTGTGTTTAAAGGCTTGTTGATATCTTTGATTCTTTGGTTTTTCTCACCTTCCATATCTAATCTATTACTAAGCCATGTTAATTCTCTCTCTCTAGCATATCTTATCCTCATCAATTTGAAAATACTAAACAAATTATGATAGTTGAATGCAGTTGATTATTACCATGTTATGTGAAATGATCAGGGGTATGCTGGTAAATGTTTAACAACCAGATCTCAAAAACAAATTGGAAGTAGAAGCTTAGAAAGATCAGAATGCTCATGAAATAGCTAAAAGGCTACAGCAAGTTATCACAAGGATTATCTACTATGACCAGGTGGGATTTATTCCAGGAAAGCAAGGATGGTTTCATATTGGGAAAACCATCCACATAATTGACCATATCAAGAATATCAAGGGAACTAATGAAAAAAAATGTGAAGGATGGAGGCCCAGCAGAACCAGATCTCAAAATACACTATAAAGCAGTGATCATCAAAATAATATAGTACTGGCTAAGAGACAGAAGGGAGCATCAATGGAATAGATTTGGGGTAAATGACCTCAGCAAGAGTGTACAATAAATCCAAAGATCACAGTTTTTGGAACAAGAACCTACTATTTGACAAAAACTGCTGGGAAAGGGGGCACCTGGGTAGCTCAGTGGATTGAGAACCAGGCCTAGAGACAGGAAGTCCTAGGTTCAAATCTGGCCTCAGACACTTCCTAGCTGTGTGACCCTGGGCATGTCACTTGACCCCCATTGCCTAGCCCTTATCACTCTTCTGCCTTGGAGCCAATACACAGTATTGACTCCAAGACGGAAGGTAAGGGTTATTAATAAAAAATAAAAATAAAAAAACTGCTGGGAAAATTGGAAAACAGTATGGGAGAGATTAGGTTTAGATCAACATCTCATACCCTATACCAAGATAAATTCACAATGGGTAAATGACTTAAATATAAAGAAGGAAATTATAAGTAAATTAGGTGAACATAGAATAACATACCTGTCAGATCTGTGGGAAAGGAAGGAATTTAAGACCAAGAAAGAGATGAAGAATATTACAAAATGAAAAATGAATAATTTTTATTACATTAAATTAAAAAGGTTTTGTACAAACAAAACCAATGCAACCAAAATTAGAAGGGAAGCAACAAATTGGGGAAAAAATCTTTGTAACAAAAACCTCTGACAAAGATCTAATTTCTCTTATAAGGAGCTAAATCAATTGTACAAAAAAATCAAGCCATTTCCCAATTGATATACTGGGAAAGGGACATAAATGGGCAGTTTTCAGACAAAGAAATCAAAACTATCAATAAGCACATAAAAAAGTGTACCAAATCTCTCATAATTAGAGAAATGTAAATCAAAAGAACTCTGAGGTACCACCTCACTTCTAACAGATTGGCCAATCTGACAGCAAAGAAAAATAATAAATGTTGAAGGGGTTGTGGCAAAATTGGAACACAAATACATTGCTGGTGGAGTTGCAAATTAACCAGCCATTCTGGAAGACAATTTGGAATTATGCACAAAGGGTATTTTTTTAAACATTTATTAATATTCATTTTTAACATGGTTGCATGATTCATGCTCCTACTTTCCCCTTCACCCCCCACAATCCTCCCACCCATGGCCGATGCACATTTCCACTAGTTTTGTCATGTATCCTTGATCAAGACCTATTTCCAAATTGTTGGTAGTTGCATTGGTGTGGTAGTTTCGAGTCCACACCCTCAATCATGTCCACCCCAACCCATGCGTTCAAGCAGTTGTTTTTCTTATATGTTTCCTCTCCTGCAGTCCTTCCTCTGAATGTGGGTAGCATTCTTTACCATAAATCCCTCAGAATTGTCCTGGGTCATTGTATTGCTGCTGATGCAGAGGTCCATTACATTCAATTTTACCACAGTATATCAGTCTCTGTGTACAATGTTCTTCTGGCTCTGCT
>NC_058130.1:361906961-361927764 GCF_016433145.1 Gracilinanus agilis | reverse complement strand
AAAATCTCAGTTTTGAACTCTTCCATAGCTTGTGAGGAGTTTTCCTTATTTGAGGAGGGTCCGGATGCTTGTTTGTTCTCCTCCTCTGTTTGCTCGGTTGTCTGGATTTTCTCTGTGTAAAAGTTGTCGAGTGTTAAAGACTTCTTTTTCTTGTTGTTAATCTTTCTCTTCTGAACTTCCTGAGACTGGATAGCCATCGTTAGCCCAGCAGTTTCTCAGGTTTATCCTCGCGCTCAGGGTCTGTCCGCGGTCTTTTGGCTCCTGAGGTCTGAGTTCTGGTTTTTTCCAAGGTCAAGCCCCCTGGTGGACCCCCTTGCTTGATGGTTTGCTGGAGGTTTCTTTACAAGTCTCAGGGCACTGCTTCCACAGTTGTATACCCGTCTGCACTGGTTCCCCACTCAGGTTTTCAGAGCTTTAGTTCCTGGCTGTGTCTGCCTCCACCCACGCCTCCGCCCACGACTGTGCTCTGAGTTGTGCTCTGTGCCCTGCGCCCGTTCTCTGCGCCCTGCTCCGGCGCTCAGAGTTTCTGTGTTTTCTTTAGCTTTTGGGGGTCCTAAGTCTTGCTGCTTTCAGGAACATTGTGGGATATCATTGCCAGCCTCCATACCAGTCTGAAGTCTGCAGAGGAAAAACCAGGGCAGGAATTCCAGACCAAAAGGGTGATGGCAATTCTATAACTGAACTAGCAGAACCTCCTATGGGGGCTGACAATGGCTGAATCTAGCAACAGTCTATTTTTTCTCAAACACAAGCTCCAATCTGGAACTTGTAGAGCCCAAACCAGAGAAGAAACCATCAGACTTTGAACTAGATCAGACAGACCACTTTGGGAGTCCCGAACCTTATAGTTCCCAACTCTGAGTTATCCCCAAGATCCTGGAACAACACAATATTCTGAGAAAGCAACAGGACCAAGTCAGGTCTTCTCCTAAGAAGTTCACAAAACCTGACTCTACATCGTTTGAAGTTAGAAGTAGAGTATAAATATGAGCAAACAAAAAAAATCTACATAAAAAGCTTTCATCTGCCAGCAAAACCTCAGAGAAAACATGGGCATAAAAGTTTAATCTTCATTACTATTATCTCCATTACTTTTTCTAGGCAATCAACAAAACAATAAAATGAAGTACTGATGTGTAGTTTTTGCCAATTTCCAAGGTAGAAATACTCATACTGAACACTTAACTTTCTTCTCTCCCAGTCTGTCCTGGTTCCAACATAGTCCTAGAAATGATGACAGAAAAATTCAGAAATGCATGGAGAAACTTATATGAACAGATGAAGAGGGAAGTAAGCAGAACCAAGAAAATTATATGCATAATAGTCATAACAATGTAAATGAACAAAGCCAAAAAGAGGAAAGAATGCTGTGTAATAATAATGAGTACATTTCACTCTGGCAGAAAGATGAGAAAATTTACCTCCCTCCATTTTTTGCAGGTGGGGAACTACAGGTGTAGAACATTGCACATATTGTCTGTTCAACTTAGTTGATCAGTAGATCAGTTTTCCTGAACCACTTTTTTTTAAGTTCATTGTTACAGATGACTGATTAGAGAAGAGAGTAAAGCTATATTGTATGATGTAAAAGAGAGATATTAAACAAATTTTAAAAGAAAACAGAGCACAAAACAAAAAGTGAAATGAAATCTTATTTTAATTTTCAAATGCTTTTGAACATCAAGCAATATCCAATATATAACAAAATTTACCAAGTAACCTGCCTTGTATGGAAAGCCCTCCAAGTACATAATAGTTGAAGCCAATAATTTACCACTTCAGAAATATACAGCACTCTTATATGGGAAGCACAAAAAATATCTAAAGTCTCCATGCAGCCTCAGGGGTGGTAACAGATCTATCAGGTATGCATGTGGGTCTTAATTACCAGAAGTGAAATCTTAAAGACTGCTCATAAAGCAGCAGGAAGCTAATGCCTTCTTTGGGTTTGAAAACATCAAAACCTCAGAAACAACCATATTAGCAGCTGTGATCAGTGAGTACTTCATAGCTGCCTTCCAAACTGGGGATTTCCCAGACTGGTCCATCCGGAACGGAAGATGCTGCAAAGAGTGGAAAAGGGAACCCTGACCGTTTGGAGACAGTTGGAGAGAGGTTTTTTAGAGAGGAAGAAGTCAGAACTGGAAACCATTCCTTGCTAGGGTTCGAAGGCAGAAGCTTGGAAAGATCAGGATGCTCATGAAATCCTGTTTGTAAGAATTAAAGAAAGAGAAAAAATATAGACGATCTTCTGTCAGCTCCAGATCTGAGGTTCTGAATATCTACAGTGCCTCCGGCTGAGCAATCCCGATTCGCCTGCTTCTTGCTCTCCATTATGGCCTCCCTTCTGCCCTTTACCTCAGCTTATGTACCCTATGCTCAGCAGTCCTTTCCCAACACGCTTCATTAGAGATAATAACATGAAAAAAGCCAAGGTATACAAGGTTTCTCCCACTGTTCTAAGCTCCTGGTAGTTAAAAGGTTCAAAGTTGAAACAAAATGAGATATTTGTAGGTCATTCAACAGTTTAAAAAAGATTTACTTAGCCACACCGGAGAAGGATGCTCAAGGACACTGTTATGAGTAAGATTAGATTAGCAAAGAAGCTGATTTGGCATGGAGTTTCCTTCCCCCAAATCACCCATTCTGATACACCTTCAAGCATAAGTGATGCTCTTTATACCCAGGAGACCAGGAACTGATGTCGACAGCCTAGTTGATTGGTCCTTCTGAGCCAATCAGAGCTCGAGGATGATCTCAATACCTTTTAAGGAAGAACTAGCCTCACATTAAGGAGTCAAGGAATTCTCCCTCTTTATTTTTGACTCCTTAGCACTTAGCATAGGGCCTGGAGCACAAGAGATATTTAATAAAGGTTAAGTGACTGAAGATTTTGCTCGTCCCATACCCATACAATAAAATAATGGAAATTATGAAAAAAAAAGAACTTCAGAGAGAAACCCAAGAAACCAATGGAGACATTTTATGTTACTAGCAAAATTTTATAATAAACACACCATCTGATTTTTCATTTGTAAACATCTCTAGAACTTATTTCCAGAAAACCAAGAAGATCCCCTCTGGTTTAAAAAAGAAGGAGCTAGAGGCAGCTACGTGGCTCAGTAGATAGATTACCAGACCTGGAAATAATAGGTCCTAGGTTCAAATTTAACTTCAGATTCTTCCCTGTGTGGCCTTGGGCAAGTCACCTGATCTCAATTGCCTAGCCTTTACACTCTTCTACTTTAGAACCAATTCTAAGACAGAAGCTAAATGTTAGAAGAAGAAAAAAAAAATGAACTTTTGAGGCTTGCCCAAAATCACTGAAAGGAGTTCTTAGGTTAAAAACCATGTTTTGTTCATCAATAAAAAAGATAACAAAAGGAGGACAGTCAGTGTAGTGGGAAAGCATTTTACTAATAGGAGACATAGAGTTCTAGTCAAAGCCCTAAGTTTGTGTAAACTGAAACAATTTCACCTCACTTTTCTAGGCCTGCTTTTTCATCTGCATAACATAATGATAGCAGAGTGAATCTCTTAAGGTAGTTTTCAATTCTCTACTTGTTTGACACTGGGTAAATCACTTAACCTCTGTTTGCCTCAGTTTCCTTATATGTAATATGGTAATAATAATAGCATCTACCTCCCAGGGTTGTCGTGAAGATCAGATGAGATAATAATTGTAAAGTACCTTCCCTCTGAGAACACTATACACAGCAATATCAGACAATGATCATCTGTGAAAACTTGGCTCCTCTTAGCAATACAATGATCTGGGACTTAGCTGGGGAATGCTATCCACCTCCAGAGAAAGAACTGCCAGAGTCAGCTTTCACATCAGTATATTTTTGGTTTGCTCTTACAACGATGGAAGTGTGTTTTGAATGATAATAAAAATAAAATTTTAAATAAAAAAGTACCTTCTCTCTGAGAATTCCTCCACTTTATGCTGTATATATCTTAATTGCACATAGTGGTTTCCCTCTCATATCCTCCATTTAGTCTGTGAACTCCTCGAAAATAGGAATTGTCTTTTTACCATTCTTTGTATCCCCAATGCCTAGAATATGTTTGGCAAATGAACTATAAGAGCTTAATAAATGTCGATTGACTGACTGACTGATAACTTATAAGGAGAGAGAGATGCCTGCCATTTCTTTTGGATCTCTCTGCCTGTCTCCTGAACTGGCCTGTCTGCAGGGATGAGAGAAACACTAATCCATCTCCCACTAGTCCCCCTAGACTGAGCTGCCTAATACCACAAGAGGACACCACCAAATAAGAGCCTTTTTTTGTGGCACTGTTCTATATGACTACTCTTTCTCATTTCTCCCAGAGTCCAAATTTGGCCTCATACACTGAATGAATGTATGACCTTGGGCAAGTCACTTAACTTGTTTGCCTCAGTTTCCTCATCTGTAAAATGAGTCAGAGAAGAAAATGGCAAACCATTCCATTTTCTTAGCCTAAAAAACCTCAAATGGGATCACAAAGAGTTTGACACAAATGAAATTGACTGAATAACAACAACAGCAACAACAACAACATGCCAGGCATTGTCCTAGGTATTTGTGATAAAAAGATAACTCTTATAACGATGAATAAATATTATCAAGCAAAACATATCCATCCATTTGCCATATTCAGAAACATATGTCTTATTCTGCACATACCCTGTCAGGAAGCAGGTAGCACAGTTCATTTTCTGTCTTCTGAAGGCATGATTGGTCAGTACTTTGAGTTCTTATCTCTAAGTGGATTATCTTTTAAAAGAAGTTTATCTGTTCTGGAGGAGACAAGCCAGCCTATCTGAAGTAGTAAGGCACCCTGAGGAAGAGACAAGATGTAGCATGTACCAGGTAAGTCAAACCACCACCACCATCTTGACCAACATCTCCACTATTTGAGACAGTCCAGAACCCTGAGCCCAGTGAACTGGAATAACAGGTCCACTAGACTTGTTTCCATCCCCTCCCAGCAATCACTGAGGGAAGCAATAACTGTGGAGAGAGACCTACTTTTTTCATTAGGGCCAACAACAACTGCTGACCAATTGCCAGCAACAAGGACATAGGAACAGCAGCCCTAAAAGTGGCAACATTCGGTTCTGCTTCCAGACCAGCCCTTATAGTCATCATCTGAGGAAGCAATTACTGGGAAGAAAGATCAACCAACCCCATCAACTGCCACTTGTAATGGATAAAAGAGGGGATACTAAAGTTGTGGGGTGCTCTCCTTCCCTTGCTGAGTGATGGAGAGGTAAAAGGTGATTGAGGTGATAGGAGAGGAATGAAAGGGATGGATGAGTTTAGGGAGGAATGGACAAGGCAGTATTAGGATCGTAAGGGTACAGGGTGAGGTGTTCAGAAGAGGCAGCTAACACAGACTAGACACTCAGGCTAGAGACAGAGGATACTGAGGGGAAATAGGCTGAACCCTTCCAGGCAGGAAAGGTACTTTTACAGATACAAGGAATAGGGCCAGTCAGAAGTGGTTTGAATCTGACTTGAGTGCTTTCTTGTCAGTCTCTCAAGTCCTCAAAGGAGGAATCACAAGGCTTCTCCCTATCAATGAAACTGAAGGGATTCAGGAGGAAGTATTGGGCAACTACTTCCTCCCAAGATGGATGCCTCCAGTTTCCCTCAGGAAATAAAGAGAATAATTCCTTCCCCTTAAACCCTTGCCTAATTCTTAAACACAATGATTCTCCAGAGGGTTTGATTAGGTAACAAAGGGATTTATTAATGTTCAGGTTTGGTCAGGAAGGAGAGATGGGATTGGGGTTTCTGACAGCCACTAGGGAGAAACTCATGATGGGGAAGGGTCACAGGAATGGGTTAGACTGAGAGAAGGCCCGCTTCTCTCAGTCAGGGAAGATTTGGCTGCTTTTAAAGTAAAGGGAATACTAAATGGATAGTTTGAATTCAAGGATGTCCTACTTGCCTATTGGGGAAAACTAAATCTACAAAGTCTATTCACTAAAACCCAAAAGCCACCCTGCCTCCCAGAGCCCCAGGAAAACAGGCAGGGAAACAGGGAAATAATATGGAGAAGGTCAGAGAGAGGTCCAGAGAAATTAGCTAGGTACAAATTGTCCAGAGACAAAGCACAGGCCAAAAGCAAAACCGAAAGCCAAGCAGAGCTCTAGTTAGTCCTTCAGCTCTGTTCGAGCCTCAGGGACCAACTGACTTCTCTCAGAATTCTAAGGCTTCTAACTGCCAGAAGTTTTCAGTTGGCCCTCTGCAAGAGCAAAAGCCTCTCTTGCATCTTTTGCATTACACACTCCAAGGGCTGTCAAGTCAGCCTAGCTATAACAGCAAGGCACCTTGAGGAAGAGACAGGTGATAAGAGGTGGCAGTAAACTCAAACCATCATTGTCTTGACCATCATCTCCCCTCAGACCCTGAACCCAAGAGCCTTGGGAATATTGATGCTTCCAACCCAGTGCCCTGAGCCGTCATCCTAGGCAATACCTGTAGAGATGCAACCTAGCTGCTGCTCATGAAGACCCAGAAAAGCTCCTGCTTCCAAAGTCCATGGTAGCATTATTAAATGGTTCAATATCAAAAACTGATATGATTTTATCAGTAGAAATGATATTAAAGAAGAAGCATTGCCATCTGCTTTGCGGCTGCACCCCAAGGACTATGAGACCTTTCGATCTGATTCAGTGCTAGAACCTTCAATATGTGTTTGACTCCTCTATTAGAATGTGAGCTCCTGAAGATCAGAAGCTGTCTTTTTCTATTTGTACCTTCAGGGTTTATCATAGATCTTAACTCATTGAAAGCACTTGTTGTCTGCTTTTATTCATTCATTTACTCATTCAGAAAAAGAGAAGTATATAGGGCAATATTTGGATTGGATAGAAATTAGTGGGGACCAAACAGATTTTTAGGTAAATGGGAAAAGCTGGTAGAGTAGAAGAAATTACTGATACGAGAAAAAGAGGAAGTAAATAATGTAGTCAGGTCCTGGAGAAGGAAGCAAGGGATGAGATCATAGAGTTAATGTGACTTTGAGCCTATATAATCCAACAGCCTTATTATAGAGAAAATAAAATCAAGGCTAAGAGACCAAGTAATTTTCCCAGAATCATATATCTAGTGATCCATACAATCAAAACTTGAGCACAGGTCTTATACCACTTATGGAGGATTCTATATGAGGATCCTAAACACGTAGTCACAGTCATTGGATCATAAATTTAGAGCCTGGAATGATGAACCTTAAAGGTCACAAAGTCCAATGCTCTCATTTTACAAATGAGGAAAAATATAGTAAAGTCCAAAAAGTACAACTTTGAAGTCAGACAACCTGGTTTTAAACCATCGCTCTTATTATATTCTCTGAGGTACCTAAACATTTTAAATCTTTGATTCCAAAATGTCCCTTCCATATGCCCTAGACTATCCAAACTCTATAGGGAATACTTGAGTGGTAATTATACCTGGGGTAACAATTATATTTCTGGGGTGTAATGATGAAAGGAGGGTGCAGTTTGCCATTGCCAATATCTCTACTTGAGGTTGCATGTATATTTTTTTTAAACCCTTACCTTCCATCTTGGAGTCAATATTGTGTATTGGCTCCAAAGCAGAAGAGTGGTAAAGGCTAAGCAATGAAGGTCAAATAAATTACCCAGGGTCACACAGCTAGGAAGTGTCTGAGGCCAGATTTGAACCTAGGACCTCCTGTCTCCAGGCCTGGCTCTCAATCCACTGAGCCACCCACTGCCCCCTTGTGTGTATTTTATATGAATGTTATTGGTTGGGAGGATCTTTCAGGTTCTTAAATACAAAGAAGGCTTAGAAGCTACTATCTTTTTTTAAGTATTTTATTTTACCAATTACATGTAATAGCGATCTCTACCATATTTTTCCAAAATAAAAAGATCCAAATTGTCTCCCTCCTTCACTTCCCTTCTCCTTCCTGGAGATGGCAAGCAATTTGATCTGGGTTTTACATGTATTATCACGCAGAATATTTTTCCACATTGGTTATTGTTGTAAGAGAATACTCATATAAAAACCAAAACCCCAAAATAAAAACACAGATAAACTAAAATGAAAAATGCTTTGATCTGCATTTCAACTTTAATAGTTGGTTGATAACATTCTGTGTCATAAGTTCTTCAGAATTGTCCTGGATCATTGTATCATTGAGACTAGCTAAGTCTTTCACAGTTGTACATCACACAATCAATATTGGTGGTACTGTGTACAATGTTCTCCTAGTTCTGCTCATTTCACTCTGCATCAGTTCACGTAGGCCTTTCTAGCTTTTTCTGAAATATCTTGTTCATCATTTATTATAGCACAGTAGTATTCTGTCATCACCATATACCACAATTTGTTCAGCAGTTCCCCAGTTGATGGATATCCCCTCAGTTTTTAATTCTTTGCCACCACAAAAAGAGTTGCTATAAATATTTTTATACAAGTATGTCCTTTCACTCCTTTTTAAAAAAATCTCTTTAGGATAAAGACCTAGTATTGGTACCATCATAAGGTATGCATAGTTTTATAACTCTTCAGAATGGTTGGATCAATTCACAATTCCACCGATACAGTTGTGTCCCAATTTTGCCACATTCCCTCCAATATTTATCATTTCCCTTTACTGTCATATTGGCTGATCTGAAGGTATGGGATGGTACCTCAGAATTATTTTAATTTGTATTTCTCTAATCAAGAGTGATTTAGAACATTTTTCCATTTGATTATTGATAGCTTTTATTTCTTCATCTGAAAATTGCTTGTTCATATCCTTTGATCATTTGCCAATTGGGGAATAACTTGTGTTCTTATTAGTTGCTGTCATTTCCATGGTGCCGACATGTCCTGTGAAGAGACAGGGGCCAAAACACAGCTGACTATGAATGTTTACAAGCAGAGTTATCAAAGTACCTGATTAAGGAACGAGTCAGAACTGTTGCACCCCTTGCATGCCAGCCAATAAGCTATCACAGCTGATATCTGCCAGAATCTAACCTTTTCTTCTCCAGGGCATCTGGGAAGTTCAAAGAAAAGGGGTATTGAGGTAAAAAAGTGTATCTATTTGGTCAAATCCATTGAGTGTTCCAAGTTCCCTAAGCCTCTTGTAATTCCTGTACTTTATTTCTCTAGCCTGGCACCCCCAGAGAAAGAATCAAACAGAAAATGTCAACAAAGCACTGCTTTATAAAACCAATGGTAACTGGAATTCAATTTTGTATTTCAATAAAGCAAGAAGTCAAGTCAACTAGCATGTATTAAGTGCCTATTATGTGCCAGGCACTATGCTAAGTGCTAAATAAAAGCTCTGAATAAAAGGAGCACTTCATTCACATCCTAGATGGAAATTCTGGCTCAGCTTTTGGATCTCGCCCAGCCTCATTTCACTTGGCCATGGGGTAGTGTTCTCTGGCCAACCTAGACGGAAAAAAAATTCTACTGGTGAGCTTCTGTGACTATTCTACCCAGAACAGAGCCTCTAAAGGTTTGAGGGTAAAGAGGAGCTGAAAAGCTGTTGCAAAATGATTAACCAGTTAATTAGCATCTCAAGGGGCTGTAACAAAAGATAACTTACTCAAAGCCTAAAGAACCACACAGTGATCCCCTAGAAGGATAAGCAGTTTGACTCAAGTAACTCCCAAGTGCACAACCTGGAGGTTGGAATGGCCTTCTGGGGGAAGCTCCTGATGGTTTTAAGCTAGAGGACCCCTCCTGTTAGTCCTCCTTGCAGCTGGACCTGACTGAGGTTTTCTACCTGCTGCAAGTTTCAGAATTCAGCTTCTCATGCCTTCATTCCACTGAATTTGAGGTTATGACAAAGTGAAAATGTGTAGCAGAGTGATCATCTAGTGACTAGTCACTTAACAAGCATTTTTTAATTTTTTTATTTTTTAAACCCTTAGCTTCCCTCTTAGACTCGATACTAAGTATATTTTCCAAGGCAGAAGAGGGGTAAGTGCTAGGCAAATGAGGTTAAGTGACTTGCCCAGGGTCACACAGCTAGGATGAGAAACATTTATTTTAAGGCTTACTATGTGTACTAGGTACTTAAGAAGCAAAGGCCAAAATGAGAGAGTTCCTATTCTCAAGTTTACAGTACGAAGCCTGGAAGGACAGAGCCCGTATCCAAAAGATCTTGACAAGTTACAGCATGAAATTCAATAGGAATAAATGTAAAATTTTATACTAAGTGGGTACAAAAAAAATCAACTCTACCAGTATAAGATGGGGGAGGCTTAGATAGATCCACAACTGTTCTGAAAAGGAGCAGACTCTAAGTTCAGTATGTCACTAGTGCATGTAGCAACCAAAAAAGTTAATGCAATCTTAGGCTGAATGAGGAAAGGCATAGCTTCCAGGAATAGAGTGTAAGCTTTTATAGGATAATGGGATTTAGAACTGGAAAGAACTCCAAAGATCATCCAGTTCAAACCCCACTATCCCACATGCTTTAAATAAATGCAAGGCATTTTTATTAAACATTAAAATGGGTTTATGAACAAATCATTTTTTATTTCTACATGAGAACCTACTTATAGAATCAGAGCTTTTTAAGCTAGAAAGGACCACAAAGATCAAGTAGTGCAACTTACTAGTTTTCCAAATGAGGGAAGGGGAAAGAAGAAAGCATTTATTAAGAACTTACTAGGTGCAGGGTACTGTGCTAAGCACAAATATTATCTCATTTGATCCTCAACTCTTTAATGTAGATCCTATTGCCAAACTCGTTTTGCTGTTGAGGAAACTGAGGCTGACCAAGGTTAAGTGTCTTGATATAGCAGCTAATAAATACCTGAGGCTAAATTGAATTCAAGTCTTCCTGACTCCAAGCCCTGGCACTCTGTCTACTGTACCATTAGGTGCCACAGACTAGTGAACTGAAATCCAGAGGAATGAAAGGAATTATCCAAAGTCACACAACTAGTCACAAAAACCTAAGTTTGAATCCTGCCTTTGATATATATTAACTGTGACCACAGCCTCAGTTTTCAGTTTCCTCAAGTGTAAAATGGGATAATAATAATACCTACTTCACAGGATTGTTTTGGGGATCAAAGAAGATGTATTTGTCTTACCAATCTTTAAGTTCAATAGAAGTGGCAGGCATTATTATTTAGAACAGGGGTCAGCAACGTATGGCTCTTTCTGCAGGAGCCATAAAGTCAATTTTTTTTTCAGGCGCCGTTACAGGAGTGCGCACTGTGAGCACTGTACGGCTCTCACGAAATTACATTTTTGAAAATGTGGCGTTTATGGCTCTCACAGCCAAAAAGGTTGCAGACCCCTGATTTAGAAGATACCTTTGTTAATAATATAACTGAACATTTACTAAATGCTCTAAGGTTTGCAAAGCACTTTACAAATATTATTTCATTTGATCTTCACAACAATCCTGAGAGGAACTGTTATCTATTATTATCTATTTAACAGAAGAAGAAACTGAACCAAATTTAAGCGAATTGCTCGGAGTCAAAACCAAATTTGAAGCCAAGTCCTCCCACCTCCAGGCCAATGCCTCTTCCAATGTTCTCTTCCAATATCTCCTTGTGGCATAGATGTGATCATAGGTTCTCAAGGACTGTGCCAGCAGAACACAAGCTTTGACAGGTCTTAACTCAATGAAAAACCTTTATGTACAAACTTGATGGATTTGTCATTCAGCCTAATTAGGTTCAGAGAGGATTCTTACCAACCTGGCTATATGGTGACAATTATCATGTCACCATGTCATTTATTTATTCATTCATTCATTCATCCATTCATTTATTCACCTTTTTATCCATCTTTCTATTCATTCATCTATTTATGCACCCATCCATCTAATCATCTCTCCATTGATTCATTTATCTATCTATTCATCTATCATCTATCCATCCATCTATTCATTCATCTATCCATTCATCCATTTATCCATCCATCTATCTCTCTCTCTGCCTCTGTCTGTCTGTCTATCTGTCTATCTATCTGCTACACTCTTGAAAAGCATCTCTTAAGACAATGAAGGGAGGATCTCACCATTGGAAACACTGATCTTTATAGTCTGAAATAATCAATAAACTTGAACTTTACCTACAGTGGGCAAAAAGTTAAAGCTAAAAGAGGTGGCCCAAGTAGTGAAAATCATCCCCTTCTCAGCTAATCTACTTTTGAGTCCTCACTCCAACATTCATTAACTGTCTAACCTTGGGCAAGTCATTTAACCTTTAATACTGGAACCATCTTCCTCATTCAGTTGCTTTAAGGTAGTATTTTATAAACCACACAGGATTACGTAAATTGGAGCTATTGTTTTAAAAAATAATACTATTGATGAATATAATGTTATGCCACTAGTTAATATTATACATATCTGTTTGGATAAAGTTTTTCTGAGTTAATGCTTGTTAATGGAAAAGTGACTTAATGCTACCTATGAGAAGGCTGGCCTTTTGGACCATAAAGTCATAATCCAGGTATCCTCTCCCAGATATCTAGAGGCATTTTATCTAAACCACAGATACATATATATATATATATATATGTGTGTGTGTGTGTGTGTGTGTGTGTGTGTGTGTGTGTGTGTAATACTTTTGGGGGGTTAATATCTATGATTTCAATGGTGTAGCAATTGTCCACCTGTCTATGGCACTTAGGGAGAAGTAAATAGCCTTTAACCTGTGAGGCCACATCTAGAAACAGGCAACCAATTTCCTGGGTTTATGAGAGGATAGGTCTCTTTCTGGAGAGTTCCTAATGGGTTACAGTCTCATTTGTCTGTACTGATTTAGACAGTGTCCTATTTGAAAACAGATGACCCTCTCAAAGTTCCCCACAGTCCCCAATAGCCCTATCAAGACACCTTTTCAGGACAAGCAACAGTAGAGGCAGAATGCAATAAGACAGCTGTAAGCCTCAGAGGAAAACCTACCTATATTTTCTGCCAACAATTCATTCATTGGCACATTTACTTCTCCTCTGGATTGGGACCAGAATGAAAATAGCAGCCTTTGCTTCCAGGTTAAGCTCTTTTCATTACACAACTCTTTAAAGATGCATAGACAGCAATTTGTTTTTTTTTTTTGAAGATGATAAGGATCAATCTCCTGACTACTTTCATTTATTTAGTTATTGGATCCATTCTGTTTCTACTCTTTAAGCCAAATCTGGAGAAGATGCTGAGAAAGAGATCTTGTCTCTGTAGCCAGAACAGCAATTCTGATGGAGAAGACCCTTTGCACTATTTTATCAGGCTCCTAGTACAGCCCTTTTGGCATCCTTCTGTTGGCATAGAATGGTGCTTTACGAAGCACAGTCCCCAATGAAGCTCCGTAGCCACCTTTGTTCTTGACTCCATCTTTTCAAATAGTTATATTGAAATCATTAATTACCTCTTGAAATATTACAAAAAGTTTTTCTCCCATTGTATGATCTTGCCAAGTGTTACAGGGTCACATGTTTTTAGCAATGGGATTTCCAGAAATATCTTCTACAAATGCCAACAATTGAGCACAACCTGTGACATCTGTGGCTTCCAACATTCGCACTGCCCTTCATCTAAAGCCAGTTGTTAAAGAATATTAATGGCCTTGTCACTCATACCCCAAATACTTTGACAAAGACTCACATTTTCATTTGTGGGTGGGGCCTGGTCTTTTTACGACTGGTACAATATCCATTGCAGATGGCAAGATAAGCGGCTCTCTAACTGTGGTTTGCACTGCTATTGGGCAACCTTCGATGATACCCGTAAGTTACTTCGAAAGCTTCCTCATTTTCATGGTCAGACTAGGCTTTAAAATACCATTCGCTCCTTTCTCAGAGAAAGCCGTTTTAGTTTTCTTTTCATAAGCTCGAACAATTTTCCGGGCTTTCTATTTTCAGATGACAGGACATCAGATAGCACAGTGCACTAAGGTTTTGTGTGAAATGAAATTGTTTTAAATGAAACTCGGTGCATCATTCATCATATTTTCTTCCTCTTTTCTTGCACTGAGGACTTTGTAAATCATTTGGAGAATTACAGGGGGTGTTTGTCTTCAAAAATGAACCCAAGAATTTAAAAATAAAGTGCCCTTTCCCTAGAATTGCTTTAATTTTTTTCTTCTTCCCAGAACACTTACATGGAGGAGCACAAACACGTCAGAGCTTAATTCAGCCACATCCCTGAGGGCTGACCTTATAGGCACACGAGTGCTGGCTAACATAGAAGGATGACAGCAGGCCTATTTTCCCCATAATGGTCTGAATTTCAACAAGAATCAATTTATTGTGAACATCAGTTTATAATTCAAAGTGAAGAGGAGCAATAATGAATAGAAATTGCTGAGGTAAAGAGAGCTCGTGAGTCACCATATGGAAATTCTCTTGCCTCCCTCCAAGATCCCCCCACCCCAGTGACCCCCTCATTACAATTGTAATGGAAAGTTTTGCATCTCTTCTTTCTTTTTTCCAGGCCGATTATAAAGAGATCAGGTATCTGTGTGGCTCTAAGACCACTGAATCCAAGGGAACCTACCGTGTCTATCTCCTTCTCTAGTCACTATTCTTTTCAGACTAGGAGGAGGGTGGGGGGTGTTAAGCAGAGCTGCTCTCCCTCTCTTCAGGCTACCCCATATGCTAGCTCACTGCTTAGACCCTGGAGATAATGAACTCTCAGCTGGCCATGGATGACTCAGTCCTTGGGCACTCTGGGGATGACAAAACAGGGGCCACCCAGTAAGAAGAGCCAGTGACTCTGAGGAGCTTTAAAGGGGAGATGAATCCAATGCAAGACTCTCTCTTTCTCCAACCCTCCAGGTGGTATCATGTAGCCCAGGGACTTCCCGTGAGATGTAGAGAAAGGAAACTCTTCCTTTTTCCACCCCCCAGTCACCGGGCAGCCAGGAGTACCTGGCGGCTAAAAGTGCGTGCCCTGCAGACAGTTAGGTGTCTCAGTGGATGGATTGAGAGCCTCTCCTGGAAACCACAAATCTGGCTCCAAATCTGGCCTCAAACACTTCCTGGCTGTGTGACCCTGGGCAAGTCCTTTAAACCCCATTGCCTAGTCCTTACTGGTTACTTAGTATGTATGCTAAAACAAAAGGTAAAGATTTAAAAAAAAATACATGACCTGCCTGGGTGAGCTTGACACTAGATTCCAGAGCCCTAGCTGACAATTCCGTTTTGTATTTCTAGCCTGAGAATAAATGAACAAGCATCTTCCTCAAGATAAACATGTCCAGGCTTAGAGGTGAACTTGGGAGATTCAGAAATCCAGAAGAGCTGAGTACTTTAGTGGGAGCTAACTGGTGTCCGTCGAGGGGAATTTCTGCATTGCAGAAGATGAAAGGAAGAACCCAAGCCCTTGTCTGGCTGCCCAGAAAACATGGACTTTGAGGATTGCTGTAGAGCAGAGGTGAGTTATTAACAATGCTTCTTCAGCAGTCCTGCAAACTTCCTCATGGTCAGATGAGGGTGAAGCCGCAAGAGAGAACATCACAATAGTTCTAAGTTAAATTGCTGAATTTTATTTTGGGTCCTGTTATATGCATTTATGTATGTTTTGTTTTTGGCATTTATTTTGGGGATAGGAAATAAATACCTGGTCCATGCCTGATTCCCATCATTCACAGAGTACTCTAATCCCCAATTTTGGGGGATCCTAGTCTTGAGGACACAAACCTAAGCTTTAGGTAGTTTTTCTCCATGGTACTGAGATGGATTCTTAATTAGCCAAAGAGGGTGAGAAAAGGAGTCTAAACCCCACAGGACTGAACCAAATTGGGTCTTATTTGTGGGTCTGCACCAGAAGGGCCCCACAGTATAGAGGAAAGTGGTACAGGGGGGCAGTTAGGTGGCTCAGTGGATTGAGAGCTAGACCCAGAGATGGAGGTCCTGGGTTCAAATCCGACCCCAAGCACTTGCTAGCTGCTCAACTTTGAGCAAGTCACTTATCTCCTTTGCCTAGCCCTTACCAGTCTTCTGCCTTGGAACCAATACGCAGTATTGATTCCAAGACAGACAGTATGGACTTAAAAGGAAAAAAAAAGGGTACAGGGCCCTCATTCTTTTGGGCCCAGCAGTAAGTCTGTATTGTTAGAAAAGCATAATGGATATTAGTCAAATATTTTGCCAGTGGCCCTGTAATCCCTCCTTCCTAACTAACAAGAAGAGGAGACTTCCATTTGGCTACTGTTAAAGTCACAACTAAAGACTTGAAAAGAGAAGATCTAGGTTTGAATCTTGGCTCTACTATTTACAAGCCTTGTGTCCTTGAGCTAGTCACTTCTCTAAGCCTCAGTTTTTTAATCCATCAAATGAAAATGGTAACATTATTTAAACTAGTAATGGGCAAACTACAGTCTGTGGGCCAGATTGGGGGGGGGGCCTGAAAAGTTCTATCTGGCCACCTTATTCCTAATCTGATGAATACAAGGAGTGGGATACAATACGATGAAACTTCAAAAGAGTTACCTTAGAAACAGACTGATAGATTAGCATTTCCTTTTCTTTGGCCCCCTCTTTAAAAAGTTTGCCATCACTAATTTAAACTATTCACTGAAAAAGGTTGTTTTCAGAAAAGTGTCTTGTAAAATTCTAATTACTTATAAATATGAGATGATAAAGATGAAGAGATTCTAGAGCTTACTTGGAATATATCTTAAAGTTCATCTAGTCCAACTCCAACATTTTACAGATGAAGAAAAAAGACCCAGAAGAGTTAAATAACCTCTCCAAAGCCACACAGGTAGTAAAGTGAAGAAACAAGATTTGGCCCGAAGTCCCATGATTCCAAGTTTGGCAATCTTTTTACTCAACTCCAGTGATCATGATGATGATGATGATGATGATGGTATTTCTAAGAACCAAGGACTTCTGGAACTGAAAAGGCAAAAAAAGCTTTTAGAAACTATATAGCACAGTTAACAGGCATCTTTAGAGAGAAATTTTGAGAAAAGACCCTATTGTCCTCTAGGTTTCCTTCCAGCTCTAAATCTGTGATCATATAGATTTCATTTTAAAGTAACATCTTAAGAATGAAATGTTCCAGAGGACTTGGGTTTCAAATCTGGTCTCAGACACTTCCTAACTGTGTGACTCTAGCCAAGTAATTTAACCCTATTTGCCCTTCAGTCTTAGAGCTATTACCAAAACAGAAAGTAAAGATTTAAAAAAAAAAAAAAGAAAAAAAAAAGAATATAGTGTTTTAAATTTTGTTGTCTCATAGATAGGACTAAAAAAGAAAACCAAAGCTGAATTACTATAGAGCTCCAAATAATAGGAATGTAAGGGGCAAAAAGGACCATTAGATTTCTGACCAGAGAAGTTCAATCCCTAGGCCCTATAAAAGGCATCCCAGGAATCAGGAAATTTTCCGTTTTAAAGAAGGGCCTCCCAAACACTTCCTTGCACATGCTATATAGGCCAGCCTGCTTCGATGGCTCCCCCTCCCAAATCATTCAGAGCAAGCCATGGGTTTACCAGCAAGGGAACCAGCAAGGGGAAAGAATTTTACCTTTGCTTCTGAGACTTTTTCCTTCTCTAGGACTGCTGGCTCAGTAATTTACATTTTAATAGTTCTGAATATTCAAAACCCAAGTGGTTGAGTTCTCTTTAGGCCTCAGAAAGGCAGGCTCCATGAATGATTCACATGTTTTCTAGCAACCTAAGTTATTCAATTTCCTTAAAGACTACAATCAGTATAAGGGCAATACTAAAACACAGCAACTGGTCCTTAAATGGTGGTGTACGCCAAGAAAAGCGCCCCCACCCCATCCAGCTTTTTTCTATAGCACTCTGAACCACAAATGTAAGGTAATTACTAATAATTTTACATCTATTTCCACTTTGCATGTCACCACAATCAACATATTGATTGCTTTTTGATGATAATAAAAGGTTGGCTAAATTGAAGGTTTGCCATTAAGAGTGTTAAGCGCTGCCGATATTTATTTAATTCAGCTGCACCAATTTCGATTCCACATGGCAATTTCATAAAAAGCTATTGAGAACAAGAGTAGTGATTTGAGTCAAGTTAAAAAAAAAAACACAGTTTCTCCAGGAGAATTTGGCTCGTGCCCAAATCATGCCAGCTTGCAGTATTCTGCATTGTTGGCACACACCTAATCACTGTAGCATCATGCTCATTTTAATGTGTAGAGTAGAGGAAAGTTGAGGAATTTCAGGAAGAAAACCCAGAAAAATACTTTCGAGTGAGCCATTTATTTATTTTTTTAATTTAAGGATGGAAAGTTTCTTCCATAAAACAGAGCTAGAAACACCAACCCTGGATTATATCGGACACTTTCCTATTTCTCATAATGCCAAGCATGGTGGTGTGTGCACAGTGGTTTAATACAGTAGTTGAGTAGAAAGATTGCCAAACTTGGGATCATGGGATCTTGGGTCAAATCTTGTTTCTTCACTTTACTACCTGTGTGGCTTTGGAGAGGTTATTTAACTCTTCTGGGTCTTTTTTCTTCATCTGTAAAATGTTGGAGTTGGACTAGATGAACTTTAAGATATATTCCAAGTAAGCTCTAGAATCTCTTCATCTTTATCATTTCATATTTATAAGTACTTAGAATTTTACAAGACACTTTTCTGAAAGCAACCTTTTTCAGTGAATAGTTTAAATCAGTGATGGGCAAACTTTTTAAAGAGGGGGCCAAAGGAAAGGAAATGCTTATCTGTCAGTCTGTTTCTAAGGCAACTCTTTTGAAGTTTCATTGTATTGTATCCTACTCCTTGTATTCATCAGATTAGGAATAAGGTGGCCAGATAGAACATTTCAGCCCCTCCCTCCCCCATCTGCGGGTTTTTTTTTTTTTAGTAGTTTGCCCATCACTGGTTTAATATATACCCATCAATTGATTTGTCTAGTATTTTGCTTATATTGTTGTTCACCCTTCATTTCAAAGAGGACCAGTGACATACCAGGGTGATGACTTGACTTGCTGGTAAATCCATTTTAAAAGGCAGTGTGTGATTACACAAAGTCATTAGCCTCACTCTCTTTTCCAGAGTCGTTGAACTCCAGTGGTAAGACCAAAGTCAGGACAGTCTGGAGTAAAGTGGATGATCTGAGGGTCTTTGATGTCTGGCCAGGCTCTAAGCTTCCACAGTGCCTGCTGTTGGAACAAATTGTTCTCATCCACCCATTCTGGCAGGGGAAATCTTCACATGCTAGTGATACATCTTCCCCAACTCACCAACAGGTTCAAAGCCCATCAGTTACCCTAAAGTTAGTTCAGACCATCTGCCGAGATGATTTTCCCTCAGTGTAGTATTGTACATGCTACAGTTTCTTAGAGTCACAGATGAGAGTTAGGTGTCAGATGGACAATAAAAAGGCTTGGCAAGCCCTCATCTGATAAGTGCTGGTCCTCCCTGCATGTTCCATACCCACCCCACCCCACTTATTTTCCTTATGTCCATGCTTTTTAGGTCTAATTCCTTGATGGTAGGAATTATCTCACTTTAGCATTTGTATCCCAGGAGCCCAACAGATAGTAGGTGCTTAATAAATGTTTGCTGAATGATTTTTTAAAAATTTTTTGGGTTAATATTAAATTGATTTTATTTAGGTTTTATATATATGTACATATATGAATATGCCTTTAATATCTCTTTAAGTTTCATTATTTGGTTATTTGGCTTAGATTGCAAACTGCCAGAGGGTAGGAACACTGTTGAAAAGAATACCACTTAGGATCCTACAGAGTACAGCAATGTTGTTGATGATGATGGCAGTAGACTGGGAATGGGCTCTGGAGTCAGAGGCTCTGGTTATAAATCCTGACTTTGATGCTTTATATTGGGTAACTCTGAATGAATCATTTCACTTCAGGCTCCTCGTCCACAAAATGAGGTGGCTGGACTAGACTTTCCAAGTCTAGATTGACGATCTTATGGATTCTGTGATGACTATGATTAAAGACACTTTAAGTACAGCCTCCTCTATTTTGAACCTATCCTTGAATTGTTTATTTCATTTCCCTTGCCCTTACTGAATTAAGTGATAACTTAGAAAAAGAAAAAAAAAACCTACTCCTCTACCTCACAGGGCTATAATGTGGTATACAAAGAACTTTTTAAAATGTAAGATACTGCATAATTGTCAAGTTATCATTTGAAGGGAAGCAGTTTGTTGTTTTTCAATGGCATCTGTTCTTTGTGACCCCATTTGGGGTTTTCTAGGCAAAGATACTGGAATGGTTTGCCATTTCCTTCTCCAGCTCATTTTACAGATGAGGAAACTAAGGCAAACAAGGTTAAGTGACTTACTCAGGGTCACACAGCTAGTAAGTGTCTGAGGCCAAATTTGAATTGAGGAAGATGAATCTTCCAACCCTAGGCCTGGCACTCTATCTAGTGTACCACCTAACTATTCCATTGTTTGTTTTAGACATTACCATAACAGTCATAATAAGAATTGATATTTACATAATACTTCAATGTTTGTAAAGTGCTTTTCATACACTATATCAATTGTCTTCTAAAGAACTTTGTTGGATAGTGTAAAAATTTTAATTAATATATAGTAATAACTTTTAAAATATTATGGTTTTTATAAGACTTATTAGTAGTCTCTAGAAGTAAAGAATAAAAGGTAACAAAATCAAACTATGTGCCGTGCTAGCTTAAGCTGCTCAAAAGGCTAAATAAAATTGAGGGGCTGGCATTCCTCTTTCTCACCTTCTCATTATTTATACTGCCTTTAATCAGGATGTAATGACCTTCCCTGTCTTTTTTAATCATATCTATTTTTACTTTGGCTTTGTCAGAGATCATGATAGCCACTCCTGCCTTCTTTTTCTCATTTGATGCCCAAAAGATTTTGCTCATAC
>NC_058130.1:361849445-361902414 GCF_016433145.1 Gracilinanus agilis | reverse complement strand
TCTCATTGAGATATTTCATGTTTCCTTCTATTTTATCAGTCTTTTGACTTTGTTTTATTTGTTCTTGTTGTCTTGAGAGATCATTGGTTTCTAAATGTTCGATTCTAGCCTTTAAGGACTGGTTTTCGGCTTTAATGTTTTGATTTTCAGCTTTAATGTTTTGGTTTTCGGCTTTAATGTTTTGGTTTTCGGCTCTAATGTTTTGGTTTTCGGCTTTAATGTTTTGGTTTTCGGCTAAAATTTTTTGGTTTTCCTTTTCAATCTGGTCATTTTTGGTCTTCAGTTGTCTTGTCTCACTTTCCAATTGCGAAATTTTTCCTTTTAAACTGTTATTTTCTTGCCAGATTTCTTCCATTTTCCTCAGCATTTCATTTTTAAACTCTTTCATAGCTTGTGACCAGCTTTCATTTTTTGGGGGAGGTTTGCGTTTTTGTTTTCCCTCCTCTGTTGTCTGGATTTTCTCTGTGTAGAAGTTGTCCAGTGTTCCAGAGTTTCTCTTGATAGTCTTTTTCTTCTGGATTTCCTTATTGCTGGCCATTGTTAGCCCCGCCCCTTTTCAGTTTTGTCTTTGCACTCAGGGTCTACCTGGGCCTTGCAAGCTCCAGGCTCTGGTCTCCTTGTCCTCGGGGTCAGGCCTCCTGGTAGTTCCCGGTCTGCCCCTCTGCCCGAAGTTCCTTCAGCAGTCTTTGGGGCTGCTTCCACAGCCATGCTCTGGTCTGCACCGGGTCCTCACTGGAGGTCCAAGCCTGGGCTGGAGATCGTTATTCAAGCCTAGGGCACTGCCTTTGCCTGTGCAGATGCTCTTAGGGCCCTGCCTTCACCCCGCCAGAAGGTAGTGAAAGTCCGTGGGCTGGAGATCTTTATTCGCACCTGAGGCAATGCCTTCAGCGCTTGGGAAAGGCCGTGTTTTAGGGGCCTTTGTCTCAGCCCGAGGAGGTGCCTTCACCCACGTGGGTGCTCCGGGAAAGTCCCCAGCCACCTGGGGTCCCTTGTCTTGCAGCACACAGGTACAGGCTCCAGTGCTGCCAGTGATTATCTGGTTGCCCCAGTCCTGTTTACCCACTTGTGCGTTGGCATTGTGAGAGGTGTGCGGTGTGGGGGGTGGGGGAGGGGCTTCTTCCTCTTGAGTTTTAGTGAGAGCTGTTTCACCCCTTTATAGCGTGGAAATGCCCCGATTCTGCGTACCTTCAATGCTGCGCCCTGTTGTGGGGTTCCTTCGTTCCTCTGGACTCGTTTTTATTACCCCTTGAGGGGTCCTGTATGGTTCGGTCAGGAGAGATCGAGCAGCTGCTCCTTACACTGCCGCCATCTTACCCGGAAGTCTGCGTTATATTTATTTTATTCATTCTTTATATATTTAAGGCTTTATAAACCCTTCCCACTCTCCTATAAACCTTTTCCACACTCTTATTAACTTTTCCCACACTGTTATAAACACTGAGCCAATCAGTGCCCAGGATACAGAACGCAGTACTGTGGTTGATCACCTTTCATTCCATTAGCCAATAGTGTGCTGTGTACAATCTCATGTTGGCAAACTTGCAAGAGCAGTAGTGGTGTACTGCATTTTCATTGTGTACAGTATGGTATTCATCCACAAAATCCTATGATATAGCGAAAATTCCAGGATACAGAATTAGATGCATTTTTTTTAAAACCCAGGATATAGTGAAGCCACATAGTGAGGGATGACTGTATTTAATATGAGATGCCTATGGGACATATAGTTTGAAAGGTTCCACTGGATTTTACCTGTTCTCTCACTGAGATTTTTTCATTCCACTCTCTTCAAGTCTAATGGTTGCAATGGATTATATATTCTTCTCTTTATCTATTATGAACCTGACGATGGCAAGGTCACCAATACCAAAGTTCCTTTCAAATCTACTTTACTAACCATTTCCTCCTTAAAGGTCAGGGTCTGACCTATGATAGCCACTTTCCCTTGCCAATTCTTTTACCTTACAAAGAATTAAGGTCTCAGAAAAGCAAGGTTTGAATTTCTTAGTTGCTTTTCTTTTAGTGGAAAGAATTTCAGGAATTTTCTACATAGATGAGTTTCCCCATCTCTATTATGTCATATTTTTGTGTCAGGATTTTGATCTGTTTGTAGAAGACATCAATTAATTTCCTCTTTCTTTCCAAGTGATCAAAGTATATTTCCACCACAACATTATTTTTGTCTATTTCCACTAATCCCCACTCAAATAGTCCAAATACATCCTACTATGGTTCAAGCATTTCTGCATAGCAATTTACCTTCTTGTCATTCAAGGCCACTTGGTATCTCCTTTTATCCAATTATTTCCTTTGGAATAAGAGATATTCTTCCATAGTGGTATTCTACCAAGCTTGTTGATAGATATGAGGTCAAATTAAGATCAGTAATTTGCAGTTTTTGTCACTATGTATATTTGTACATGGACTCTAAAGATTTGGGTCATTTTATCGCCCCTATTCCTATTTATTGGTTCTCTCCATTGATTTTTTTTCCTTTCCTGTCCTGCCCAGTATTCTTTATTGTATTTGGCTTGGTATATGTATATAGTTTGCTTTCTCCTTCCTTTCTATTTCAATTGAAAGCTCACTTGACATCCATCTTTTCTGTCCTTTGGTTCCTGCACTTTTAAGAGGTTCCTTTCTACTTGTGGCCCTCTCTCTTCTTCAACTTAAATTATATGACATCTTGGTTCTAAACTATCCTTATTCAGTTCTGCCGTTTTTGTACTAACCTGGAATATTTATTGTCATCACTTCCCAACAACCTATAGTCATTCGACAGAAAAATCTGTTTCATGCCTATGTCAAGAATGGGGTCATCCTTTGTCCTCAGTTGTCTCTAGTAGTGGATAAAGTTATCTAGATTCTTAGAAGTAGAATAAGTCTAATTAATTTGAAGGCAGCTTGAATGATCCTTAATCTTTTTCTTTTTTTTTAACTTGTTATACCAGTGATTCCCAAAGTGGGCACCACCACCCCCTGGTGGGTGCTGCAGCAATCCAGGGAGGTGGTGATGGCCACAGGTGCATTTATCTTTCCTATTAATTGCTATTAAATTTTTTAAAAAATTAATTTCCAGGGGTGCAAAGTAATATTTTTTTCTGGAAAAGGGGCGGTAGGCCAAAAAAGTTTGGGAACTACTGTGTTATACTAATGGCTAGTTACATGTTTCTTAACATGGTCTACATATAAGATATATTTCTCTTGCCACAATGTGTCAGTGATACATAACTTGCTTTGTCGAAAATGGCAACCAGATCTCTGCTTGATAGACTTCTTGAGGGGTTGTGAGAGAAGGCAGTAATTTTTTCCCATTATGTTGAAATCTGGAAGAAAGGAAAAGAAAACAAGCATTTGCTAAACACTTACCATGTATCAGGCACCGTGTTAAATATTGAGGATACAAATGTGAGCAAAAAGACTGTCCCTGTCTTCAGGGAGTTTATGTTCTAATGGGAAAAAATTACACAGAAAAGGGAGATGAAAAGGGGGAGCAGGGGAGGGAAGGTACAATTCTGTAGTCCAGAAAAAATCAGAAACACGTCCAGGAGAGGAATGAAGGCAAGCTGGCTTGAGACCCTCCACAAAAGGTAAGCTCTAGGAGAAACTCCTCAAAAGCCAGAAAGGGGGAGGGGGTGGACCTTGCAGAAAGATATACTAAAATGAATGTTAGTGGAGTTGGGGTAAGAGGAATTGCCACAGGGCAAAGAGGTCCAAAATGCTGAGGGAAGTTCCAGGGTTAGTTAGTTGGCAGTCCATGGGACATGGTTTTGAAGTTTTGAGAAAGTCAGAAACAAGGTCTGTCAAGGTGCTTTTTGGTACATAATGAAAGGATAATGTTTTCATTTGTAGGGAATCTTATCTTTGAGGTCCTTTTTAACAGAAGACATATTTTCATGGTGAGAAATATTAATAAAGGGAATAAAGTTAATGCTTTTAACACACATGCACAAACACAGATTGTGCTCCTTAAAATAATAAAGAAAAGGCTAGATTGAATGAGCAAAGAAAAAAATCAAGGAAACCTTAAAGATGCTTAATGTTGGAAGGAACTCCAAGACATCTTCAATTCTATTCCTGTACCAGAACTTAGAACATCCAAGAATAATGGAGATCAATCATATTTTAAAATACTTTCTGAGGAAATGCCACAATTTACCTTGGTAACTCCTTTTAATGATTATGGACTCAATGTCTGAGCTATCCCAATGATTAGGTATTGATCCTTATGACTAACCTAAATCCCTCACATTGTACTTTGAGCCTATCTCTATATTACATTCTCAGTAGAGAAAAAGTACAACAGGTCACCACCAGTGATAATCATCTGTGCCTACACATTATTGTTCTCCAGGCATCTCTGCATTGGGTTTTGTAGCCCCATTTCCTTAAATTTTTATTTTTTAAAATGTAGTATTTCAATTTCACCCCTTATTGTATTGTGATGAAATGGAGTCTTTTTTTTCAATGTGAATGCTTGAAGATATAAGGACAGATGATTTAATTGACTAAGTCAAGCCTATACATACTGTGAGAACATATTCTGGAAATGGTTTTAAAAAACAAAGAAACAAACAAATACTGTTATTTTTGTTTTCTTGATATCAATTGGTCTGTTTCAACCAAAAGTAGAAGGCAAAAAAAAAATCTGTTTGCTTAAAGGCTTAAAGTTAATCAGGGTTTTGCTATATATTGATAAGATTATTCGCTTATCTAATTTGGAACTTGTGCGTTATGCTTATTTTTTAAATCAATCAACAAGTATCTATTAAACTACCTTTATGTGCCAGACACTGTGCTAAGGGATAAAATGCAAAGAATGAAACTATTTCTATTCTCAAGAAACTAGTACTTAAAAGAACCTTTTTAAAAAACACATACACATTACGCAACACTTCTAAAAGAATAATAATATACTTTGGATTTGAAGTCAGTCAGCAGGATTCTGGAAACTGAATTTTTTTTAAGTTTTTTTTTTAAACCCTTAACTTCTGTGTATTGGCTCCTTGGTGGAAGAGTGGTAAGGGTGGGCAATGGGAGTCAAGTGACTTGCCCAGGGTCACATAGCTGGGAAGTGTCTGAGGCCGGATTTGAACCTAGGACCTCCTGTCTCTAGGCCTGACTCTCAATCCACTAAGCTACCCAGAAGTCCCCTGGAAACTGAATTTTCAAGAAGATTTTTAAAAGATGATGATGAAAAAGAAGTTTATAATGACTGGGACTAAGTTGTAGTAATCACATAAAAAAAAGGAAATCTGAAGTTAGCTTCAAGACTAGTCAATTAAAAAAAAGATTTTAACCCTTAATTTATGGCTTAGAATCAATACAGTGTGTTAGTTCTAAGGCAGAAGAGCAATAAGGGCTAGACAATGGCAGTTAAATGACTTGCCCAGGGTCATGTAGCTAGGAAGTGTTTGGAGTTAGATTTGAACCCAGGACCTCCAGTGTCAGGATGTGGATAAGTCTAGTAAATGCTCACTGTTGCTTAAAGAAGTCTATTTCAACTTCTTAAAGAAACCTAATTATAAGGCTCTGAACAATAGTGGCAAGCACTATCTGAAACTCATTGAAGGGAAGCCAGCCTCTGCATACCTGTGCAATAGAAGATGTATATGTAGGGCTTCACAAAAAGATAGAGGAGACAAGAATTCTAGGGAGAGCCTAGCTCCTAAATATCTCCCTCAACAAAAAAAAGCAGAAATGCTCCAAAGAAGTGTAATGGGTTTCTGGTGTATATGGCATCTCTATAAGGAGGATGCTATGAGGAGTAGAGTTACATCTGGGAAAATTGTGAAAAGATGACGTCATTAAAGAAAGGTGCCTTGGAGAGCCTGGAGCAAGTGCAATCATTTTGTAACTGGTTCTGATTAGCTAACCACCTGTTGAAGAAGTTTTTGATTGACTTAGGAGGGATTCAAAAGGCTCATTAATGTCAACTATTTGTCTCTTTATCCTATTTATTTTTGCAAGATATCAGTACAAATGTCAGATTTACCCATAGCCCCCAGTGGAAGGAATGTAGTCTGCTGTCTTGGGAGATTTGAAAGGGAAGGGAACAAGAATTTGTCAAGCTTTTCCTATGTACTGGACACTGTGCTCAATGCTCCAAAACATTTTCTCTGGCTGGCTCCTGTGCCTGGGATGCTTTCCGTCCTCAGTCTGACTACTATGCTCCCTGGCTTCCTTAAAGTTTCACCTAAAACCCAACTTTTTACAGAAAGCCTTCTCTAACTCCTCTTACTTCCATTGCTCTCCCTCTTTTAATTATTTATCCTATATATAGCTTGCTCTGTATATTTATTTGCATGTTGTCCCCCTCCCCCACCATTAGACTGTAAGCTCCTTGAGGACAGGGACCATCTTTTGCTTCTTTTTGTCTCAGTGTTTAGCACAAAGTAGGTACTTAATAATAAATGTTTATTGGGACTAAATGTACAATTATTGTCCCATATGATCCTCACAACAAGTCTAGAAGATATATGCTCTTATGATATCCACTTTATAGTTGAGGAAACTGAGGCAGGCAGAAGTTATGTAATTTTTCCAGGGTCATAAAAGTAGTAAATGTCTGAGTTTGAAATTGAACTCATCTTCTCGATTCCAGGAATTAATCCAATTTATCCAACGTGCCACCTAGTTGCCTCTGAAAGCCTCAGAAAGCCAGGAACTAGAGCACAGACCAGGTATCTCATTTAATGGAGCACCAATACTTTAGGATGCAAGGAGCAACCCTTTGGACTGCAGCTTATTAGAGGGGTATATCTGGCAGTTGTGTTACATCTGGACATGAATTTTGTGGAACCAACAATATGTAGGAACTGAGCTAAGTTTTGAGTCTAATTCCCCCCTCCCATCAACTCCCTAGACCAAGGTGGGGTAGAGAGATTAAGGCTCTGAAGTGTGTGACAGGAGGATATGTTTGTATGTTTGTTTTTTTCTATATCTTTGAAGTCAATATCCCTTTGAAAAAATGTTGAGTTGTTAAATGGAACTTGGGTATTGGTAATTGTCCCTCCCCAAATGAGGGAAATATGGGGGCTTGAACTGATAGTAGAGAAAAGAGACTCCTTCAGATCAGAATGCTTGAGAACTTGGAAGACGAAGATTTAACATGTCTGACCCTGAGAGAGTAGAACCAGAATCAGTCATTTCAGTGCTGCACTGGATGAGAAACCTGACTTGAATTCCATCTCCCAGCTTTCTGTGACTTGCTAATAAAACTTTACAAAATGGCCAAGACCGGAGACTATATTATATTCCCTTCCCCAAACTCCAGAGTTCCTGACATTTTGCAGAAGTGAATGAGATAAAGAAATTACAGTTGAAATGGACAAGCTGGATGCCTCAGTAGCCAATGAAAAAGCCTCCTCTTCAGTATATGATTAGCCAATTGGAATCAGTTACAGAGTGTTTATACCTACTTAAGTCTCTCTGGGGCACTTTTTATTTTTCTCCTAGAATTGGCTTCCTAGCACCCTCCCCATGAAGATACCATCTTAGCAAACTGATAGGGGTCTGCACATATGACACACACTCATTACAGAATTATGACTATTAAAAACACTAATGAAGAAAAAGAAGAAATTATGTAAATAAATAAACAAGTAAAAGATGAAAAAATGTTATAGATTGAGTAAACTGAAGTCAGAAATCTCGAACAGTCACCAGAGAATCATCAGAAATGAGACTAGAATTTCTTCAGGACAATCCAATATCCATTACACTAAAGGACTGAAGGGATTTGAAAGAGGATATTATTAGCAAAAATAGCATGAAATGAAACAAAAGATCTGAATGAAAACAAGAAAAAATTTTTATGAAACTGGAAAAATGGATAAATATAAAGTGATGGATTCAATAAAAAAAATTATTTCACTAAACTACAAAATGGCAGAAACAACCAGTAGGAAAATGAGTCCAGAAAATTACAAAATTGGGAAAATGTTTGGGATTTATGCAAATAGAATTATTTGACGTAAAGGTCAGAACAAGGAGATAAAATTGGAGGATTATCAATTTTTCTAAAAGCTATAAAGACAGAAAGATGCTGACCATTAAATTTCAAGAATTCATAGATATGTCTCCCAGAAATATTGCTACATTAAAAAGAGGAAGTGAATAAAAAAAAAAGAGAAAATTTTAGAGTAGAAATGAGAACTCCCAAGTTCAACTCACATGCATCAATGTCAACCTTGAAAATTACAATAATATTGAGATGGTTTTACAAGTGACCAAAAAGAGAAGGCATCACATATGAAAATTTTAATTTTGTACATTTGAAAATTTTCTATGCAAATGAAAAATGATAGAAGAGGGCAGGGCTTTTGTCTTTGTATTCATAGCCCAAAATATAACTCATTATCTCACTCTCAAACTGACCTCTTCTATAAATTTTCATGTTTGTAATGTCCTAACCTTTCCACTATGAGGTCAATACTCCAAAGAGATCAAATAAAGAGGAAAAGGATATATATGTACAAAAATATTTTGAGCATCTCTTTTCATAGTTGCTCAAAATTGGAAAGGAAGGAATCATTGTGGGAAATAGATAAACGAATTATGTAATATGGATGTAATGGAATAATTTTGTACTATAAGAAATGATGAAATGGGCAATTTCAGAGGAACCTGGGAATTACTGTGAGCTGATGAAAAATGAAGTAAACAGTGCTAGAACAATTTATACAATAACTACAACATTGTAGAGAAAAACAACTTTGAAAGACTTTAGAACTGATCAACACTGATAAATACTTCCAAAAGACTGGGGATGAAGCATGTCACTTACCTCCTGTAAGCGAAGTAATGAACTTAAAAAACACAGAGATGTGTTTTGGAATATGGACAATAAGGGAATTCATTTTGCTAGACTATGTATTTAAAGATGAGAGTTTTCCCTTTTGAATTTGTTTGTTTGTTAACAAGGCATATCAGGTTGAATAAATGAAGGTAGGTAGGGCACCATGCAGAGAGTTCCAGACCTGGAGTCAGGAGGTTCAAATCTGGCCTCAGATACTTCCTAGCTGTGTGACCTTGGGCAAGTCATTTAACCCTGATTGCCTAGCCCTTGCCATTCTTCCACCTTAGAAATGAAATTAAGACAGAAGTTAAGGAGTTTTAAAAAATGAATAAATACACATATCTTAAAATAAAAAGAAATATTGCAGATGTACCACAAATGATCAGGACTAAGAAAGAGGTACTGGATATAGTAGTTAAGAGATAGTTGTTAGAGTCAAAAGTCAGGCTACAGGGAGTTAAAAAGTAAATGGAAGATAGGGAAATGGAGGTGATAGGTTTAAGTTCTACTGAAGAAAACAGCATGTATACATATATATGTATATATATATATATACAAAATATGTACACACATATAAAATAAACAACAGATAACGTGTGTGTGTAAGAGACTAGCACACATAAAAATTCCCCACGACCTGAACATTGAAAGAAGATGAGGATTCTCTGAAGTGAAAATGAGAAGATGCTTTCCAAACACACAGAAATGGAAGAGGAATTCCCTATAGAGGATATGTTCCTCTAGATGTTTCTATTTGTGAGTGGTATTGTGCTAATCGCATGAAGACTTGGGATACTGTACATCCTCCTAAAAGACCTATAATCACTCAAAAGAGTTTGACCATATTATTCATACATAGAATTAAGAATTGTCTATTGTCACTGAGTATAATGGAAGTTTGAAGTTTTCTATACAATCCTTTTTCTCTCTGCATATTGTAATGTTTGTGTTTTCCAAATTTATAATACAAAAAATTTTATGAAAAAAATATTATCCAGACTGTGACGTACCCTTGGATAAACAACCCTAGAGCCAATCCTTTGGTACCTTTATGTTGGTACTAGAAATGGATAATGATTCAGGCTCAGAATTTAACAGAAACAGGAGTAGAACCCAGTGGAGTGCCTCTCCTAATCCCAAGCTTCTCCCTTAAACAAAAGTCAATCTTTTTAATGTGAATATTCTTCTGTTGATGCTATACAACTGTTAAGTCATAGAATAGTATAGTCTCTGAAGAACTAAAGTTGTTGGCCATCTGAAGGGCAATGCTGCCTGGTGGATATGAGTAGGCTGAAATACATTTAATAATAATAAAAAAACTGTGAAAGACAAGCAGTATAAAACAGATCAACTAATAAATCAACAGGCATGTATTAAGTTATTGTGTAGGCACTGTGAAATCAGAGTAAAACAGTACTTGCATTCCAAGAGCTTACATTTTATCAGAAGAGACAACACGAACGAGTAATCCAGATCTAGAGCACAAGAGGTTAATTTGAAGGTAAATGTAGGTACTCCACTAGCATCCATTAGATAGGAATATATTTAGAGAAATTAATATAGCAGATTGGTTCACCTTCTATGAAGGTCTGATGGAGGAATATGGATAGGATTTACGCTGGCTGAGAAACCATGGTTGGGTTATGATCTGCACCAGTGATCCCCAAAGTGGGCGCCACCGCCCCCTGGTGGGTATTGCAGTGATCCAGGGAAGTGGTGATGGCCACAGGTGCATTTATCTTTCCTATTAATTGCTATTAAAATTTAAAAAAATTAATTTCCAGGGGGCTAAGTAATATTTTTTCTGGAAAGGGGGCGGTAGGCCAAAAAAGTTTGGGAATCACTGATCTGCACTCTCAGAGGGGCTGTCCATGATAAGACCAGAACTCCACTGAATCATTGAAGTATGAAGGAGTATTCATATGGTTTATGGAAAACTTTCAGAAATGAAATTCTAAAGGTACAAAGAGAAATAGTTCCACTGTGGGAGGACAAAAAGGGGAAATCATCCAAGAAAAAAGGGAATTTACCAACTTAGATTTTAAGAAGATATATAACATAATAAACATAGACCTGAATACAATAAGATAGTAATCAATGAAAGAAACATGAGCAAAAGAAATAATCTTAAATGATTTTTTTAAATTAGCATTTATACTGACTGCTCCTACTATGTACCAAACTCTAGGTACTTTAGGAACATCTCATTTGATCTTCAGAACAGCCCTGAGGTTGAGGGTCTAGGAGATTAAGTAACACCATCTTAAAGATAGGAAGGACAAAGAATAGAACCAGGAACCATAAATGTTTATGCTAATGAGTAAAACAATGAAACAATAGAGCCAAATGTTTGGCGTGGAGCAATGGAGGTTCTCCAAGGAAAGTGTTTAGTCTGCAAACAAATAGGAACAAAACTGAAACAAGGTTAAAGACTAAGCACACAATGTAAAAGTCAGAGCCAACCAATGAACAACCCCCCAAAAAAGAACAAAAGAACTTTTGAAAATCAGAGTAGAAACAGAGAAAATTGAAAGTAGACTATTGTGCTAATAAATCAAAGACCTCTTTTTATAAGCTTTGATTTAAAATCGGAAGTGAACTTAGAGGAAGTCTAAATCCATTTCCTTCATTTACAGATGAGGAAACTGAGGCTAAGAAGGTTATATGACTTGTCCAAGGGGACACAGGTATTATGCATCAGAGGTGCTTTGACTTCTGTGTACCATGATGGCTCCCTAAGCAAAAGTGATAAGCCATGGGGGAGAGAGGGAGACAGACAGAGAGGAAAAGACAGAGCGAGACACAGAGAAGAAAGGAAGGAGAGGGAGACAGAGAGAGAGGGGTGGGGAGGGGGAGAGAGAGAGGGAGAGAGAGAAACAGAGAAGGTGGGAAAGAAGGGAGGGAGGGATGGAGGGAAAGGGAGAGTGAGGAGATCCTCCAGAGTCTTTATCTATTTGTTGTTGGGTTTTTTTGCTTCATCTTTTTTTGTGGAAAATCTGTTTTTTTCTTTTTGTGTCACTGCTAGCACCATAAGACGGGAACTTCTAGATTGACTATATATAAGATTTCTTCCCTGACCTCTGCTTCCTTGAATCTGCTGGACCTTTGAGTTTTAGAGCTCTTGATCTTCTGGACCCTCTTTGGGGTTCTAAAAACCTTAGAGCCCCTGAGTTCCTGGGAAGTCCCAGTCTGAACACTGCTATATTACTCTGGTTGCTGTCATTCCCAGGGCTTCCAAAGTGAGAGAGTGGGGATGATGGGGGGGGGGTGCAATTTGTTGGAGAAAAAGGGAATGCTGTGGAATTACTTGTATATAAAGAAGGGTTTGCCTTGGCAAGGAGAATGGCTATCTCTTATGTGAGTCAGGGGTGAAGGAAGAGATAGTGGTAGAGTGATGTGAGATAAGGAGGGGTCTTTCCTCTTTTACAGTGAAATATGAGGCAACATTCTCAAGAAAGGAGAGGGGAGAGAAGGAGATGAGAAGTTTGAGGAGGGAGGAAAAGATCTAGAAAAGCTATTGTGGAGAGTAGAATAAGAAATCAGTTAGGGAGCCCAACTGAGATTATGTAACATAATTTATAGCAAACTCAGTCAACACATTGTTTTCTCCAGCTTTGTTTAGCTCATAAAAAATGGAAAAGAAGTGTAGATCATGGGAAATGAATAAATGGAGGAAGCAGAAAGTTAGAAATTTAGCCTATGTCTATCCTCCCTTAGACTTCCATTCTCCCCTAGCAGCCTTCCACATCTGCTTGGCCTTATTCCGAACTTTTTAGCACTTTTGATTCTATCCTAACTGGGTTAGGATTTAGCCAATACCACCTCTTAGACTTAGACCACTCTCAGACTTCCTCTAGGGGCAGAAGAGGATTTTTCTTTCTCTTCCTCAGCAGTGGTAAATAGTCATGTATGGTAATAAGAGCATGAATTTGCCTTAGCAAATCTGAGACAGGTTTCAATTCCCTGTTTTGTGTTTCTTTCTCGGAGTCCAGGTCCCGGAACAGCAATTTTGTTCTGGATTGAAGAAACTAGAGGTTTCCAATCTTGGTGGCTGCCTTGTGAGTGCAAGAGATCAATTGCTGATTGATGAACAGAAGATGGCTTTTACAATAATTTCTCAGAGGTGAATATAATCATGGCTAAGACAGTTTTGCATTTGGAAGGAATAAAAGACTTTAAGCCATTATGTTGTCCTGCCAAGAGGTTTGAACTTTGCAAATTGCTTTGACAGTACATAGCCAAGGTGAACATGAAATACTGAGTGATCCTTTAAAGGTAGCTTTACCTCCCAGGAGTTTTATAGGAATGATCAGTTACTTTTTCACATATTAAGTATTTGTCAGTGCATACTTATGAGTCTTTTGAATTGAAAACATTTCTTTTATAGTGGAAGAATAAGTAGTTCTTTTAGTTTGTCATTCAGTCATTTTCCATCATGTCTGACTCTTTATGGTCCCATTTGGGGTTTTCTTGGCAAAGATACTGGAGTGGTTTGCCTTTTCCTTCTCCAGCTCATTTTACAGATGAGGAAACTGAGGCAAACAGGGTTAAGTGACTTGCCCAGAATCACATAGATAGTAAGTGTCTGAGGCCAGATTTCAACTCAGGAAGTTAAGCCTTCCTGACATCAGATCCTGCACTCTATCCACTGGGCCATCCAGCTGCCCTAGTTCCTTATATCTAATACCTACTTTGCATATCAAATACTTTTTCTGAAAGGATTCTATTAATCCCTTTTAGGGAAGACACTTAATAAGAACTATACTTCATCTTTTACCTCCAGAATTCGAGGACAGTACAGGTGGAAACAGAGAGAACAAGAAAATCTTGATTCCTTCTCCTCCCCTCTTTTAGGGATCAGGTTTCTCCAGATGAATTAGAGCCTACTTGAGCCAAGAGAAGGGGCCCCCTTTTGGGAGGCCCCACACGGGCATGTATATGACACTAGGAATCAAATATGAGACTCTCTGGCCCTTAATTTGCAGTCCCTATTTTCTTCCTTTGGAAAAAAAAATTGGCCATCTGCTTTCACCTAATCTTAGAATGCCCCTTATTCTCCATCATCTTAAAAAAAAAATTGATAGCAACTTAGCATTCACATGGGCAAGTTGTTTCATTCATCTAGGATGCAGTTCATTTTAGCCTGGTGACTTGCATTCATAAAGAGCAGCTTTTACTATGTCTCTATCGTGGGCATCAACTTCTTATTAATTATATTTATTCTTTCTTTTCTAGTCCAATGCTATGCGACTTTGCAGAGAAAACAGGAGAAAAATGGGAATGCAACCACTCTGATTTCCAACAACAGTCCTTTATCATGATCCCATTCTCGCCTAGCAGCCTTCCTCATCTACCTCAGCTCATTGTGAACTTAAGCACTTTTGACACTATCCTAACTGGGCTGTACTGTTCTTTTGTGCTTGCCTTTGCTTCCATCCCCAATACATTTAAGATAAGTTATCTGTGTATCTACACCAGTCTCTTTTGACAACTGGCTTTATTCTTCCTTGTAATTGTTTCTGTTTTCTGAATGTCATTCTTGAGGGCTTCCCTTTCCTCCCATTGGCTGGCTGCGGCAGCTTTTAGTTCTGGGCTCTACACTGAAAGAGCTCTAGTCTTCCTTTGCTAGAGAGAGGATTACAAATCACGGCACCCCAGCAGATTAGAGCAGAGAGTAGCGGGCAGCCTGAAAAAGATCAGCAGACAGTAGCAAAGGACATGTCAGTGGATACAAGACTGGAGGAGTTTCCTGGAAAAGATGAGATGCTTAGTGGAGAGAGCAGAGATAAAATGCCTAGCAGAGATAATTCAACCCCTAGAGGAGAGTGGATGCATGATGTCCAGCAGAGAACAGCGTAATGACATCATCAAAGGGCATTGTAGTTCTGCAGCATCAGATTTGTTGGTTGTCATAGCTATGTATATTTACTGGTCACCCATGTCCTACATATGTGCCTTCCATTCAGATTTCCTGTTCACATATATTCCTAGCAGGTTCCTCTTCACGAGTGCTCCTTGATTAAATGTGTGTTCTTTGGTTAAATATTCTCTGTGTGTGTCTACCACCTGCTCATGGTATGGTAGCCTGTGGGAGATTATACCTCAGGTGTACATGGTGGGCATTTCTTCTTATCATTTAATTTGCTACACAGTTTTAATAAATATATTTTGCTTTGAACTAATTGCATACTCTGGCCCCATAAAAGAAAATACAATGGTTAAGACTCATGAGCTGTGGTTTTGAGTGGATACTGAACCATAGAGTACTTTGTTTTTATTATTTTCTTATTCCCTTACTTAGGGTCTTAGAATCAATACTGTATTTTGGTTCCAAGGCAGAAGAGAGATAAGGTTTAGGCAATGGGAGTTAAGTGACTTGCCCAGGATCACAGAACAAGGAAGTGTCTGAAGCCAGATTTAAAATGAGGGTCTGGCTTTCAATCCACTGAGTCACCCAGCTACCCCACACAGAGTACTTTAAACAGGAGGGGCATTTAGGGAACTTACATGTAAAGGAGTGTCACATTTGTTATAATGAATTTCTGGGACAAAATGGATACCACTTTGAGTGACAAGACCATCAGTTGGAGACCTCGGAATGTACCCAGGTGCCATGAGCCAGGGCCAAAAGTCAGTTGGAGCCAACCCTATAAATACCCATCATGCAAAGCTCAAGACAGCTCAGTCTGGAGCAATCTTGGGAAGTGGGAGGTTCATGAGAGAGAGGGTAGGCCCTATATCTGCAATTCAACTGCCTTGCCTGAGAGAGCTAGAGAGCTATTATAACCATCATCAAGAGAGCTGTGAGAGAGCAATATCCTTGTCATTCCAGAAGAAACGTCAACAGCCTTCCTTAATCTTTGGCTTAGCTCCAGAAATTCATTATAACACATTTCTAACCAAACCACCCTTCCTCCCAGGGCCCAATGGGGAAATTCAGAGAAGTAGAAGGATGTAAAATGGAGAGGTCAGGGAGAGGTCTCGAAAGAGCAGACAAGGTCCAAAATGCCCCAAAGACAAAAGGCACAGGCAAAAGGAAAGAGCCAAAAGCCCTTCAGTTGGAACTTCAGGGATATTTATAGCCTAGCTCTAACGGTTTTCCCGTGAGCCCAGCCCCCAAACTGGTTCAACATTCTAAACCTTTCTAACTGACAGGCTGCTACAGTTGGTTTGCAAAAGCAAGAGCTTTCCCTGCGACCCTGCATTACAATGCATATAGATGGATGGGGACAAGATACAATTTAAGTATACAAGAATCCAGATAGTTTGAACTCTTCTCCAAGAACACTTTCCCCAAGAAACAAGTTACAAAGGTAGCTCATTCTAAGACAATTAGAAAAGAAGAAACTAGAAAGGTTCTTATGAAAACTAGCTTATTTTGAAAAATGGGTCTAGCCCAGAGTGCAGATGAGGATACATTTTTCTTGACCATGGCTAATATGGGAATTTACTTTGCTTCACTAAATATGACAGTTTTTTTTCCTCACAATATCAAGGAAGGAGCAGAAGAGAAAGAAATTTAAATTTTAAACTTGATAAAATTTAATTTTAAAATGGATCTAGAGAATCAGATAAGCAGAGGCCAATATAACCCAAAATCACAAGTCAGGTAACTGAGGTTGTACTATATATTCAATGAGCTTAGCTTGACATTCTAATGTTAGTAGATAGGATCTGTAGGGGCTAATCATGTTATATTAGATCTGTACTAGATCTAGTTATATTCTGGAGAACAGAAATCTATCAATTATCCCAATTTGTGTTAAAAGTCATTTTATGATGGATCTCTGCAGGGTGATTTTTTTTCCTTTCCCAAAGAGTGCCCAATCTGTGCCACATTGTATAGAGAGCTTCTTTCTTCTGCCCTTCCTACTTGCTATTGCTCCACTCAGATTATGATATTTCAGTATTCTAAGGACACTGATTCCTGCAATGCATTTATTCCATCAATGTTGTGTTATAATTAACATAGTTTTGTTGGTAGACTGGACATAATTGAGTCTCATGGTGGGTAATCCCATTTGTCATTGAACCTTTGGGAGTGCTTAGGTGATGCTGACCAAGACCATCCCAACTGTGTCACAAACAAACTGTATGGCCAAACACAAGAAACTTAATATCCCCGAGACACCCTTTCCTCATCTGTAAAATAAGAGTTCTGGACTAGCTGTTCTCTAAAGTAATTTCCGGCTTCAGATCCATGATGCTACACATTCATTTGTTCTTCAAAGTTTATAGAACACTTCTGTACACATTATCTCACAGTAAACCTATGAAGTAGTGAGGGCAGGTAATCATTCAATTAATCAAAGATCACTTATTAAGGATCAGTTACTATGTACCTGGCATTGTATTGGATATTAGGATTGCAAAGATCCCTGGTCTCAGGAATAGAATGGAACAGAAAAGCCTTTAGTAAATGCTTCTTATGTTGTAAGTACTACAATAAGCAATAAAGATACAAATAGAAAATCAGTCCTCAGGAAATTCACATTCCAACTGGGGAGAACAATATATAAAGGAGGGCTCATGATCATAGTCATTTCATGGCAAATGGAAAGACCAGTCAATGAAAGTAACAGGGCATAAGTCAAAATCCCAAGGATATTAGTGAGTCAGATGGAAGAGCCAGTCAACAAAAATAACAAGGCATATGATAAGACCCCAAGCATCTTGGCAGGGCAGATAGAACTAGGATAAAAGAAAATATCAAGTCCAAGGGTCATAGTTAAATGGGTCTCTGGAATACCTCCAAGAAGATCCAAGTTCAAATCCTGCCTTAGACACTTACTATGTGAACTTGGGCAAATCACTTAACCTGTGTTTTCCTCAGTTTTCTCATTAACAAAATGGAAAAATAATAATATCAATACCTATTTCTCAGGGTTGTTATGTGGATTAAATGAGATAACCAATGTAAAGCACTTTGTAAACTTTAAAGCAAAATAAAAATACTATCTATTGCTATTGTTATGATGATGATGATGATGATGATGATGATGATGATGATTTCTCCACTGTATATTTCATTTCATTCCATGCAGTTCAGGAAAAGGTATTGGAGTAGTAGCTCGACATTTCTGATCTAACTTTTAGTTATGAGAAAAATCTTTTTAAAGATTCTACCATATGCAGAGAATTGTGCCCAGTGAAAAACCTCTTCAAGCATCTTCTGACTTCTCAATCTGAATATAGTAGTCATCAATAAGGCTTTAATGAACAGATTATAAACACTTCTCAATGAATTTTCTCCTCAGCCTTGGGGAATATCTGGTTTCTCTCAAAGCTCAGTTCAAATGTCATCTTCTCCATAAAGCTTTTCCATATCTCCGCCTTTCCTTCCACACCCTGCTCCCATAACCACCTTGCATTTTGTATATAGTATATGTATACATTTTACTATAAATTTCTCGAGAAATTTATTCCTTCTATTTCATGTCTTTGTATTCTCATAGTTTAGCATACTGCCTGGCACCTTGTAAGTCCTTAATTAATTGTTGTTGATTGATTGATATAAAAGCATGGTAAAATGGAAAAACTGCTGAATTTGGAATCTTGGTTCCTGATTTTAAAATATGACTCAGCCATTTAATAGGTATATGATTTTGGTGAAGTCATCTGACCTCTCTTGAAGCCTCAGTTTCCTCATCTATAAAATAAGATTAGATTAGGTAACTTTTAAAATCTTTTCTAGGAGCACATAGGTGGCTCAGTATATAGAGAACCAGGAGGTCCTGGGTCCAAATCTAGTCTCAGACACTTCCTGGCTGGGTGATCTTGGGCATGTCACTTACCCCCATTACCTAGGCCTTACTACTCTTCTGCCTTGGAACTGCTACTTAGAACTGATTCTAAGACAGAAGTTTTAAGTTTTAAAACAATCTAACTCTATGGAAAGACCTCCAGGAATTGATGCAGAGTGAAAGGAGCAGAGCCAGAAGGACATTGTACACAAAGACCAATACACTGTGGTAAAATAGAATGTAATGGACTTCTATACTAGCAGCAATGCAATGACCCAGGACAATTCTGAGGGACTTATGGAAAAGAACCCTACCCACATTCAGAGGAAGAACTACAGAAGTGGAAACAGAAGAAAAACAACTGCTTGAACACATAGGTTGAGGCAGACATGATTGGGGATGTAGACTCGAAACTACCACACCAATGCAACTATCAACAATTTGGAAATCGGTCTTGATCAATGACACATGTTAAAACCAGTGGAAATACGCATCAGCTATGGGGAACGGGGCTCGTGGGGGGTGAGGGGGGGGAAGGGGAAAGTAAGAGCATGAATTATGTAACCATATTAACTTTTCTAAAAAATAAATATTAATAAATGTTTAAAAAAAAACAATCTAACTCTAGACTTCTTTTCTGTCTATAAGCCTAACTGTAAATCATGTTCAAAATACAAAATTTTAATAATGAGGAAAAGTGTTCTTGACCTAACAATGACAACATCTAATATTATAGATAGCTGCCTGTTTACTACAATGGATTATTTGGACTCCCCACTGTCAGTTTTTGTGAAATCTGAAGAACCAGTGAGCTAACAAGGAGCACATGGTCAGGGAATGGGACTTTAGAATGGAAGGAACAAGGAATTAGAAGGACGAGCAGGACTTCAGATTGATTGATCACATAAATGAACCCTAAGGTGAATACACTAAAGAAAGTGTGCAACAAAATAATTTACCTAATTTGAATCCCAATGTTTACATAAATAATCATGGTAATTTTTCTAGTATCAGTTCAGGAGTTATAAGTTATGAAAGACAATTTGTTTGGGTTGGACTGCTCCAAGGTGTAAGGGGGCATTTCCCCAGTGATCCATGAACTACCTTTTCGTGGATTGTTTTTGTTTTTGGAGGTAGAAAAGTATCAGTGGGACCCTGGAAACCTTTGATGGTGGCCTGCTTTGATTCTATTACCCCACTTCTCAAATACCTTTCATAACTCCCCATTGCCTACCAAATAAAATTCAATCACCTTAATTTAGCATTCAGTATCTTCTGTGATATGGCCCTAGCCTATCTTTATCATCTTTCTAGCCTAGAAAGTTACTTCCTTCATGAGACTTCCTTGATCCCCACTACCAGATGTAATCCTTTCCTTCTCAAAACCCCTGTTTTGTTATGAACATCTTCTAGCAGAGCATAGATACCTTTTGAACATTTTTTTTAATTAAGTATTTTTCCATGGTTACATGATCCATGTTCTTTCCCTCCCTTTTTCTCTCCCCTTCCTCCCAGAGCCAATAAGCAGTTTCACTGGGTTATACATGTATTATCATTCAATACCTATTTCCATATTGTTAATATTTGCAATAGAGTGATCATTTAAAGTCAAAATCCCCAATCATATCCCTGTCAAACCATGTGATCAATCATATATTTTTCTTCTGCATTTCTGTTCCCATAGTTCTTTCTCTGGATGTGGATAGTGTTCTTTCTCATAAGTTCCTTGGGATTGTCCTAGATCATTGCATTGCTATTAGTAGCAAAGTTGATTACATATGATTGTCCCACAATGTTTCAGTCTCTGTGTACAATGTTCTCCTGGGTCTTCTCATTTCACTCCACATCAGTTCATGGAGGGCTTTTCAACTCATATGGAAATCAGTTTATCATTCCTCATTGCACAATAGTATTCCATCACCATCATATACCACAATTTGTCCAGCCATTTCCCAAATGAGGGATACCCCCTCATTTTCCAAATTTTTTTACCACCACAAAGAATGCATCTATATTTTTGTATAAAAATTTTGTATAAACATTTTTCATTATTATCTCTTTGAAGTACAAACCTAGTAGTGGTATTGTTGGATCAAAGAGTATGCATTTTTAAAGCCCTTTGGGCAGTGTATTAGTGTTCAAATTTTACCACATCCCCTCCAATACCTATTATTTTCTTTTGCCACCATATTGGCCAGTCTGCTAGGTGTGAAGTGGTACCTCAGAGTTGTTTTGATTTGCATTTCTCTAATCAGGAGGGATTTAGAACACTTTTTCATGTGATTATTGATAGTTTTGATTTCTTCATCTGAAAACTGCCTATTCATATCCTTTGGCCATTTGTCAATTGGGGAATGGCTTGATTTCTTGTACATTTGACTTAGTTCCTTATATTAAATTAGACCTTTGTCAGAGAATTTTGTTATAAAAATTCCACCACCCCCCCAGTTTGTTGCTTCCCTTCTAATCTTGGTTGCATTGGTTTTGTTTGTACAAAACCTTTTTAATTTAATATAATCAAAATTATCCATTTTACATTTCATAATGTTCTCTAGCTCTTGCTTGGTCTTAAATACCTTCCTTTCCCATAGATCTCACAGGTATAGTATTCTATGTTCACCTAATTTATTTATGATTTCACTCTTTATATTTAAGTCATTTATCCATTTTGAATTTATCTTCGTATAGGCTGTAAGATGTTGATCTAAACCTAAATTTTCCCATACTGTTTTCCAATTTTCCTAGCAGTTTGTGTCAAATAGTGAGCTCTTATTCCAAAAACTGGAATCTTTGGGTTTATCAAATGCTAGTTTGCTAAATCATTTACCCCTAATCTATTCTATTGATCTACCCTTCTATCTCTTAGCCAGTACCATATTGTTTTGATGATTGTTGCTTTGTAGTACAGTTTAAGACCTGTTACTGGTTCTTCTTTAAATGTTCAAGTGGACAAATGGAAGCCTCTACACTGTTTTGGACTGCCCAAAGGGCTGTCCCTTGTTCTTGATTTGTTACTTATTGTCACGTGTGGGTAACTCATCTCCCCTCCCCACTAAGGGAGGTGGGGATGACATTATCTCTGGTGGCTAGAGTTTTAACTATGAATGGGCTTGAGCTAATTCCATTTACACACTGTGTGACCCTGGGTAAGTCACTTAACTCCCATTGCCTAGCCCTTACCACTCTTCTGCCTTGGAGCCAACAGTATTGGCTCCACAACAAAAGGTAAGGGTTTCAAAAAAAAATGTTTGATAGAACTCATTGTAAATCCATCTCACCCTGGGGATTTTTTCTTAGGGAGTTCCTTGATGGCTTGTTCAGTTTCTTTTTCTGATATGGGATTACTTAAGTATTCTACTTCCTTTTTTGTTAACCTAGGCATTTTATATTTTTGTGAATATTCGCCCATATTAGCTAGATTGTTTTATTTATTGCCATATAATTGGGCAAAGTAGCTCTTAATAATTGTCTTAATTTCCTCTTTATTAGAGGTGAGATCACCCTTTTCATTTTTGATACTGTTAATTTGATCCTCTTTTTTCTTTTCTGTATTAGATATACCAGTACTTTATCTATTTTATTCATTTTCTCAAAATATTAGCTCCTAGTCTTATTTATTAGTTCAATAGTTCTTTTACTTTCAATTTTATTAATTTCTCCTTTAATTTTTAGGATTTCCAATTTAATTCTTATCTGGGGATTTTTAATTTGTTCTTTTCTAGTTTTTTAAGTTGTAAGCCTAATTCATTGATCTTCTCCCTCTTTATTTTGTTGATATAGGCACTCAGGGATATACATTTTCACCTGAGTGCTGCTTTGACTGTATCCCATAGATTTCGATACGTTATTTCCTCATTTTCATTCTCTTCAATGAAATCAGTAATTATTTCTGTAATTTGCTTTTTGACCCACCAGTTTTGAAGAATTAGATTATTTAGCTTCCAATTAATTTTAAAATTTCCTTTCTGTTAACACTTATTAATTATATTTTGTATTGCATTATGATCTGAAAAAGTTGTATTTATTATTTTTGCTTTTCTGTATTTGTTTGAAATGTTTTTATGCCCTAGTACATGGTTGATCTGCTGAAAAGAAGATATATTCCTTTTTATCCCTCTTCATTGTTCTCCAGATATCTATTAACTCTAATTTTTCTAACATTTCATTCACTTACCTTACTTCATTCTTAATTATTTTTTGGTTTGATTTATCTAGTTCTGAAAGGAGAAAGTTGAGGTCCCCCACTAGTATGGTTTTACTATATATTTCCTCCTTCAGTTCCTTTAGTTTCTCCTTTAGGAATCTAGATGCTATACCATTTGGTGCATAAGTATTTAGTATTGATATTACTTCATTGTAAATAGTACATTTTAGCAAGATGTAATTTACTTCCTTATTTCTTCCCACCCTCTTCTCTTGTCTTATTCCCCTTCTACTTCTTTGTAGGGTAAGATATAATTCTTTACCACCACCACCACCACCCCATTGAGTATATTTGCTTTTTGCTCTCTGAGCTAGTTATGATGAGAGTAAAGTTTAAGCATTGCCTGTCACCACCCTTATCCTCCCCTCTCCATAATGATTTTCACACCTATGTATGTTATATAATTAACCCCATTCTATCTCTCCCTTCTCTTTTCTTTCAGTGCCATCCTCTTTTTCACTCCTTTATTTTTTTACATATCATATCATATATATACATATCATATCATACATATATACCATTTCATATCATCACATTTATATACACATCATATCATCATACATCATCATACACATCATATCATTATAATCAGTTTACTTCTCCACCCTCTTTCTAAGTATATTCCTCCTATCTGCTCTACTATTAAGAGCAATTTTGAGAATTAAAGATATCCTCTTTCCATGTAGAAATACAATTTGACCTTAATGAATCCCTTCAATTTTCTCTTTCTTATTTACCTTTTTAGGCTTCTCTTGAATCTTGTGTTTGGAATTCATATTTTTTGTTTAGGTATGGTTTATTTCTCAGGAATGCTTAGAAAATTTCTATCTTATTGAATATCTACTTTTTCCCCTGAAAGAATATACTCAATTTTGCTGGATAGGTGGCTCTGGGTTATAAACCTAAGTTTTTTGCCTTCCTGAATATCATATTCCATGCTTTCCAATCCTTTAATGTAGAAACCTCTGGGTCCTATGTAATTGTGATTATAGTGCCATGGTATTTGAATTGTTTCTTTCTGGTTGCTTGCACTATTTTCTCCTTGACTTGGGGGCTCTTGAATTTACTATTATATTCCGGGAAGTTGTCATTTGAGGATTTCTTTCTGGAGGTGATCTGTGAATTCTTTCCATTTCAATTTTATTTTCTTGTTTGAGGATATCTGGGCAGTTTTCTTTGATAATTTCTTGTATTATGATGCACAAGCCTTTTATTTTTTTTTTATCATGCCTTTCAGGGAGACCAATAATTCTAAAATGATCTCTCCTGGATCTATTTTCTAGGTCAGTTGTTTTTTCAATGAGATATTTCAGGTTTTCTTCTATTTTTTCATTCTTTTGGTTTTATTTTATTGTTTCTCAATTTCTCATGAAATTATTAGTTTCTAGTTGCTCAATTCTGATTTTTAAGACTTGATTTTCCTCTGTCATCTTTTGGGTCTCCTTTTTTCATTTGGTCCATTTCTTCTGGCATTGCTTTCATTTCTTTTCCCCTTCCTCTGCTTCTCTTAGTTGGTTTTTGAAGCATTTTTTTAGCTTTTCCATAATCTGTGTCCAATTCATAAGTTTCTTTTGGACTTTATATGTGTTTGCTTTGCTTTTACTGTCCTATTCTGTATCTGTACCTTCTCTTTGTCTCTATAAAAATTCTTTAGAATTAGGTGCTTTCTTTTTGGTTGTCTGCTCATTTTCCCTACCTTTTTATAGTTGAGTTCTGTTTTCTGGGAGGTTAGGCTAGGATCTTAAAACTTCAGTCCTTCCTTGATGCTACCCTTAGCTTTTTTTCTGGGTTTCTGCCTGTTTCAGTTCTTCCAAAATGGTATGATGGCCTGAGGCTAGGAGCTCTGAGGGCCACCTCCCACTGCTGATTAAATTAACCCTTTAGGTACTGATAGCTTAAAGACTTGCCTCAGATTTTGGCATAAGCTTTTGGTCTTACTCTGAGCTTGATCAGGTCAGGGATTGCTCAAATTCTAGCCTTAGGCTTAGGTGTCAGTTTTTTGTCTTACTGTGTACTTGATCTAGTTGGACACAGAGTTGATTGCCCTGCCCTGGAGCTCTACCCAGAGCTTTTGGCAAAAAGATCTGGACACCCTTTGAGTCTACCAGCTATCCCAAACTGGAATCTATGTCCTTGCCATAGGCTCAAACTGGGATTTCTGGCTTCACTCTGGGCTGACACAGATCAACCCACTTCAGCACAGACTGCCCTGGGCAGGTTTGGAATTTCAAGAGGTATTTGGTTGGACCTCTATTTGCCCAGGCAGGGTCTCAGGGTCTGAATATTGGCTTGGATTAGGTTCTGAACCTGGGTCAGCAGATGTGAGATTGGGGGGCTGGCTTGTTCTTGGCTTTCACTCCTTCTAACAGTCTCTTGCTGGCTCTGCTCTTTTCTCACCCTAGTGCCCAGATGTTCTCTGCCTACCTTTTGGACTTTTCTTTTCTTGAAAGTTGTTTCACTCTGTCTCCTTGTTGCTTTCTCTCCTCTATTTTTGTGGCTTTATTTTAATATTGGTTGGAGAGGATTCTCATGATGACTCTGAGCTTCTTTGCTTTACTCTGACATCTTGGCTCTGCCCCCAAAAGTCTAGATGTCTTTTAATAGTCTTGTTGAGAGGAAGGACTAATTCTAATTCATCTTTCCTTTGTTTAACATTTATTAAATGCTTATTATGTGCCAGACACTATCCTAGTCCCTAGAGATACAAAGGGAAAAATAAAAAAGCCCCTTCCCCTAAAGAGCTTCCCTTCCACTGGAAGGCAACAATATTACACAATGGATAAGAAACACAATTCATGCAAAGGGAATACAAATATTTTTTGTATCATTGTCTTCCATGAAATCCAGGATGGTGTTTTGCACATAGTAGGCCCTTGACTTGGGCAGCTAGGTGGTACAGATAGAGGATTAGGTCTGAAATCAGATTTATCTTCCTGAGTTCAAATCTGGCCTCAAACACTTACTAGCTGTGTGAACCTAGGCAAGTTACTGAATTCTTTAAAATGTTTGACTCAGTTTCCTCAATTGTAAAATAAGCTGGAGTAGGAATTGGCAAAGCACTCTGGTATCTTTGTCAAGAAAATCCTAAATAGAGTCACAAATAGCCAGATTTAATTGAGAAATAAACTGAACAAAAAGCCCTTGATTTGCATTTGCGGAATTAATGAATAAATGAGTGAATAACATCTTGAGAACTTTCCCATCTTACTTTGCCAAGGTAGTTTAACCCTACCCAAGACTCATAACAGTAGCAGAGTGGGGGATGATGCAAAGAACACCTTTATATAGTGAGTTATAATTATCAAGAACTTTCAATACATTATCTCATTTGATTTCTGTGACAACTCTAAGAAGTAGATAATTGAAATAATATTCTCCTTTTACAGATGACAGAAATGAAGATCACAGGTATTAAGCAATTTATCCTAGGTGGAAGGGAGGAGACAGAAAAAACATTTACTAAGTGCTTGAGTACTGTGCTAAGCATTTGTGTGAAGGGAACCCTGCTCCCCTAAAAATCACATACTGGGGTTGTCCTACCTACGTCCCTGCACTGTGTGTACTATGTCACATGAGAGTGCTCAAGTGTGAGTCAAGAGTCTGTGGTCTACATACTTGATCTGGAGATGATTAGGTTTGACCCAGAAGAGCAAGGGGAGGTTAAAAGGTTCGAGACAAGGAAGTACACTCTCTATTCCCTTGGACGTGGCACAGAAAGGACAGTGATGGAGATAGAGAGTCATGAGGTGGAGAGACACATAGCTAGATTAGAATAGACTTAAATAGCTCTATATCTATCTGGCTTCTTTTATTCAAGTAAATATTAATAAACACCAGGAAACTAAGTACCAGAGTATTAGTTTAATTTAGTTTTTACACATTTTGCAAAATTATTTCATTTTTTCCTCACAACAACCCTGGAGAATAGGTTGAGGAAACCAGAGTGAACAGAGGTAAAATGACTTACCCAGGGACCCAACTAGTAAGTGAATTGAAGTCAGGTCTTTCTGACTCCAGGCCCAGTAATATATCCACTGATCTATCAGTTGCCCCAAGGTCCTGTAAGAAGTAGGTATTGATGACTCCTATCTCCAAGTTCAATATTCGTCCTAACATCCATCTTGCCGACTTCTCATTTACCATGCTAACCAGCATCCTAACCAATGACTCTCTCTTCTGTTTGGTCCTTGAAATAAGTTGGCAATTACATTAAACCCCTCCTTCCTTGCAATGAATTAGAAAATGAGTCACTGCTGCTACTTATTATTATTTATCACTGTATTAAATGCCAACAAAGCCATAGGCATCAAATGTTCTCTAGAGTTAGCCCACTCCTTCACCCTGTGGTTTTTAGGGTCTGACAAAAGTGGTGTGGTTAAAATTAAGGCTGACTCTTAGCCTTGGACAAATGCTGCCTACGCAAAAGATTTTCTGTGGATGGAAATTAAGAGACCTATTCATCTTTGTGAGTACACCACAGTGGCTTTTGGATGGAGAGTTTTAAAAACAGATATCCAGGTGTTTACTTTTTAAGAGGTTAACCACAAGGAAAAAGTTGTCCATTTTCCCTACAGGTCAAAACTCCCCAGCCTTTTGGGCTAGGTTGGCGGTGGGCTTGTGGTTAATGGAGACAAGTCTAATTTTAGGAGGGTTCTCCCTCCCCACTTTGGTTAGGAAGTTATCTTAAATATAGTGGTGTTGGATTTCATTGACTTTGTGTCTGAGATATTTTCTCCTTTCTTTGAAAATTCTTAGTTTTAAAAATCCAAACCCAAAGTCTTTTTTTTTAAATGAACCAAATGACTGATTGATCAGAGAGACTGAAGTATAAATAAGACTGATGTGAAATGTCTGTAACAGAACTACTTATCACTCAGAGTTGGGGTGTTTTTTTTTTTAGCTTAGAACTTGGTTCAGCTTTAGGAAATGTTTAAAGTGAAAGGATTCATGACTCTTTCCCCTTTCTCTGTTTATATTCTCCAACATTTCCATCTCCTTTCTTTACTCCCTGTCCTTTAATACTTGCTTCTTCTGGTTCTTCCATTATTCATCCCTATTAGGTTAGCTCTGCCTATTTCAGTCCACCCTCTATTTGGGTAGTGGGGATGGAGGTTTGCATTTGAACTCAGGTCTTCCTTAGTGTAGACCCAGCACTCTATCCACCAACCCACAAATTTCCTGTGGGTAAAATTAGTTAGTGATAGAAATGGAACACGAACTCTGTTCTTTTGAGTCCTGACCCAATGATTCCTTGACTATGCTATACAAGAAATGAAAGATGTGATGATAATAAGTGACACTAGCTCACATTTATACAATGTGTTAAAAGTGAGCAAAAAGTCTTTTTTATAATCCTATAAGGTAAGTAGTATTATTGTACCTATCTAACAGGTAGGGAAATTGGGGTACAGAGAAGTTACATTAATATTAATAACAGTAATATCTGAAATTTCTGAAGTGCTTCAAAGTTTTTCTAGTGCTTTGCCTATATTTTTCCATTTGATACTCATAATGACATTATGAGATAAATATAACAGATAAAATTTTCCACATTTAGAGATGAGGACATTAAGATTCAGAGAAATTAAGTAATCGCTGAGATCCCTTACAAATTCAGTATTCTGGAAAGAAAAGGTAATATAAGCATTCAACAAACATTTATGAAATGTCTGCTGGGTGCAAAGCATTTCACCACCATCCTTTTCATCACTTACAGCATCCAGTCCCTACATTGACTTCCACCCTTCCTAGCAGCAGATGGATCACTTTGACCTGGTCCTCTCTTCTCAAACACCAGTGTCAAGGACATGTAGCTACAACTACTTTTTTCACCATAGCTCTGTGGGCATGGGAGTAGATGGGGAGGACATGCTAAACTTCTCTTATAACAGAGAACATTGCAAACCACTCTATTTGGAACCCTGACTCAATAATGACATTAACAGACTCATTTTAGGTGTTCTAAAGGTTAAGAACTCCTCTCTCAAAAATACCAGATTATGGTATTTGTTATTATATCTCTGCATTTCCCTCCTCTGCTTCTAGATTAAGGGCATGTCATTCATTCCTTTTTCATTTTCTGTTATATCTAGTCCAAATGTTTAATTTCATTCAATTTCACAAGTATTTATAAAGTGCCTACTATGTGCAAAATGCTAGATATACTATTAAATTCCAGAAAAACCTCTGATTTTTCTACTATAGTCTTATTTTTTTTGCACAACAGGTAACGGGTTTCATATTCTCTAGTCATGCCAATTTTTCCTACTTGTTATGCATTCCTGTCTACTCTGCCCTTTCTCTAAGACTTCACATATCGGGAATCTTTTTTTTTCCAGGCCAGGAGCATTTATTTTCTTATTTGTTTCTCCCTGCCTGTAACTTCAGGAATGTAAAACCAATTAGAGCCACCTGAGCTCCCATTAGCTCACTATAAAGACCCTGAGCTCCTGTGTTTCAAAAGTTCCCACAACCTCAAAATTAAACAGTTTTTCTGGTCCTAGAATTTCCTGCCCTGAAGCACAAAACCAGGAGTCCCAGCAAGGACCTAGAGAAACAATGTTATCAAGTCCTGAGGCCATGGGCTGCAGACCATTTTGACCCAGGCTCCAGGGTGATGCTCTTGGTTGCTTTCCAGTTGTATATCCCAGTGGGGAGGGGGGTCAGTGGGCTCTCTCACCACATTTCCCTTGTCCTTATCTCCTATTTTATGTCACCAACTGCATGCATATATGTGAGCTTCCCTTAAACACAACAAATAAAAGGGCCTATTTCCTTTAGTACTGACTGACTCATCAAATTCTTCAGTGAAGTCCATTTAGTCCCAGCAGTAGCCAAAGAAGAACAAAAATAAAGCCATTCCTAACTGCAAGGAGTTTACAGTCTATTGTGGGAATACAACACGTATCCATATGATATTCATAAATTTAAGGTGACTTGATGAAAGAGGACTAATAAATGGGGAGTTTGGGAGTAAGAGAGGCTTCTTGTAGAAGATGGCACCAGAGTTAAGCGTTAAAGGAATATAAGAATTCTAAGAAGTGGGGGTGAAAGGGAGAGCAAGCCTGGGTAAAAGTTTGAATGAAGGAGATAGAAAGGCGAATTTAGGGAACAGTCATTAGCTCAGTTTGGTGAGAAGTTAGAGTTTGTGAAGGAAAGTCATATGAAATAAGACTGTAGCGACAGCTTAAATTCAGATGACGGTGGGTTTTCACCTTGATCCTAGATCTTGGGATACTCTAGAGCAGTGGTTCCCAAACTTTTTTGGCCTACTGCCCCCTTTCCAGAAAAAATATTACTTAGCACCCCTGGAAATCAATTTTTTTTTAAATTTTAATAGCAATTAATAGGAAAGATAAATGCACCTGTGGCCATCACTGCCTCCCTGGATCGCTGCAGCACCCACCTGGGGGCAGTGGTGCCCATTTTGGGAATCACTGCTCTAGAGAAAAGACAGAGTAGAAAGGAAGGGTGCCAAAATAATTCCTATAAGTTGGGAGGAGAGAAGATTTTGGAAACAGAGAGATTTATTAGAAACCTATTTCAATGGTTCTGGTGAAAGATACATGAATTTGAATATTAATTAGTTATTTATAATTGGGGGTTTGTTATCACAATAGTAATCACTATAACCAAACTTATAGTAATCATCATAATCAAACTTTATCATTGTGACCACGTTTTAAAACTTTAAGAATATTACGGTACAGATCTATTGTCCAACTCTTATTTAGAAAGCAAAGTCAAATAAATGTCAGTTGAGGAAGATATGAAAAAGAGGACATTTCTGATTTCAAGATGTTTACCTAGTATGGGCTCCATTGGTACAGGGAGTGATAGCTAAGGAACCTTCTGGAGAATGTTACAGAAGGTTAACCAAGTCTATGCCTCCCTTCATAACACTCTAAACTTTGGAAGGTCCCTGGTCTGGGAGAGCATTGTGAGGCTGATTCTTACAAGATGATGTTAGTCTAATTTGTGTTTTCCAGGCACTTTGATGCCAAGAAGATACTGGCTTAACTTGAGTTTTCCTGTCTTCATGATTAATGAAGACTCATGATCAAGTGGTCAGTAGCATAGTTAAGAACTAATCACAATCCTAGTTTGAGGAGCTTCTCTGGACCTTATGCAACTACTAAACTGCATAAAAGAGTTGTTTTAAGTGCATCAGGGGTCTTTGGTTACTTAGGGACCATTGACCTCTATTATTCATAACTGCTAGCCTTACCACTAAGTAGATAAGCTCAGACCTTTTGTGTCTCAGTCTCTCATTATCACAGATTTATTGCAACAAGGGATGAGATCCTGAACTAATATAGAGGTAGTTTAAACAGAGAAAAGGAGATAGTACCTGTATTACTGTGGTCAAATCATTAAGCCTTATTGAGTCCTTTGATTCCTAAAGAGGAGGTTGGGGCAGATGACCTTTAAGGTCTCTTTCATGTTTAAATCCTATGATTTGATGGGGCTCTGAAGAACAGAGAAGAGTCAAGCATGACTGATGTTAGGAACCTGGGTGAAGAGTGGGAGGGGTGTACTTGGGGGTACATGATGATGATGAGTTCAGTTCTGGACATATTGCATTTGAGTGCTGATAAGAATTCCAGGTAGAGATATGTCCCAGGCAACTGGTAATGGAAAACAACTGTTATTCAGGAGAAAGATCAGGACTAGATATTTTTCTTGGAGATTCTTCTGCAAAGAGCTGATGATTAAACCCCATGAGAGATGAGATCACTACTGGAGAGAATATAAAGAGAGAAGAGAAAAGGGCCAAGATCAGAGCCCTGAGTAGAATCAATGCTTAAAAAGGAAGGAAATTATAATTTACTAAAGAAGATTCAGAAAGAACAATAAGACACATAGGAAGAGAACCAGAAAAGAGAAAACAAAGATGCCAAGGGAATAGACAGTATTCAGAAGGAGGGGATAATCAATAACATCAAAAGGTGTAATGAATTTTGGCTTAGTCTTGTCTGCCCAAACCCAAAAAAGTCAAGGGCACATTGCTATGACTACTCATAAAGGGAGATTCATCATAGCTATGTGAGGGTGGACTGCTCTGGTTGGGATGCTGACTCAGTAATAGCATGATGAGGATGATAGAGGATATGATGATCACACAAAAAGGACCACCAAATTTAGCAGTTAAGAGATCATTGATACCCTTAGAAACGGCAATCTCAGTCAAGTAATTTGGTTGTGTCCGATTGCAAAATGGAAATGATTCTACCTAGGAGTTTAGTATAATGAAAAGAAACCATCTTAAGAGGTTGGCAGGATCAAATAAAGGTGGAAGGGTATTCCCCCCCCCCTTTTTTTTTTAAATCAAGAGAAAGACTTGGACATATCCATAGGCAGCAAAAAAGGATCTAATAGATTAGTTCTGGATACCTCAAAAGCCAAGGAAATTCATAGCTGACTCACATAATAAACATAGGAATAATTTGTAACACAAGGCAGAGGTGGAGAGCCATGAACACTTCATGGGTTTTTTGTTCTTTGTCTTTCTTCCTTTCATTCATTAACTTGAGAGAAAAAGAAGAATCTTGAATTTGAGAAAACCAGGGTGGTTCAGACATACCAGACACTTCTCGTCAGTTTACTGAAGAGACAGTCACTGAAATGATTCCCAATCAGAAATCAAGTGGAAGTTATGAGGAAGTAAGTCTCATCATTATTTAAAGTAATGTATAGCTGAAGGAGAAGGAAATGAAAATCAAAACCTGCCCTTCCCATTATAGAACAGAAAGAGTATTAGAACAGAAAGACCTTTTCCCTTGATAATCAGGGAAAAGGATTAGAAAAAAAACACAAACAAACAAATAAATCTTGACTGACGAAACTCTGAATATGTTAGTCATTCATTGTTGTTAAGTTGTTTCAGTTATTTCAAACTCTTTGTGACCCCATTTGGAGTTTTCTTGGCAAAGTTACTGAGTGGCTTGCCATTTCCTGTTCCAGCTCATTTTTTCAGATGAGGAAACTGAGGCAAACAGGGTTAAGTGACTTCCCTAGGGTCACCCATCTAGTGTCTGGGATCTGGTTTGAACTCAGGAAGATGAATCTTCCTAACTACAGTCCAGGTACTCTATCCAATGGGCCACCTAGCTCTCCAGTGTTAGTCATAGGTATAACTAAAAAGCTATTAGACCATTCTTATCAAGAAGAGCCTTGCCAATCACTGAACCTTAGCAAAGAGGAACTGAGGTGGGCAGTAGACAAAGTGAAGCCCAGAAGCTGGTTACAGAGGAATATACCACTACATCAGTGAAAATCCATCCAGTAGTGACCATGACAGCCTCCATACCTTAAGGAGAATATGTGCTTGGCAGAGACTACATACCACTTGAGAGAATGAGGAGTAGGCCTAGCAGGTGTAACATGATGAAACCATGAGAAGACACTGGCAGTCCTTTAGTCAGATGAGACATAAGTTGTATTGTGCACAAATTTGCTCCCCCATGTTCCCTGGATATGTTCACTTTTCCTACTGGTGCGGAAAATTTGTAGAAGAATGTACCCCAAGTTGATGTGTTGGAAATGATTTATTGTTACTTTTCTTACTTGGTTATTTTATTAATGTCTTTTTTTAAATGTGTAGTTCTTCAAAAGGTCAAGAATCTCAAGAGACTTAATGAAAAAATATAAAGGATGGAGGTCTAGCCATATCAGATATCAAGCTGTACTATACAGCAATAATCATAAAAATAGTCTTGTACTGGCTAAGAAACAGAGTAGTGGAACAATGGAATAGATTAGATAATTAACATACATTAGTAAAAGACTATAGCAACCTAGTATTTGATAAACCCAAAGAGCTAAGCTTTTGGGAGACCTCACTATTTGACAAAAACTGCTAGGAAAAATTAGAAAATGATATGGCAGAAATTAGGCATAAACCAACATTTTATACCATATACCAAAATAAAATAAAATGGATATATGATTTTGAAGTAAAGAGTGATACCATAAATAAATTAGGGGAATACATAATAGCTTACTTGTCAGACTTATGGATAAGGGAAGACTTAATGACCAAACAAAATATAGAGAACATTGCAAGAAGAAAATGGATAATTTTGGAAAAAAACCAATACAATCAAAATTAGAAGGGAAACAAATAATTAGGGAAAATTTTAGAGCAAATTATCTCTGACAAATTTCCCAAATTTATAGAGAACTGAAGCAAATTTATAAGAATACAAGCGATTCCCCAATTGATAAATGGTCAAAGGATATGAATAGGTAGTTCTCAGATGAAGAAATAAAAAGCATCTATATTTACAAGAAAAAATGCTCCAAATCACTATTGACTAGAAAAATATAAATTAAAACAACTCGGAGATAACATTTCATACCCATCAGATTGGCTAATATGACAAAAAAGGAAGAAATATGTATATATGATAAAGAAAATTATGTGTATGTAACATACAAAAACATAATAAAGAAAGAAATATATATGTATATATAAATGCTGGAGGGAATGTGGGAAAATTGGGACACTAATGCACTGTTGGTGGAGCTGTGAATTGATGTAACAATTCTGGAGAACAATATGAAACCATGCCCAAAGGGCAATAAAATCGTAAATATCCTTTGATTAAGCAATGCCACTAAAAGATCATAGATAAAGGAAAGGGATCTATTTATTTATACAAAATATTTATAGTAGCTCTCTATATGGCAAAAAATTGGAAATTGAAGGGATATCCATTAATTGGGGAATGGCTGAACAAGTTGTGGTATATAGTTATAATGGAATACTATTGTGTCATAAGAAATGGTGAACAGGATGAGTTCAGAAAAACTTGGATAGACTTTGATACAAAGCGAAGTGAGCAGAGCCAGGAGAAGTGTAAAAAGTAACAGAAATATTGTATGATCAACCATGAAGAAATAAAACCATTGTCTGAAAGACAAGTATCTAAAATAACCCCATGGGAGTCATAATGAAAAATGCTATCCACAGCCATAGAAGGAACTGACAGAATAAAAATGCAGATTGAACCATATCATTTCTTGACTTATTGCCTTTTTGTTTACCTGTGCTATATATGTCTTCTCTCACAACATGTGGAATCTGAACATTTGTTTTGCATGACGATACTAGAATAATCTATAGCAGATTGTTTACCATCTTGGGAGGGAAGAGAGGGCAGGAGAAATTTGGATTGCAAAAAGTCAGAAAGTAATTATTAAAAAATTGTTTCGACACGTAATTGAAAAACAAATAAAAGGAATTGAAAGTTTAAAAAAAAGGTGTGGTTATTTATTTCTTTTTAAAGCTTTTTGTTATTCCAAATGAATGAGACAGGTGCCAACAAACAAGAACATTTTCAAATAGAACAGAAAAGAGAATTGTATATAAAATTGTAAAATTTCTTTTGTACAACTATTAAAAAAGTATATACTCAATTAAGCACATTAGTTCCAAAGTTGTCTCACTTGTCTGTTTCTTTCTGTTCTCTTCTGTGCATTTAAATGCTTCTTTAATGCTCTTTTCTTCCTTTTTTTTTTGCATTGTTATCACCTTCCCTCCCAGCAAAAAAAAAAAAAAAAAAAAAAAAAAAGCTTCTGATTTGTAAAAAGTTTACATAATCAAGCAAGATAAATCCATATATTGATCATGTCTAAAGTGTATGTCTTATTCTGCATCTCTAATCCATAATTTCTTTATAAGGAAGTGGAAAGCATACCTCATCCATCATTCATCCTCTGGTCATTGTGTTGATCTGAGCTCTTAAACTTCTGAAAGCTGTTTTTCCATTACAACGTTGTATTAGTATAAACTATTCTTCCACTTCTGTTCAACTCATTCTGCATCAGTTCGCACAAATCTTGACAGGTTTCTTTGAATATTTGAATTTGAATTTGAATATTGTCTCTTGTGTGACAATAAAATTTCATTTTATTCATATACCATAAATTGTCTAGCCATTCTCCCATGATAGGCACCCCCTTAGTTTCTACTTCTTTGTTAAGGCAAATAAAGCTATTGTAAATATTTTAATATATATGGATTCTTTTGCCTCCTTTGATATCTTCAGGGTTTAAGACGAGTAATCTCATTGCTAGGTCAGAGGTTAAGCACAATTTAGTCACTTTTAGGGTATAATTCTAAATTTCCAACTCCACCAATTCATTAGTATGACTGTCTTCCTATATCCCATTCAAAAGCTGCTGTTTTCCTTTTTTTTGGTCATCTTTGTTAATCAGATGAGTGTGAGGTATAATTTTAGCATTGCTAAAATTTACATATGTCTTATTAGTTTTGAGATATTTCCCCATATGATTATTGATATCTTGCTTTTCTTCTTTTGAGAACCATCTATTTGTATCCATTGAGCATTTATCTACTGGAGATAAATGAGAATTGTATATAAAATTGTAAAATTTCTTTTCTACAACTATTTAAAAAAGCATATACTCGATTAAGTACATTAGTTCCAAAGTTGTCTCACTTGTCTTGCTGTTACATAGTTTAATTAATTTTTCATATATCTTAGATATCAGAGATTTATCAAATACATTTACTTTAAAGACTCTCCCCATTAATCAGATCCTTTCTAATTTTAGTTGCATTTTTTTTATCTGTGCAAAAAAAATTTCAATTTTATGCAATTAAAATGATTCATTTTATCTTCTGTGATCCTCTATCTTTTTTGGTCAAGAACTCTTTATTTGTAGTTGTGAAAGGCATCTCCTTGGTTCCTCTAATATGTTTGTGATATGACCTTTTATATTTGGTCATGCACATATTGTGGTATGTAGTAGGAGATGTCAGGTTCTAGGACCTTATTTCTTCTAGATTGATTTTTAATTTTCCCCACAGTTGTTGCTGAATAATGAGTTCTTACCCTAGTAATTGGGGTCTTCAGGTTTATCAAACACTAGGCTACTGTGTTTCTTTGCTTCTCGTTCCTAATCTTCCTTTGATTAGTTTTTCTGTTTTGTAAATAATCCCAAATCATTTGAAAAGTTACTACTTTCTAATATCGTTCATGATCCAGTACCATTAGGACCCAATTCTTTTTTTTTCTCATTATCTCCTCAGAAATTCTTGAACTTTTGCCACTTAGAGGAGTTTTCTTGTTTGTTTGTTTTTAGCACTATAAAGTAATCCTTTGATAGTTTATTTGGTATGGCACTGAATAAGAAAATTTAGGTAGCATAATTTTAGTATATTAATATTAATAACTAACATTTATATGGTGCTTACTATATGTCAGAAACTATACCGAGTACTTTGTAATTAACATGCCATTTGATTCTCACAACAACTCTGAGAGGTACGTGCTACTATTATCATTCTCATTCTATGGTTGAGGAAATTGAGGCAGATATAGGTTAAGTGAATTGCTCAGGGTCACACAGTAGTAAATGTCTAAAGCAAGATTTGAACTCTGGTCTGCCTAACTCCAGGCATGCCATTCTCTCCAATGTACCACTAACCAGAAGCAATGAATATCTCTACAATTATTTAGGTCATCTTTATTTCTATAGAAAGTGTTTTGTATTTCTATTCGTGCATTTTCTGTGTGTGTCTTGGTAGATGGGCTCCCAAATATTTTATGTATTCTGTATATTTGTTCTGCATAGAATTCCACTTCCTATCTCTTCTTGCTGAGATTTGTTTGTAATACAAAGAAAGACTGATGATTTGTGCAGGTTTCTCCTATATCCTACCACTTTGCTGAAGTTATTGTTTCAATTAATTTTCATTGAATCTTCTGTAAACCTTATAATGTGCAAAAGTTAATCATTACATTTCTTCTTTTCTTGGGTTTACTCTCCCAATTTATATTTCTTGAGCTAGTGTTCTTAGAACTATATCAAATCACTTCTAGAGCTAAGTCAAATTAAATGCTTTTACTTTGAACTGATTCTCCTCCCTTGCTGTCTAGTAAAAGGAAAAACATTATGAGCTGTGGTTTCTAAATTGATGTAGACCCACAGAGTACTTTGGAACTTGGGCTGCTTTTCTGGGGCTACTGCACGTCTGAGAGGATGTTACATTAATCGTTACATGAGGAAAGAGGAGTAAAAGAGCATGAATGATGTATGCCATAAGAACACAGGACAGGTGGGGATCCAGGGCTTGGAGAGGTGGGTTGGTCTTGGCAAGAAGTTGCTTCCTCAGTGACTGGAAGAAAGATGAAGAATTACCATGCTTATTTTCGAGATATAATAATTTGGACTAAGTTGGACTAATGACTGCTAATGTCCTTTCTGCTGATCAAATGCTGTGATGCTATGAGTCATGAAGGAGAACCTCAATTTGATGAGTCAACTTTAATTGAGAGGTGGGAGAGATTGGAGAGTGGGGTCATTGTGAGGGGATTAAGAGAAGAGAAGAGTTATTAGACCTTCAGAGGTCTGATGTTGAATCATGACTGCCATCTCTCACCAGAGAATGGGTGAAGTATTTAGTAGGTATAAATCAAGGCATGCATTGTCAGACATGACCAGTGTTGATTTGTTTTGATTAATTGTACATTGTTGCTAAAAGGGAATTTGGGAGATGAGGCCAGTGTTTGGAAATTGATAATAACATAAAAAGGAACATCACTAGAATTTTTAAAAAAAGAAAGAAAAAGATGAGAGGGTTTGAAACAATCATAGCAGAAAGTATGACAAATCAATAAAAGGGGAACATCAATAATAGAATTTATATAGTGCTTTAAGGTTTGTAAAACAAAAATATTATCTCATTTGATCCTTACAACAACCCTATGAAGCAGATAATGTTATTACTATTATTTCACCTTACAGAAGAGGAAACTGAGGCAGAGAAAGTTTAAATAACTTGTTTAGAGCCAAAAGATTAGAAGCTGATGGCAGGATTTGAACTCAGGTCTTTCTGATCCCAAATCTACTACTCCATCCAATATGCCACCAAGATGTCTTTATTTCAATGAAAAAATATTATCTTATAACAAGAGGGGACCAGGTGAGATTAGGTGACATGATTTTACAATGAATTGACAAGATTGTGTGACTTCATCTAATACATTTAGCAGAACAGAGGTAGGAGTGGAGAAGTCAGGTTACGAGTTGAAATTTTCAACTATAGGGTCAAGATAGTGAAGAGAATCAAAGCTGGGATGATAAATTGCGAGGCTTGGTGAAATTAGAGTCAGTGGGGAAGACGAAGAATAGACTAACTGGTAGAAGGCAGAGACAGAAGTGGGAGGACAAGAGATTATGATCTGACAGACTCTTAGTTAGCTGAGAATAAATCAGCATTTATTGTGTTTTTCTATTTAATATGTCAACCTTCAGGCTACACTTGTCTTAGATAACCCAAGGTCCAAGCCATTTGAATCTTGTCAAAGGTGACAGGAAGAGTAAACCTATTGCTTAAAAATAGCTTATCAGGCGCCTTGCCTGATTGCCAGGCTGCTCCATCTAGAAGGGTTTGGTCCTGAATGTCTTTATCATTATTGGTGATCTGAGTGATGCCTTTTCAGCTCTTTGACTCTCTTGTAGGGTTCATTATGGGTTCTGAGGAAATGGGAGTTGAAGTTCAGAAATGTAGCAGAGAAGGAGTCTATTATGGGGGATAGAGTTGTTCTCTAGCTGGCTGACTAGGTGCCCATATATCTTTCTTTTTGTTTTGTTTAATTTTATTTTTTTAAGAACTTCAAATAAAATCCTCCTATGCTATCTGGAGCTAAGAGGTAGCATCTGTATTCTCCTAATGACCATTTTCTCTCTCCTGCAATATTGCCACTGATTAACTGGTACAAGGTTCAGTGTGTGTTTACAGGATATGCTAAGAACATAACAGCAATATAACAATCACTGAGATGTTAGGACTATGCTAAAGGTATAGGATTGTTCTTTTCTGGAGAAGGATAAAAAGATCATAATGTACCACACAGCGATGCCTTTAACTGCCAGCAAGTACTGACTTGATATTTAATATCTTTCACCAAGAAAAAATTATTTTTTGAATCATCACAAGACAATGAAAGATTTTATCCCCACTTAAGAGTTCCTAATTCGCATAAAAAAAAACCACCAAAGCACAGTACTTACTTATTTTCTGGTTTCCAGAAATATAGGATAACTCCACCTTTATGGTATCAAGTGAGTACATTGAAATAGAGATTTATGTATATCCTGAAATGGATAAAGAAGAAAACAAGTAAAAGGAATGACAATGTGATTATATACATAGTTAAGAAACATACATTTGAGATTTTAATATTTTCCTATTTTGAAGTCACTGAAATTCCTCTACCAAGCAAAGGTTTAGGATGTTTGGAGGCCTAAACCTGTAATTTTATCATTGTAAGGAACTGAAATTCCCTCTGTTGATGAAGATCTCCTATTTAATTAACCAACAGTCAACAAGCATTTATTAGGTATTTTCTAATGTGTCAGGTACTAATGAGTTCTGGGAATATAAAGACAAAATTGAAACGATTCTTTTAATTGCCCGTCCCTTTAATGGGTAGGAGACCTGTAGATATACAAGTATGTTGTACAAAATGGATGTGAAGTCAATATCTCAGGTCACTGGCAAAAAGAAAGGTTACACACATACACACACACACACACACACACACACACACACACACACACACACACACATCTCAGCACTTTTTGTAATAGTAAAGAACTAAAACAAAGTAGATGTCCATCTATTAAGAAATGAATTATACATGAATGTAAGGGAATATAATTGTGCTGTAAGAAATGATAAATTTGATGAATGCAGAGAAGCATGGAAAGACTTTTAGAAATTGATGCAAGGTAAAATAAACAGAGGAAGGACAATAAATGACTACAATGAAAAGACTCCCTGAAATAACTGAGATGGAATGGTGTAAAAATAAAAAAGAAGCTTGGCCTTAAAGAAGAGATGGGAGAAGATACCTGGAGATTTGCTGTGGGGCGCTGGGAAATGGGAAGAGGGGTGGGGGACAGGGATGTGAAACATTGCTCATTAAGTCAGATTTTAAAAAATAGATTAATTCATTGGCTGAATTTCTTTGCACTTATTGCTTTAAAAAATTATTTGTTATGGGAGATGTCTCTCTTCTTCTTCCTCACCAAAAACTTTGCCCACCTGGAAATAAACTCCATGCCTTGAGGATTTGGTGAGTTCTTAGCCAAGATCACCATTTCATGAGAAATGTCAGCCATGAGCACTTTACTCCCAGATCAATTTGCACTCTTGACTGCCCCATTTTCTCGCCCTCACCTAGGAGATTTCCCTCCTCCCTCTTCCTAACTTCAGGCTGTCCTTTAAGTTTTGCCTTTCTCTGTTAGAATGTAATCATCTTGAGGATAGGAGCCATTCTTGTTCTATTGTATTTGTATCTGAAACAGTGTCTTCAACATAGTAAGCATTTAGTAAATGTTTTCTCTCTCCCTCATCCTTCCTCCTGACCTCTCCCTCTCTCTCTCTCCATTTCTCTCTGTGTGTCTCTGTCTGTCTGTCTGTTTGTCTGTCTGTCTGTCTGTCTGTCTATCTGTCTTGTCTCTCTCTCTCTCTCCCCCTCCATTCCTCCCTCCCTTCCTCTCTGGGACGAATATGGTAAGAAATGTAAGTAAAGTCAAAATAAAATATACCTATTGAATCCATTTAGAAAACATAGAATTGATTGTCAGGGAAAGAATACTAGTAGTTGAGCTAGAGTTGGTGGGGTTTGGGGGAGGCAGGTTCAGTGGGAAGGTATGCAGTGTGGGATCCAGAAAGGTTTCATGTAGGAGGTGAGCTGAGTCTTGAAGGAAATGAGATTTTAAGAGGTAGAAGTAAGAGGGGAGCTGACCTGGTACAAAGGTGGGAAGAAAAGAAATGGAGAGCTGTAGATGAGGAAAAGAAAAAAGACCAGATGGTTATAGAATTCAGTCTTAGAGAGGTGACTAAAGGCACTGAGAAGTTAAATGTTTGCCTGTGGACACACAGCTAATATGTAATAGAGAGTGGATTTGAACTCAGATCTGTCTCCAAGGTCAGCCCTCCAACCACTTCACCTTACTGCCTCATTATGTATGCTATGTATAATGTTGTCATAGTAGATGAATATGATATCAGATACAGTATGAAATAGCAAAAAGGGAAGTGAGAGGTCTTCTCGTCCATCCCTCTACCTACAAAGAGGACCATTACTTCTAAACCTTGCTAGAAGGAATATTCATTCTTTGCATCATCCTTTATGATAGCGCAGGCCTCTGTAAATAAATTGATTTCCTTGGGGGCAGCTGGGGAGCTCAGTGGATTGAGAGCCAAGCCTAGAGATGGGATGTCTTGGGTTCAAATCTGACCTCAGACAATTCCCAGCTGTGTGACCCTGGGCAAGTCATTTGACACATTGCTTACCCTTACCACTCTTCTGCCTTGAAGCCAATACACTGAATTGACTCCAAGATGGAAGGTAAAGGTTTAAAAAAAAGAAAAAAAAAAGAAATTGATTTCCTACCCTCTCTATCTTAACTGTACCAAAGCATAGCAATGACCTAAACAATCAAACTGTGCCTGTGAGTACAATTGTGTGTATAATAAATGCCTTTTTTTAAAAAATATGAAGCAGTGTGGCCACTCCTCTAGAATCACAGCTGAAGAAGGAAATGAAACTCAAACTTTGCCCTACCCATTGTAATTTCTTTTATATTGACTGTGTTTCTCTCTAAAGGTGTGACTCATTAAAGGTTACATCACTTTTTTTTCCTTAGGAATTACCAGTCCCATCTCCATAGGATTAGTCCTCCCTTTTAAAAGCATTAGAAATTAAATCGGTAGGTTTTGAGTAATAATACATGTAAAACCCAGTGGAATTGCTTGTTAGCTCTGGGAGGGAGGAGGGAAGAGGAGTGGGGGGAGACAAGAATCATGTAACCATGGAAAAAATTTAATAAGAAAATAAAATTAAGTAAAAAAAATCAAATTGGCTTAATATGGATGAGATCAAAATGAGGTGATCCTGCACCTCACTGCTTTTCCTAAGAGCCTCAAACCCAAGCCACTGGAGAACAGAAAAATGGGAAAGAATCTTCTGTTCTATGTGTTTTTCCCACCAAAGAAAAGAGCAAAACATTTTATTCACTGGGTCACTTCATGAAGTCAAGTTGTCCTATTTGAAGAAGTCATATAGAATCATTCAGGTTTTAGGAACTTAATCTAACTGATGGATTTGAGGAGAAATACCATGGGCTTCATCCCAGGTTTTCTAGCATTTCCATCTAACACAATAAGTCTTGTCCTTATTTGTCACCATGTGCTGGCTTATGAGTACAACTTGGGAACCCCAAACACCAATCCCTTCCATTCACATATCAAACTTCCTCCTCCAAACAGACAAATGATACCACCTCTTTGTTCTGCCCTGAACCCCCTTTCCCATTTTGTACCTGCCCTGCCCCAGCTTCTATTTTTGCAAATCCAACAGATGCCCTAAGGTTGTATGAACCCAACTTTCTGCATCCCTAATATTAGCACTTCGACAATCTGACCTATTAACCCTTTCACAGATGGCCCTTCTTTGCAGCTGCTACACACATAACAGCCTAACATTCCACACTGAAACCTAAAGAATCTTAGGACGTGCTTAGCATGTGCTGCTTTCTGTTCCCCAAGTGACAACCTTCATTAGAAGACAGGTTACGTGTCTGTCGTAGCAACTGGACATACCCAGTTGTAGCCTCCATCAATTTACATTGATCTGGCTCCACAAGTAGAAAACTCACTGGTACCCAATGTATTCGATCACCCTGTTTCAGAATGTAAATGTGATGTCAGTTTGTGGCTATATAGATAAATAAATAGAGGTGGTAGAGATGGGACAAAATCTTGGAATGGAAAGGGATCTCAGAAGTCAAGGAGTCCGGCTTCCCCTACCCTAGGCATAAAGAAAGAGGAGCACCTGTGCACAGTTTCCAAAAGGCTCCTCAGGATGACAGATGTGCTGCATGTTCACTTGCTGGTGCTATTATTAGAAGAATTATATACTTACTAAGCTGTTATTGAGGATGAACCAGATTAAGGTTCAAGGAGTGTGAGTAGTAAATGCATGACACACTTTTTTAGGGCAGGCTGGGTGGCGTGCAGAGTTTCATAACCACACCTTAAATTATTTAGCAGGGCAGCCTGAGCCTCCCAATGAAGGGCACCCTCTGAATGGCAGCAAGCAGCCAGTTCAAATATTTGCATGACTCAGCTGGACTGACCTTCCACCCCAACCCAACCAGCCCCCAGGGGAATGGAAAGGCCATGGAAATACCAATATATTATACATATATATAATGCTATGGAAAAAACAACAAGAGAGAAGTCAGGGAGCTTCCCTACCCTTACTCTTCTGTTCCTTGAACTCCTCACTCTACATGACTGTAGGCTTCTAAAAAAAAGTCACTGAATCACTCTGTCTCAATTTCCTCTTGAAAAATAGGGACAAGAACCTTCCCCCCCCCCCCCGCCACACACACACAAAATGAAATGTGAAAGAGATTATTTCGAGGATCATAAATCTACAATCCACATGTATATACCTACTAGCTCCCCTGATAGAATATAAACATCTTGAGGGAAGGGACTATTTCTTCTTTGGTTTTGTATATTCAAAACTTAATATAGTTCCTGGCATCCAACAGGTGCTAAGTAGATGCTTCTTGATTGATTAATGATGCAAAATACTTTGAACTCTTGGTAAGATGCATGATTACATAAATTTAATACCATGTGAAAATGTCTCCTTGTTAAATGATTCCTATAAATGGTCTGATGGGATCTATTCTGTGTTGTTCTCACCAATATCACTGATTATCTTATCTAAACTGAAAGTTTCTCAGTGCCTAGCCCTGAGCTCTGCACAAAGCATATGCTCAATGAACATTTTTGAATGAATTAAGGAGTAGTCATTACCATCACCATCAACATTTCAACCCAATTTACATTGAGTACCTGCTTCAGGTAAGGCACTGTTTGTTTTAGGTTCTGAGGGGGATATAAAGATCAGTGAGACACAGTCCTAGCTCTCAAGGAACTTACAGTGTAGGCAAGGAAGATAACATATCTAGAAATAACCATAATGCAAAACAGAGTGTGATAAATGCAAAAGAAGATACAAAACAAGTGCTATAAGAGAACAGAGGAGGCAGAGATCACTTCATTAGTCCGATTACATTGGGAGTATTACAGTCCCTTCTGGACAACACATTTTAAGAGAAGCATTATCAAACTAGAACATCTCCAGATCAGAACTTCTGGAAGACAAGAATCTATAAAGGGGTCATAGAAAAGGTAGCATTTACCTGGAAGATTAGGTAGAATTTAAACAGATGGGGATGAGTTCCATTAGCTAAAAAGTGCTGAGCTAGACATGAATAAAACCAAAGATATCACAAAGATAAGACATCTTTATTATGCTTCTGTTCAAAGAGAAGTCATATTAGAATGGTTAGAAATTCTTTTTTAAATTAATTAGTTAATTATTGTTCTACCTCCCCCCTCCCCACCCATACCATAGACAGAACCATCTGGCAAAATAAATAGATTGTCTTTCATGTTCCCATTTCTCAGTTGATTCTCTGGAGGTGAACATTCACAAGTTATTCTTCAAATCTTAAATCTGTAGCTGTATATAATATTCTTTTGGTTCTACTCATTTTGCCCTTCATTATCTCATGTAGTTCTTTCCAAGTTTAAAAAAAATTCATCTGCTCATCATTTCTTATGGCTCAGGAGTATTTCATCAAAATCATATGTCACAATTTGATTTAAAATGATTTTATATATACCCAATGCCAATTATCTATCTGTATATATAAATGTGTTTATATACATGTATGTATATATGTGTTTATCTATGCATGTGTTTGTTGTTTTATATACATGTATAATGGCTACTCTATGTGTACACATATACATTGATACATAAAACTGTGTATATAAATGTATATAATATATGTATTATGTTGTATATGAATATATATAGTTTTATATACACATGATTATAATATATGTGTATATATACACACATAAATTTATACATATATGTATGTGGGTTTATATATGCATATAGTTGTTGTTATATATATATCAGCACACATAAATATGGACTTATGCATATACATATATACATATGTGTGTTTTGTATATATGTATCATATAGGGTTTTTATGATTATAATATTGTAAAGATGAGATTAACTCTCCCAACCTACTTTTAGATTTAATAACCAGAAGCATATATATCCCCACTTTACTCTTAAGTCGGGGGAGGTCCACAACCCATGTGCTAAAGTGGGTGACAACTCAGAAATGACTGACTGCCCCCTGGATAGTTCTAAGAAAATTTATAAACTACAATTGGTCCATGTAAAGTGGAAGGAAGGCACAGGAAGTGACACAAAGAAGGGTCTTTAAAAGTAGTTGCAACTTCCTATGAGGGAGGTTTTTGCCAGAAGTTTTTTGGAGTTGGAGTTGGGGCTCTTTTGGAGGATCTGAAGGCTGGTGGAAGATCTTCTCTTTGGACTACCACGTGGGTGAGTGAAAAAGGCTGATTTTTTTTTTCTTTGCTCCTGGAGGAGCTTCTTTTCTTAGCTTCTGGAGAGGCCCCCTGTCTTGGAGGAGGCCTTGTGGCTGGAACTTTTGCTTTATTCACCACCCGCCCCTTCTAACCATGGTCCTCTGGTGGAGAGTTAACGAGCCCTGCCTGGTTCAAATTGGGCTGCAGTAATTATCTAGTGTGATAGGATAGATACCTTCTCTACCCTCTTTCTCATTTCTCTACTTTTACTCTTTTCCCTCTATTTTATAAATAAATACTGCTAAAAAGTCATTTGACTTGAGATATATTCATTTCAGTAACCACATTCTCATATATTTAGTCCAACCTTTAATTTTTAATCCTTACATGGTTATAATATAGGTATATACACATATAGAAATATACATATACATGGATATGTGTGTATATAAAATCCTTTCTAACCATTTGTCTTTGGATAGAAGAATCAAAGAGAAGATGTTCTGTCTTTAGCACATTATAATCTATTTGTTTTTATTCATGATTGGCTCAGCATTTTTTAGTTAATGGAGCTCATCTCGATCTGTTTAAAACTTACCTATGTGTATGTATTTATATATACATATGTATATATATGGAGAGAAATGCACATAGTATATATACATAGTATATGTATGTATGTATATTTATATATACACATAATTATGTGTGTATGTATATATATACTGACATATACATGTATATGGATATTTGTGTATATATACATATTATTGAGATGGTTATGAATCAAAAAGAACAGAGAAGTATGCACACCTAAACAGTATGATACTTTCCAAATATCAAAATTAAACATAGTTAATTATCATTTTGGTTTTCAGTAGTATGACTTTCCAGACTGCAGACAATAACTAAAAGCCCATGTGGTATAGTGAGATTTGTACAATTTAGGGAATTTTTTGTTCCATTATGGTTTTCCCCTTCAAATCCCTATCATGCTTATAATAATCATCAAAAATATATAATTATAGACCTCTGCCCTTTTAATAAGTGTTTTGTTTTCCTTATCCTTTTTTCCAAACTGAGGAAACTGTCTTTCCTGCTTAGGTCTTGCCATGCAATTCACTTGTTCATAACTCACAGATATTTTTTTTTAGTAGTTAATGGATTAGAAAGTAGGAAAAATAAACTATCAAAATGAAAATAAGTGTGTACCTATGTGTGTGTGAGAAGACAAGTTTTCATAAAGTCCTGACTAGGCACTGTGCTAAGCATTTTACAAATATTATCTCAGTTGATCCTCACAAAATCTTGGGAGGTAGGTGCTATTCCCATTTTACTGTTGAGGAAACAGAGGCAGAAAGAGGTGAAGTGACTTGCATGCTAGGGTCACACAATAGATGACTAAATCTGAATTTGAACTCAGGTCTTCCTTATTCCAGATATAGTGTTCTATCCATTGTGCTACCTCACTACCTCTAAAGGAAGAGTGAACCTAAAATCCAGGAGACAGCCAGGTCTCTTACTTCTGACACTAAGTATGTCATCACGGATAAGTCATCTACCTTCTCTGAATCATTTTTCTCATTTATAAAATTGGTATATAGTAGTACTCAGTTTATAAAGTCTTTGTGAGGATCAAATGAAATGATATACATGATAAACTTTTAAGGTGCTACAAATGCCAGCAAGATAAATGTCAGCTATTATTCACCATGAGACATCTTGTAGGGACATATGAAAAAAAGAAAGAAGAAAACAGAGCCAACCAGAAACGGGATGAGGAAGGAAGAAAATAGTACTAGAGATCAGTAAGAGGTGAATAGCATCCTTCTCCAATCCATTTTTCACACCTCTACTAAAATGATCTTCCTAAAGCAAAGGTCTGAACATGACATTCCCTACTCAAAAAATTCCAGTGGCTTTCCATTAACTCTACAGTCAAAGAGTAGTTCATCTTTATCTCATTCTTTTAAAATTTCCATTTTTGTAAGTTTTATAATATATGTAATTATTAGCATATTAATGTTTGAATGTAATTTATAAATAAGTAAATATACACATATGGGGCCAAAAAATATAGGTGAATAGCAAATAATGGTGGAGTTCAATAACTTATCCAGCATGCCTCAACAATTTCTGACAAGCATTGCTTCCTATCATTGTCCAAAACTCACAAGCTAGAATAGCCAGTAACTTTTCCCTCTTCTTTACTTACTTAACACAATGAAGAAAGAAGTTATGGTCTTGGCAAATCCTTTTTCAAAGACTACCAACCCCCTGTTTTAGAAGCACCTATGATCTGGGGCCTAACTTGATGAACTGAAAATTTGTCTTTTTAACTTGTAAGCTGACATTACCCTAAATATCAATGAATCATACATTCTCTCTATGGAAAGATTCTTCTCAAAAATTGGTGGTATGGAGTGAGTTCAAACACATAAAAATTCAGGGTGCAGTGTGGGCACACACCTATTCGCTGAGAAGTTATTGCCCAAGGGTGTAATGATCATGGATGTTGACAATCTTAAGGTTTTCATGGCTGAATATGTGCTCAAGGAAGTCTTACTCGGCTGTCATCATGGGATAAAAGTATCCCTAACTTCTTGAAATTTTTGCCAATAGAATCCAAACTCTGATTCTACCAAGTAGGAAAATATTCAAACCCAGCCCATCAAAAAGACTGTACCTCTGTCACCTGAGGATCAGCCTACCACTGCTGGTCCCTCAAAATGGATCTTCTAAGCTATCTCCAGGTCCAAGGTACTGCTGGATTTCCATCCATAGATGCTTAAGATTCCCCACTGATACTTCTTTTACTATGTTGAACCAGATGATCTTTTAATTCAAAGGAAAAACATTTAATGAGACAGAATAATCCCATAAAAGCATGAAATTGAATCAAGTATTAAACATTCTCACTCCTATTCCCAAATGACTGTCATTTCCACATATGCTCACTTTGGCTTCCAGTTCACCAATTTTAATCAACATTCCAGAACACAGCAAGAGGAGGATACAATAGCCATTCTTAGAAAGCAGACAACAAAATGTATTGAAGGTGTAGGGAATGTTGGGCTTCTTTGAATGGGAAACTGACCATTGCTGAAAGTTAGGGGAGATCTTGAAAGTGCTATTTTTCAACCTGGGATCTAAAAGAGGTCACCTAAAAGAGGACATAGCCACCACTTTCTTTTCAGCCCTCCCTGGCTAGCCCTCATGTTCCCCTAACCCTGAATATCTTGTTGTTGGCTAAACATCGCCTTCCATCAGTTTGGATAGGCCTGTCACCAGACGGTTGACCATTAGGTGACAATTATTTTGGGGATGGGAAAACAGCATCCTGATTAAGGTATGAAAGGAATTATTAACTGTGTTTGTGGTAGGAGTATTCACATTAATGGAATTCTTAAATTATTAAAGAGTGAAGCTCATATTCAAAGGCAAGATAAAGCATTTGATAAATAAGTTCTTTAAAGTATAACATACTATATACATAGAAATAAGGCTGGCAGTGAGCGAGGCTTGCTATATACTCTATGCACAGGGAAGGATTTGTTTTCCAAATCCATTGGCCAAACTATTACAAAGTCTGTGACAGTGGAAACAGAGCGATGATTCTTTGTACTTCTTACAGGAACCCAAAGATTCTACTGTACCCTTGGGTACAGGAAATTATGGTGGAAGCAGAAAAATGATTAAATTATAACATAGGGAAATTCTGCTATAACCTGGAATTTGTAGATGTTGCTGGAGTAGTACCAATCTACATAGAGATTCTCAGCTCTTTCCTATCCAATGCAGCTTAAAGCTACTATTAATGATAATTCATTTTTAACTCAGACATTTATCATTTTTAAAATTTTGTTCTAGTTCTGTGATCTCATCAGTGTAGGGAATTCTCACTGTGGGAGCACTGTCCAAATTCCCTACACTGATGCAGACCAACAATTCATCTGAAATTTGTACACTTAGGGAATTGTCTAGGACAGTGATGGGAAAACTTTTAGAGGCCAGGTGCCAAAACTACAACCCTCACATTGCATGTGAACCCCTCACCTTCCCCCAGACAAGGGAGGGAGGAAGTACTCCCATTGGGCTACTGGGCAGAGGGGTGGGTCATGTGAGAAATGTCCTCAGGCACATGTGGAGAAGGGGAAGGGAGTAGCCCTTCCTGGCATGCGTGCCATAGGTTAGCCAACACTGACCTAGGGGAACTGGGAGATTTCATGATTTATGCATGCCTAGTATATGTCAGAGGCAGAACCTGACTCAAATCAAGTTCTTCTTGATTCCAAGACTGAACTTTAATTGAATCTACTACTCCATTTTATGCCTCTAGATCCTGAGAGACATATCTAAATTTTTCTATTGGAATTTCAAGGACCTACATAATTCATTCTCATCCTTCTATTTATTCTTATTTCCTTCCTCTCTCCAATATTCACCTTCTGCATTAACCCAGGATAGTCACCTCATTGTCTCTCCAACACACTATGCCCATATGTGCTTTTATTCTTACTGTTGTATTCTCTTAGAGGAAACTTATCTTCTTTATATATCAAAATCCTAACCATCTTTCAAGGCCTTCTTCCTTGAAGAAGTCTTTGGGGGCTACTTCAGTCCTTCTTGATCTCCTGCTCCTCTAAAACTCTCACAATAGATAGGTTCTATAAGAGAAAATTTAATAAGAAATTATATACCATACATATCACATTGTTCGCTATCATTTTCATGTTATTTTTATCTCCCTAGTTATACTATAAGCTCCTTTGGGGTTAAGGACCAAATTTTATGCTTTTTCCAAGTTCTTCTATGTCACCAATCCAATATTGAGAGCATTGTAAGGACAGAAAAAAAAACAGATGGTTCATCTGTTGATTGATGGCATTGCCCTAAAACCAGTCATTTCTTCATCTCCAAATAAAAATATGCTACAATTATAAATTCTTCTGATGCATCATGTGCTTATTTCTATTTTCAAAAGACACATTTAAAACTTTGCTGGACAATTCTGACTTCTGCATTAAAAATGACATTTAAGAGAATATTATGCGTTAATTTCTAAAAGGTTTGCTGGAAAATAACGATTAAATTATTTCCTTGCTTTTGTTAAGCAGTAAGAAAATGCTGACAATATGAAGTTAAGGAAAATAACAATTCAGCTACAGCTAATACTATTCTCACTGTTTCCAAGAATAGTAGAACTTGTAAAGCTAATTTATGTGCTGATAAGGAGCTGAGACAGATCAACAAAATGAAGGGATGAAATGAAAAAAAAAAGATTGCCTTATCCCAGGTTGTTCTGGGCACCAAAATGCCCATTTTGAAATATTTCCCAAACCTTTCTTTGATTTCTCTTTGGCTTCTACATTTTTCACTATGTATTTTGCAAACTTTACACTGTCATATAAATGCTGGCTATTATTATAAGATTCAAAATATTAATAGAGGAAGTTATCCTATTATTTTCGATAGCATGCGAGAGCTACAATTTCCATAGGAACATTGTTACCTTTTAAACTATTAATTAAATTGCAAATTTGGAATCTAATTAGATTTGGATAGTACATCAAATTGAATGCATTTACTAAAACAAACTAATAGAAATTTTGGAGTTGGAAATGATGTGGCCCCAATAGGTGATTTGTACCAAGCACCTGCACAAAGCAAATCTTCTTGACAATGTTGCTGCCCCTAGGTCACTCAGTTTTAACTTGAATGATCTTACTAGTATAGCATTCGCAGTGTAAGAGGCAATTCATTTCACGTGTGGATAGCTCAAATTGTTAGAAAGTTCTTCTTTATACAGAACTGTAATCTTCCTATTCTTCCACAGAGTCAATGGACTCTGGTTCTGCTTCTGAAAATACGCAAAATAAGTCTAGGTGGCACAATGAATAGAACTCTGGGCCTGAGGTCAGGAAGGCTTGAGTTCAAATTTGGCATCAGTTACTTACCAGTTCTGTTATTCTAGGCAAGTCACTTAACCTTTTTCTGTCTCAGTTTCCTCATCTGCAAAACAGGGACAATAATAGCACCCCCCTCCCAGAATCATTCTTGGGATCAAATAAGACAATAATTGTAAACCATTTGGCACAATATCTATCATAAAGTAAGTACTATCTAAATGTTAGCTATTATGACTTATAGCTACTTATGACAACCTATCAAATCTTCTCTAAAGGGTTTTTTAATTTTTTAATTTTTGAGAACTTTTTAAAATATGGAAACTCCAGGATATATTATTACCGAATAACAGAGCTCCTGGGTAAAAGAGAAAATACTTCAAGCAAGCAGAAAGAAATCACTCAAATATCACAGAGCCATAGTCAGGAACACATGAGATTTAGAGGCTAACATGTTAAAAGAGTAAAGGGCTTGAGTGTGATATTTTGGAAGGCAGAAGGCCTAAGATTACAACCAAGAATAATTTGCCCAATAAAACTTCAGCAGGAAAAATGGATATTTAATTAAAAAGATGACTTTCAAGTAATTCTGATGAAAAGATCAGAGTTGTATAGAAAATTTGACTTTCAAATACAAGATTTAAGAGGCATAAAAAGAAAAAAAAAAGGAATCAAAAGAGACCTAGCAATGGCCTCAGCCACTTCCCAGCTGTGTGACCCTGGGCAAGTCACTTGACCCCCATTGCCCACCCTTACCAATCTTCCACCTATGAGACAATACACCGAAGTACAAGGGTTTATAAAAAAAAAAAAAATCCTAAAAAAAAAAAAAAA
>NC_058130.1:361794437-361849094 GCF_016433145.1 Gracilinanus agilis | reverse complement strand
GGAAGGAAGGAAGGAAGGAAGGAAGGAAGGAAGGAAGGAAGGAAGGAAGGAAGGAAGGAAGGAAGGAAGGAAGGAAGGATAAACAGAAGAAAATAGAATTGGAGGAAATGTACAGTTAGTAATTATAACTGTACCTGCGAAAGAGAGGAACTCACCTATAAAACAGAAGCAGATTGCAAAATGGATTAGAACCAGAATCCAACAATATGTTGTTTATAAGAAACATGCCTGAAACAGATACACACAGAGTTAAAATAAGCGATCAAAGCAGAATTTATTATGCTTCAGCTGAATTAAAAAAGGCAGGAATAGCAATCATGATCTTGGGCAAAACAAAAGCAAAAATGGACCTAATTAAAAGATGATAAGGGATACTAAATATTACTAAAAAGAATCATAGGCATGGAAGTAATATCAATATTAAACGTATATGCACCAAATGGTCTGGCATCCAAACTCTTAACAGAAGAGTTAAATGAACTATAGGAAGAAAGAGATAATAAAATTTTACTAGTGGGGGGACCTCAACTTTGCCCTCTCAGAACTAGATTAATCTAACAAAATAATCAAGAAAGAAGTCATGATGATAGAATCGTGGAAAAATTGCATATGATAGGCCTCTGGAGAAAACTGAGTGGGAACAGGAAAAAGTATACTTTTTTTCTCAGCTGTACCTGGCCATCTTTACAAAAATTAACCATGAATTAGGGCATAAAAAACTCAAAATAAAATGTACAAAAATAGATATATTAAATGCACCCTTTTCAGATCATAATGAAATAAAAATTTTATTCAATAAAGGATTGTGGAAGCATAGACTAATAATTAATTGGAAACTAAATAATCTAATTCTAAAGAATGAGTGATTCAAAGAGCAAATCCTAGAAACAATTGATAAGTTCATTAAAGAGAAAGACAACCAAAATTCGTGAGATGCAATCAAAGCAATACTTAAGTAAAATTTTCTATTTTTTATCCATCAATAAAAGATTAATGAATTAGGCGTGTAACTAAAAATACTAGAACAGGAACACATGAAAAAATCCCCAATTAGACACCAAAATGGAAATCCTGAAAACCAAATATACTTTGTTTTGGTCATGTCTCTATTGGCTCTACATTCAGTAGCATCAAAAATTTCTACTTGACTGAATTTCTCCGGTTCACTAAATTTGATGGTCTTCTAAAATTCACTTTTTCTCCCCTCTAATAGGCAATTATTTCTTGACTCTTCTTAGATCTGTCATTCTGTTAATTATTTGTAGATTGAATAACTTTTGTGTATCAGACACTATAAGAAACTCTGAAACTTTCTTCCACTCTTGGTTGAATTTAGTATATTCATTTTTCACTATTATTTTTATTTTCCAAAATATAATAGATCACAAAATGAAACTACAATTTTTCATATTATTTGGGTGGAGCAAGGGGAAAGTGACTAAATTGAAAGTAAAACTGAAACACTATCTCTATGAAGTCATTATGGTTTGTAATTTGACAGTGTACAGCAATGAGCACATTTTGCCATTTTAGAGGAAGACTTTGGACCAGACTTTATTTTACTGTTTCCATTAATGGGTTAGGTCAGTTCTTCCCTCGGTTGCATAGATATAGCAGAGTGTTAAGCACATAATAAACACTCAATAAATAGTTGATTTATTGATCAATAATACTGTAACATCGAGCCATTAATCAGCTACATAAATCATTTTCTCTTTGCTTCTGCTTCTCCTGCCTTTTACTTTGCTCTGCGTCCCTGGGAGACCCACTTGCCATGGCTTCCACACCTCCCCTGGACCTGTGGCCATTGATGAGGGGATGGTGAGAGTGTTAGACCTATACAAGTCATCCCTTTCTGCATCTCAATTGTATCCCCATCCTAAGAAATTCTCTGAGGTCTTTGAAGAGTGATGTAGCACTGGGCATAGTGACTTCTTTCTCCAGACATCTCCTTTGAGCAGGATCATTCCTTCATCATTAGATGGTGTGGGGAATATGTCACAGCTACTGAATCTCATATTAGGCAAGGAAAGGAACATTTAATTTTGATGTGGCATGTGTTAAAAAGTTTTCATGAGTTCATATTCCTATTCATCTTTTTTCTCATTTTCATTTGTTTTTATCTTTTCAGTTACATGTAGAAACAATTTTTGACAATCGTTCTCTGCAATTTTAGAATTTGGATTTCCTCCATCCCTGCTTTGCCCTCCCTCCCCAAGGTGGTGAATAGTCTGATATAGGTCATACCTGTACTTTCATGTAATATATATTTCCACATTGCTCCCATCGGGATAGAAGATGCATATCACACAAAACAATAAAAATCTCATGAAGGAAATAAAGTGGAAGATGGCATGCTTTGGTCTGTACTCAGACTCCAATAGTTCCTTCTTTGGCCATGGACAACATTGTCATCATGAATCCCTTGTGGTTATCTTGGTCTTATTCTCTTAATTACCAAAAGATTCAATAGAAGAAGAATGATATAATGGATAGACAGGTACCCTTCAGGCTAGGAAAAGCTGCATTGAGTCCTGTCTCTGGCATGGATGAGCTGTGTGACCACAGAAATGTTGCTTAACCTCTCAGTGTTCTTGGCCAAAGGTGTCAAACTCAAATAGAAAAGGGACCCCTAGTCCATATGCAATAATGATAACAATAATGGGCAGCTAGGTGGCATCATGAATAGTACACTGGGCCTGGAGTCAAGAAGACCTGAGTTCAAATCAAAAGGCTTCCTACACTTACTAGCTATGTGACCCTAGAAAAGTCACTTCACCCTTTTGACCTCAGTTTCCTCATCTATTAAATGAACTGGAGAAGGAAATAGCAAAGTACCCCAAAATCTCTGCCAAGAAAATGCCAAATAGGATCATGAGGAGTTAGATATGATTGAAAAATGACTGAACAACAATGAGTGCCAACTAGCTCTGTGTCAGAGGACTGGGATATGGAGGGGCTAATAGATGCTGACATTTGTGGTACAGAAAACTCTTCCAGCAGCCTGTACCCAGGCAGATTAACCAATGAGAGGAGACAGTGAAGACACTGTTCTAGCCATGAGCTGATGGTATGGAGTGGGTAAGGGAGAAAGGTAGGTCTGAAGAGAAGTTGACAGAGGCTGGCACCTTTCCCTCCAGACATCATCCTTTGGGTTATCTGTCATAGTGCTGGAGTCAATCTGGATGTGCCTCCTGCTTCTACTGAGCACACAGGCAGCCCGTATCAGCAAGAGAAGCAAGCGATGATGAAGCTAGAAAATCAGATGCAGGCTCGAGCTAATTTTTCTAGCCCATACCAGTTGGACTTGCCTTTAGCCCTCATGCCTACAGCACCTCATCACTAGGTATGTTGCAGACAACTGAACAGGCTCTGATCCTTGGATGCTTTTCTCCAGTTTGCCATGCTATGAGAAACAGGTCCTGATAAATGATGGACTCCTCTCATAAGCCCATATAATGAAGTGAAAAAAAATTTTTTTAATGAGTTAAATTTCATGTTCCTAACTTAAGCTCCTTTCCTCGATATCCACATCAGCAGGACATTATGAGGGACACAAGATAGGTCTGCCCTTTAAGAGGCTAACAAGTGAAGTTGCTTTTGCTTTAATTGGTTAAAACTCAAGTGAAGGGGGCAGTTGGGTAGCTCAGTGGATTGAGAGCCAGGACAGGAGGTCCTAGGTTCAAATCTGGCCTCAGACACTTCCCAGTTGTGTGACCCTGGGCAAATCACTTAACCCCCCATTGCCCACCCTTACCACTCTTCTGCCTTGGAGCGGATACACAGTATTGACTCCAAGACAGAAAGTAAGGGTTTTAAATAAATAAACAAACAAACAAACAAACAAACAAACAAACAAATAAATAAATAAATAAAGCTCAAGTGAATAACTGGGATAATGAGGCATTGTAAATTTTATTCCCATCAGCTGCCTCTCCTGACCAGATTATAACTCTAGTAAGTGGCCAGTGGTGAGGGAGGAGAGCAACTGATTTGTGTTAGGGACACTGAGTTGGCGAAGGTGTGGCACACCTGCGTGCCAGAGGGGGCTGCTCCATTCTCCCTCTCTGCAGAGCCTGAGGACATTTTTTGCATGCCCCATCCCTCTATCCAGCTGCACAATGTGAGCACTTCCTCCTTCTGCTCTTTGGGGTAATAGGGGGTGGGGGGTGGGGCTCACAAGTGTCTTGAAAGTGCGGTTTGGGCACACAATCTCTAAAAGGCTTTCCAATGCTGGACTAGGATAAAAAGGAGCCTGAAAGCTCCCATTCCTTTTACTCGCTTGCTGACTGTACCCATTCTCTGGAGGATGAAATAAAATAGTTTTTGCTACATTAATGGTTAGCAAGATTCTTTTGAGTAGGTGGTTGTTCCTCTCAAGAGCATGAAAACAAATTCAACAGTCTTTTCTTTTTTCTATAGTAGTGGCAAACATGCATAGTAGTAAGTAAAATTAAAGCAATAATAATTTCAGTGGACCCAACAAACAAACTGTGCAAAATAACAATGGATATTTAAAAAAAGAAGCAAAATACTGAATAGTTAACAAATTTGTGCAGATATAATACATGTATCAAGGTACAAATATAATTATATGTAAATCACACATTAACTAAATAAACATCATTTATGTCTGTCTACATTTGTAACCATTTTGTTAATTTTTCTTGAAACATCATAAGTTAGTATTGGTAGCAATTTAAGCATTTAGGTCTAGAGACTAGAAGAAAAGTCAGGTCTCAGGATATAAATGTCTAAATCTTCTGCTTACATGGCAATTAAAGTGAAAGAGATTATCAACTGAGAGAATAAAGAAAGAAAAGTTTAGAAGGCTAATGACAGTATCTTAGGTGGCACCAGTGTTAATTCTAAACAAGACTCATCTTCCTGAATTCAAATCAGGCCTCAGACACTTGCCCATGAGCAAGTCACTTAACACTATTTGCCTCAGTTTGCTCCTCTGTAAAATGAGCAGGAGAAGAAAATGGTAAACCACTCCAGTATCTTTGCCAAGAAAACCCAAAAAGGGATTATGAAGAGTCAGATGTGACTGAAAACAACTGAACAACAAAAAAATAGAAAGGAATCAGTGAGAGAGAGAAAGCAGTTGTGGTGGGCAAAAAAGAATCCAGAGAGTGTAGTTTTTTGGAATAAAAGGGCAGGAATCTATCCAAAGAAAGGGGTAGCCTATTGTGTCAGAAGCTACAGTAGATCCAAGGATGATAAGGACTTAGAAAAGACTATTGGGACTTAATTATTATCAGCAATGCACGGATCCAAGATGACCCTAAGGGACTCATGATGGAAAAGGCTACCTACTACTTTGGAAGGAACCGCAGGAGTCTAAACACAGATTGGAGCCTACCATTCTTAAATATTTTCTACATAAAATTTTTTTCTTGTATAAATAATACATGTCTTCTTTCACAAAATGATAAACATGAAAATATATATTGCACGATAGCATATGTATAACATATCCTATTATCTGCTATCTCATAGAGGGGAGAGTGAAGGAAGAGAGGGAGGGAAAGAATATGAATCACAAAATAATGATTAGAAACTATACATATACTTGGGAAAAATATAATGAAAAAATACATTTTAAATAAAGGAAACTGAATGACCTTAGGAGATGCTAAAAAAAAAGAGCTTGCCTACCTATCATAAAAAGACTGCCTAACCCATACAGGGTTTCAGAAACAAATACTTCAAATGAAAAAGATCCTGTTACTATACCCCAATATCAAACAACAGAAGAGGACTAAACCCATGAAAAGTGCCTTTCTTGTGGGCACTTCAACAGTAAAGACTCTTAGGGTGTAGACATAACCCTCAGAACATAACACTGCCAGCCATCTTGGGCTTTCCAGTGGTTCTGATTTAGGTGGGAAAGGCTCTCTGTAGCTTCCATGAGGATTATGATCTTTCTATCCTATATACCAATCTAAGTATACTAGCAGATGGGGCAGATCATAGGAAAACTAGGACTATGCTACATCTCTATTTGGATGTCCCAAAGGCACCTAAAAGTGCAACATGTTTCCAAATTGATGTATTCTTTTTCTGCTCATTTTTCAAGCTTTTTTTTGACAGTAGCATTATATTCATTCAATCACCTCTTTTTGAAATTTTAACAATTTATACTTCCATTCCTCTAATTTCCCTTATACTGTACAACCACTTGTCAATCCCTTTGGTATTCTTTCATTTTCTTCTTCTCTATCATCATTGCTAGTTCACACCTCTTATTAAGATTTGTCTGGGGACAATTAATTGGCTCAGTGGATAGAGAGCCAGGCTGGGAAACAGGAGGTCCTGAATTCAAAGCTGGCCTCAGACACTTCTCAGCTTGTGACCTTGGACAACTTTCTTAAACCCCACTGCCTCGCCCTTATTGCTCTTCTGCCATAGAACCAAAACATAGTACTCATTCTAAGATGGAAGGTAAGGATTTAAAAAGGAAAAAAAGACATCTAAACTACTGTAGGGTCATTGAAAACAATCTTCTTGTCTTTATTTTCTTTCCCTTCTAATGATCCTTCATGTAGCTGTCAGATTAATCTTAATGTATAGATATGATCATTCTCTCTACTATTCAAACCCCCTTATCTACTGAATAAAGTTCAAACTCCATAACTTGAAATTTAAAGTCTTCTGCAATTTTACACCTGCCTATCTTTCCTCTATTATCTCATACTGATGACCTCCACATCCATACCTCAACATTCCACTGCCATTCTTTTGTTCATATGCCTAGAATGCCTTCCTTTCCTATCTCTGACTATTGAAAACTAATCTCCTAAAATCCAACCTAAATACTATGGAGCTATCCCGGATCTCAGAAGTTATTCATGTATTGTCTTTGCCATTAGCATGTTCATTATTTGAGAGCAGGGATGAGTCTTTTTGTTTTTGTTTTTTTTTTGTAGAACAACCAGGAGAGATCTTTGTTGTATTTTATTTTTCGATTACATGTAAACGCAATTTTTAAACAATTATTAAACCTATTTGTACATATGCTATACTCTTCTTAACACATAATCAGCTGAAATCCTTTATGCCACCTGGATATCACCATTATTCATATGTGTTCTGGTTCTGGTATAAAAAAATGCAAACATTCCTCTATCTTACCTACCAGCTTGGGACTATTTGATTCTTTGTACACTTAGTACATGGTAAGGAATAAGCATTTATTAAATGCCTATTATGTGACAAGTGCTACACTAAGCACTTTACAAATATTATCTCATTTGATCTTCATAACAACCCTTGGAGGGAAGTGCTGTTATTATCTCATTTTACAGTTTAGGAAACTGAGGCAGACAGAGGTTAAATGACTTGCTCAGGTAACATAGCTAGTAAATAACCCTTAGTGGATTTGAATTCAGGTCTTCCTGGATCAAGGGCCAGTGCTCTATCTTCTGTGCTGGTCTAGCTGCCTATAGGCACTAATATTTTTCAATGAATGGATTGACTGATAGACCATAATCTTCTGGCATTCCATTTCTCCCTCTGCCTCATCTCTTGTTAACTTATTCTTTATTTTCATTATGACCTCCAGTCCTTTGGCCCCTCAGTACTTTTTCAGATCATTACTCTTGCGCTGACTTCCCTTTCCTTCCCAATTTATCTCTATTTTCAACTCTATACTGGAGGTGAAATCTCAAATCTTTCACATCTTTTTACTATTACCATGAATCTCTTGCCAAATTTCAATCCTGAATCACTTCCACCAACAGTCTCCTTTTCTCCTCCTCGCTTACTTATATGCTACTGGAAGGAAGTAGAGGAAGGCACATAACTGAGCTGGCTGGTTAATATTCCATTTATGTTATCTAACCTCAAATTGGGCTATCACTGCAGTTAGGCAATGAATGTTTTTATTCCTCCATAACTGATTCTCTTTTCTATTCTACATTGACCCTATTGTAAGCCTTCACTTCTTTTTTAGGTATTCCATACCTCCCCAAGTCCTGCAAATCATAGTCAGGTAAGTGTTTTATTGAGAAAAAAATGTAGCCATTTACCATGAACTTCATCTTTTTCTCTCCATTTCATTGACATCATCTATTACTCTCTCTTCTTTCCCACCAGTCTTGGAAAATGAGTTAGCCTTCCTCCTTGCTGAGGTTAAACTCTACTCTTATTCCTCATCCCTTCCTATCTTCTCTTGTAGATTCACTTAACTCCCTCTGTCCTCTTCTTTTTTTTTTTAATTTAATTAAATTTTTAAATTAATTTACTTATTTAGAATATGTTCTCTCCCTCCCACTCCTGGAACTGATGAGCAATTCCATTGGGTTTTACATGTATCATTGTTCAAAACCTATTTCAATATTATTAATATTTGTAACAGGGTGATCATTTAAAGTAAAACACCCCTCATCATATCCCCATTGAACCACGGGTTAGCATTCTTTGGATGTGGATAGCATTCTTTCTCATAAGTCCCTCAGAATTGTCCTGGATCATTGCATTGCTGGCTGCTAGTAGAAAAGTCCATTACATTAGATTGTGCCACAGTGTATGAGTCTTCATGTACAATGTTCTCCTGGTTCTGTTCCTTTCGCTCTGCATCAATTCCTGGAGGTTGTTCCAGTTCACATGGAATTCCTCCAGTTCATTATACAACTCTATACTCATTGTCCCTACCTTGTCATCTCTTACTCATTCCTCAGTCTTTTGCAATCTGACTTCCTCCCTTATCCTACAACTGAAACTTCTATCTCAAAATTTGTAGAGATTCTTATAATTGCAAAATCTTTGCCCAATATTTAGCCAGTCTACTTTGCTTGATGCTGTTGCTACCCACTCCTCCTAGAAGCCCTCTTCTCTGAGTTTTTGTGCCACTACTCTCTCCTGATTCTCTTCCTACCTGTTTGGCCACTCCTTTCAGTTTCCTTTGCTGATTCATGGTACAGATCACTCTCTCTAACTGTAGGTATTTCCTAAAGTTCTGTCCTGGGTTCCTTCTCTTCACTTTCTACATTATCTCACTATACTCTGACATCAGCTCCTATGGGTTTTATTGTCATCTCTTTGCAGATGATTCCTCAATCTATGAATCGACCCCAAGTGTTTCTCCTATAATCCAGTAATCAGGAACTTGATTTATTGGAACAAAAACAAGGACTGAGCCAACCTCCATAGGTCATTATGCAGAAAGACAGGATCCAAGTTTCAGCTTTCTCTCACCAACTAACCTAGGATGCATGAACTTGTCTTTTAAAGTATTTTGATCATTATATTTCAATATAACTGGTTTTCTTTATAGCTCAATATATTTTATTTCATATGTTTTAATATTTTAAACATTAAACACTCTGTTGAGCTTGTCAAATCTGATATCCTAGACACATCACAAACCCAACATGTTCAAAATAGAACTCATTCACCCCTTCCCCTAACCCCATAACATTTCTCTCTAAAGAACTTCCTTCTTTCTGTAGAAGGTACACACCATCCTTCCAGCATCTCAGGTTTATCGCCTCAGGATCTTACCTTATCACCTTGACTCCTCACTCTTCTTCATCCCATCTATTCTGTTGCTTGTCAAATCTTGCCATTTTTACTTCTACAATTTCACTCATCTTCTGCCATCTTCTCACTACTAACACAGCCACTCTCTCAGGTTACTCATTTATTACTTCTAACTAGGCTACTAGCAGTAGTTTTCTAATCGGTCTCCTTACATCAGATCTTTCCCAACTTCAATCTATCCTTCACAAAGCTATTTAAGTGATTTTTCTTAAGAGCATATCTGGAGACATCTAGGTAAGAAGGCAAAGTGAAAGATAATAGAGGAGTGCATCTCTCCTACATGTTGTTGCTGTACAGATATTTCAGTCATGTCTGACTCTTCAAGGATCCATTTGGGCTTTTCTTGGCAAAAGAAATGGTCTGCCGTTTCCTTCTCCAGCTCATTTTATAGATGAGTAAACTGAGGCAAGCAGAGTTAAGTCACTTGTGCAGGGTCACATAGCTCCTAAGAGTCTGAGTGAGGCTGGCTTTGAATTCAGGAAAATGACTCCAAGTCCTGTGCTCCATCCATTGGGCCACCTAGCTACATTCAACATATACCCCAGAAAATATTTAAAAAGAACACCAGACAGAATAATATCCAAAAAAGTGAAGAAGAGGGGGTAGGTGGGTGGCTCAGTGGATTGAGAGCCAGGTCTAGAGATGAGAGGTCCTAGCTTCAAACCTGGCTTCAGATACTTCCTAGCTGTGTGACCCTAGACAAGTCACTCAACCCCCATTGCCTAGCCCTTACTACTCTTCTGTTTTTGGAACCAATACACAGTATTGATTCTGAGATGGAAGTATGGATTTTAAAAAGAAAGTGAAGAAGAAATAGAAAGATACTCCTCTATCCCGGCAAATATATATGAAAAGACACCCTGAAGTCTGTGGGTGCTGGGCAAATAGCTGCACTAGGGAAGTCGGGGTGAGTTTCAGTCAATGAAGTATGATGGTTTGGAACTGGGAGCTCACAAAGAAAGCTCAAATAAGTGGGCCAGAAGTCTGAGAACACTGGAGAGGGACCATATCCAAAAAGACTAGGTTAAAAGCTTGGTTAAATAGGCCTAAAATCTACTGACTCACTTAGCATGGATGTTCCAAGGTGGTCAGAAGCCAACGTGAGCTCCAGTAATTAGGAACTCAATTCATTGTAATGAAAGCCAAGGAAAAAGCCAGCCTCCACAGGTCACTCTACAGGCAAAAGAGGGCCCAGCTGTGCTCTTCAGTGTACTGGTAACTGGAGCAAGAGATAAGGTCAACTCAAGTACTTGGACTTGGGCCAGAGAACCTTGCTGGAAGGAAGCTGGAGCCTGAGGAGCTCTCCATCATCTGACTGGTCAGTCAGGACCACAGCAAGGGATGGAACAACTCTCATTTGAGGATTGTGCAAAGAGAAGGAGGGAGAGGGCGCTAAGAATCACAGTTTGTTTTTAGATCTTCTATAACCATTTATTGAACTGTTAACATGCTAAATGCGAGATCTTTATCTAAAAAACTATTCTTCTTGATGAAATATGATATATCATTTCACCTATGGGGATGGGTTTCAGGGGGAATGTGACTATTCATGCATGGTATTCTATGGGTCTCTACTCTTTAAAAACTGTAGTACATGAGATTCCAGTGGTACATTTCTATTTAATAATTAAACAGAGTCCAGAGTTCTTAATCTTTTCTTTATTGTGGATTCTTTTGAAAGTCTAATAAAGCTTATGGACTCCTGAGAATAATATAGATTTGGAAGAGACCTCAATGGCCATATGGCCATGAGAATAATGGTTTAGTTTTTTTTAAGCCCTTACCTTCTGTCTTAGAATCAATATTATGTATTGGTTTCAAGGTAGAAGAGTGTTAAGGGATAGACAAAGGGGGTTAAGTGACTTTCCCAGGATCACACAGCTAGGAAGTATCTAAGGTCAGATTTGAAACCAGGACCTCTGAGTCTCTAAGGCTGCCTCTCAATGCACTGAGCCACCTAGCTGACCCTAGAATAATGTTTATAAAAGTATGAAATACAATATATTGAATAATAGAGGAAACCCATTACATTGAAATAGAATTGTCAAAACATTTTTTAAAATAAGTTTATTCCTTCTAGATGAAGAACTCTGACCTAAATATACAACAACACAATTAGCACAGAGAGAGAAATGAAGAGAAGGGGAAATGGAGAAAAATCGTTTATTAAGAGGCTGGTCTGTATCAGCTCTAAGCACTGGGAAAACAAATCAGTCTTTGTCCTCAAAGAGCTGACTAACTAAAGGAGAATATATCATATAAAGAAAAGTTTGAGAAAGGGGGAAAGGAGACAACTTGGAGGGGAGGGGGTGGTGTGGAAACACAGTTCTGGGCAAGATAAGGCACAAGTTTGTCTTTCAGAGAGACTAGAGACTGGGAGTGATGGGTGTGGTGAAAATATGGATGACAACTCAAGTAGAGGCAAGCATGGTGGGCAGATAAAATAGTCATTATTACTGTTCCTCCCCTAAATGAGGTTTATACTCTCCCACAATTACACACAGCATCAGTGGGAAGACCCCTTGGAAGAAGATGGTCAAGAGTCAGCCCATTTGCAAACACATGAAGCCAAGGTAATATATCCTCATGCTGTGCCCCAGGTGTGCAGCTTTTGACTGGGTGACTCACAGCTTCAATACAGCTCAACTCCTGACAGTCAGGAACTTTTGGCTCATGGGGGTCAAACTCCTCAAGGCTCTCTCTTGCTTGAATCTGCTCCTTGTTGGAAACTGTCTACTTCTAAATGAGTGGCTCTACTACAAGGCACCGTGACCAGTGGTGGGTAGAAGCAGAGAAAATTTTTTTCTCTTCTTTGGAACTATTATGGCCTTGAAAGGCTGGGTTCTTCTTCCTTAGCTGGCTCTCTTCTTTGCTGCCAGAGGTTTCACACTCCTTGGAGCTCTTTCCTACCTTGACTGACCCCTTTCATCAGAGGTTCTTAATTTGGGTTACATGGATAAGAAATAAATTACATCTTATTTTCACTAACCTCTAACTGAAAATTTTGCACTTCCTTCAATTATTTAAAGGCGTTATTCTAAAGAGTCCATAGACTTCATTAGACTGATGAAGGGATGGGGAAGGAAATAAACATTTATACTGTGCTTATTCATACAGTGCTTTTTACAAATATTATCTCATTTGACCTCTCCAACAACCCTATTAGATAGGTGTGATTATTATCCCCATTTTACAAATGAGAAAACTGAGGCAGACAGAAGTTACATGCCTTATTCAGAGTAGCACAGCTAGTAAGATTCTGAAGCTTGATTTAAAGTCAGGTCTTCCTTATTCCTGGTCTGTCAGTATATCCACTGGGCCACTTAAGGTGATGAGGGTGTGAACACCAATAGCTAAAATGAAGGAAATAAGCATTTATTAAGGGCATACTATGTATCACTCACTGTGGTAAGTGCTTCTTACAAATATTATCTCATGTGGTCCTCACCACAACCCTGTAAGGTAGGTACTATGATGATGCCCATTTTACAGATGAAGAAACTGAGGCAGACAGGAAGTAAAATGATTTGCCAAGGTCACACAGCTAGTAAGTATAGGGGTTATATTTGAACTCATGTCCTCCTGGCTCCAGATCCAATAGTCTATCTACTGTCTCACTACCTAGCTACCATAACACATAAAAATAGTCAGGATCCTCTGCCTTAGAGATCCTATCATATTGTTTAGACATTCCCTAGGGTAATAACAGATTCTTATGCAGATACTAGCTAACTGATGACTTCTTCTTCTTCTTCTTCTCCTTCTCCTTCTCCTTCTCCTTCATCTTCTTCTTCTTTCTTCTTTTTTCTAGCTGACTTCTAATTCCATTTTGATTAATTTCATTGTGATTCTAATTTTGATACAGATTGATTCATACCTCATAAAGAATAACAAAGTACTTGTTCTCCTTTACACTTTATTTAAGACCCATTGTCTCTATCAGATCTCTCTTACAGACAGCTAGATGGCATAGCACATAGAGTACTACATTCAGAGTCAGGAAGACATGAGTTAAAATATCCCCTCAGATACTTATTATCTATATTACCCTGAGAAAGTAATTTACTGTTTTCCTGACTCAGTTTCCCAATATGTAAAATGAGGATAATAATAGGATTGTTGCGAAGATAAAATGTGATGATTTTTGCAGAGTGCTTCACAAACCTTCAAGTATTATGTAAATTCTATTATTATTACTATTATTATTATTTTGCTTGCTCCTGAGATCTCGTCAAGTATGATAGGGTTTAGGGAATCAATTGATCAGGGGTATCCTAGTTATCCCTCCTACTACACATCAATTTTGACAAATTCTAGTAATAAATAATACCAGAATATAGAGAGAAGGTACATCTAAATGGAAGGATAATTTACAACTTTCTACCTGGAAAAGTAAATAAAAGAATAGCTAGAGTTGGTTTCATCTGGCATCCCAAGCAACAAGAAACCTTATCTCATGGAGAATTTGGTTATCTTACCTTGCAATGCTTATAATAAGAGTAAGCAAAAAGACAAACCCTGGAGATAATTGTAGCTTTTGCACTAACATCTTTTTCAGATGTTAAGAGCAAAGAACTTCAGTCTTAAGGCTAAAGATAATATGAGAAAATACATTTCTTTTCCTTCTTCCCAGAAGTGGGGGACTATTGAGTTTGTAATATCACATACACTGTCAGTCTCAACTGATATGTGTAAACTTTGCTGTGCTGCTTTTTATTCTTTCTTTTAAAAAAGATTTTTTTTTTGTTATAAGAGATCACATGCTGCTGGATATAGGAAAGGAAGACATTCAGAAATGAAGGTGACTGAAATAAAATATATCCATAAAAAGGTAGAATTTTAAGAATTCAATTTTTTAGATTGGAAGATAATTCTGCATTGCACAAAATATCTTGATATCAAGTTTGCGATTCCTTATGAACTCTGCAAAGGAAGAGTATCAGTGGTACATGGTTTAGGACTCTGGAATGATTGAAGGCATCACAACTACCATTGACAATTTATAATGCCAGAGTAGCTGAAGAATTCAAATTGTGGATGACACCAAGGCCAGTGGAGAGGTGCATGATAAGTGTAAGCTGTCTATAGCATATTACCACTAATTATTTGTGCATTGAGGAGCATAAAATGGCTCTCCAACTACCTTAATGTTATGTTTCCTCATTCCCTCCAGCCTCTACCTCTGGCTCAAGCTCCTACTTGAGGACCTTGAGAGTCAAATTAGTGAGAATCCTTTATGCCCATCAAGATGTAGACTCATCATGCTTCCATAGCATTTTCTTTCTTCCTTTTCCCACCTCTCTGTCTGGTAACAGGAATCCAGCCATCGCTACCTTTCCTGGAAAGGACATGTCCATCAATTGCCGATGGTTTTATTCACTACTAATATGGTATAAATGAGAGTGGAAGGATGGCATCAAGTTACAGGTTTAAGACTTTGAGAAGATGGTGGCACACTAATTAGCAAGAATAGGAGAGTCGAGAAGAGTTGGGCTAAAGACAATGAGTTCTATTTCAAGCACGTGTTCTTCAGGACATTCAGTTTGAAATATCCAAAAGGAGGGGGCAGCTGGGTAGCTCAGTGGATTGAGAACCAGGCCTAGAGATAGGAGGTCCTAGGTTCAAATCTGGCCTCAGACACTTCCCAGCTGTGTGACCCTGGGGAAGTCACTTGACCCCCATTGCCTACCCTTACCACTCTTCTGCCTTGGAGCCAATACATAGTATTGACTCCAAGACGGAAGGTAAGGATTAAAAAAAAAAAAAAAGAAAGAAAGAAAGAAATATCCAAAAGGCGCTTGATGATGTGGGACTGTAGCTTAAGGGAGAAAGTAGGACTGGATATAAAGATCTGGTAATTATCTGCATAGAGATGATAATTGACTCAAAAGGAGTTAATGATATAGTATAGCAGGTAAAGGGAAGAGGGCCCATAACAGAGATCCTTGAAGGATAGCCACCTGGACATGTGGACATGTAGTGTAATATAAGAAAGACCCAAACTTGAAGTTAGAAGATCTGAGTTCAAATCCCACTATTGAGGTTTGTTAACGGCATAACCTTGGATAAGTCACTTAACCTGACTGGTCCTCAGTTTCCTCTTCTGTAAACTGAGAGGACTAGACTGGATAGCCTCTGAAGTCTTTTCCAAACTCTTCAATCTATGATCCTATGAACCACCTACTACTTCATTCATGTATAAGTTTGGCATTAGTGTGAATTACAAAGAACACCCTATTTTGCTTGCCGGTAGCTAGAAAGAGCCATTCTCAATTTTAACAGAGCTAGGATTCCTTTCATAAACCTCAGAAGGCACTTTTGAGGGAATTGTCTTGTTTTTGTTTTTTTAAAAAAGGAGGTTGGTCATTTTACACAAACTGTGTGGCCCTCCAGCCCCTTCCAGATGGATGGCATGTGCTTAAATGCCTGGGGAGATGGATGAGAGGCAAATATTCTTAATCTACTTGCAAGGGCCTCCAGGCTCATATCTCAAGATGAGCATATCAGCCTGGGACTCAGCCCAGAATAGCGAGCTCAGTCTCTGGTCCCTGCAGGTACACATTGCTGCTACAGATCCAGCTGGAATTTCCAAAATCCAAGTATGCTCCCAAGAAACATATTGTATCTTCCCCATGTTTTTGTACCTAGGTGGGGTTTACCCCCACCCCTGGCTCACCTTTCCCAGAGCGATCCCAGTTTAGTGTTTTCCCCTTTTCTCCTTAAACTAGGACAGTAAATTTCTTAGTCATCCCGGCTGTTATCCCCCGACTCTCTCCCCAGGGTCTGCATTGTACTGATAATGAGGTGACAAGAGCCCTTGGCAGGATCCTAAAGCTTTATGGAGAGGTCCTTCTTAGCACCCACCTTTGAGAGAGGCTGCCTGATGGCCCAGGGTGCCATGAAGTATTTGTCTGCCCAAGCCACCACCAAATCGCCATCATTTTGGCTTACTGAGGTCCTCTGTTTCATTGACTATGTGATTCTCTTGAAACATGCACACCACTAACCACCCCTTTATAGGTACTTAGACAAAGAAGTCTGTTTTTTTCTAATTTTAGAATTTTAGAACTGCAGGGCTAAAAGCCATCCTAATGTGGTCAAACCTCCCCATTTTACAGAAAGTAAGTAGAAAGTAAGCTTCTTGAGGGCAAGGACAGTTCACTATCCCCACTGCCCCTTTTCCTTTGTATCCTAGATACCTTTCATATAATAAACACTCCATGTATTGCATGACATTAGCTTGGATTGGATTGGAATAGAATGGAATGGATTAGGGTCTAGTTTTTGTTGTTCAGTTATTTCAGTCCTATTTGTGACTCTATTTGGGATTTTCTTGGCAAGGTTACTTGATTTATCATTGCCTTCTCTAGCTCAGCTTTTACAAAGGAGGAAATTGAGGCAAACAAGTAACTTGCTAAATAAATATATGAGGTTAGATTTGAACTCAAGAAGATAAGTCTTCTTCCAAGCCTGGCATTCTATCTACTGGGCTGATGGGTTGGCTACTTTAGGGCAAAGATTGGAAGAGGAATATGGATTTACTTCTCATCTGGGATGCTTACTACCAAATGGATAATCAATTGAGGATCAAATGAGAGGGTATATGTAAAGAATTTATCATAGAGACAATTCTGAGGGACTTATGAGAAAGAACACCATCCACATCCAGAGAAAGAACTGTGGGAGCAGAAACACAGAAGAAAAACAACTGCTGGATCACATGGGTCAATGGGGATATGATTGGGGATGTAGACTCTAAACGATCCCCCTAGTGCAAATATCAATAATATGGAAATAGGTCTTGATCAATGATACATGTAAACCCAGTTAAATTGCACATTGGCTATGGGAATGGGGAGAGAAGGAACATGAATCATGTAACCATGGAAAATATTCTAAATCAATTAATTAAATAAAATAAAAAGAAGAATTTAGTCTAGACACTATAGCACATATTAATAAATATTTATTCCCCCATGTGACCTGTGGCAAATCATTTAACCTTCCTAGCAGTCAGTTTCTTCATCTATAAAAATAAGATAGTAAGACTAGATGGCCCCTGAGGTCCCTTCTAGCTCTAGATCTACAGGGAGGTGCCCAAGATCATCTCACTAGTCAGTGATTTAGTTGGAACTGTCAGAATTAGAATCCACATCTCTTGATTCCTAGACCTGAATTCTCTATGCATATCACTTCCTTCTTTAGTCCTCATTTTTTTTTCCTGTACCCTTGTCATTGTTTGCAATGAAAGTACATCTTCTCTGATTTGTATTATACTTGAAGATTTAGTATCCAGAGAGGCAACTGCTACTTCTGGCCCCAGGGATAGTCTGCAAATCTACTATAATTTATAAGCCCCTGTCTGTGTGCTTTTCATTAACAAGCAACCAATAGATTTAATTAGTTTTTAATAAAGACATTTACTAAGATGGCACACGGGAAGCTAGGTGGTGCTGTAGAGAAAGTGCTGGGTCTAGAGTTAGGAAGATTCATCTTCCTGAGTTCAAATGACACTTTACTAGCTGTATGACTCTGGGCAAGTCACTTAACCCTGTTTGCTTCTGTTTCCTCATCTATAAAGTGAATCAGAGAAGGAAATGGTAAGCCACATCAGTATCTTTGCCAAGAAAACCTCAAATGGGGTCACCACGAGTCAGACAAGACTGAAAAACAACCGAATAACAAATGTTTAAAAAAATAAACACTTTCCCCCATAAACCTGGGGCACAGCCTCCCACAAATATAGTTCATGAGAAGGGAACATTTAACTTTAGAGTACAATAGTAAAGAGAAATACTTTTTTCTACATGTGTGGCAAAGAGTAACTCACAACTCCTATTACTGCATAGCCTGAAAATGTTTTCTTTCTTTGTAGAATCTTCATAGTGCCCTGGAAAGTTCAACATCTCTGCTGAGTGGGCTGCTTCTCTAGAAGTTCTCCTTTCTTGAGTCCACAGCCAACAACCCTCTCTGCTTCAAGGAGTCATGTTCCTTGAAGCTTACTCTTCCCTCAGGTAACTGTATCTCTGCATCATGCTTTTGTGCCTTTGTTCCCAGCTGGGTACATTGTTTCCTACTTATCTAGTTGTTCTGATAGCATGGCTGATGGATGGAGCCAAGGAGAAGAGGTCCCCTCCCTTTCTTTGGTACCTTTTGGGTTGAAGGGAGCCTGTCTCTCCAGAGTATACCTCAGTCCAGACTCAAATTGCTACTTAAAGCCCCCAAAGGCAATGCTATTTGTTAGCCCAGCCAGTTAGGTTGTTCCCTTCTTGACTCAAAGAAGTTCATACTACATAAATGATGTGCTATGTTTATGTGAAAATATATATATGTATTCAATATATTATGAATCCTTTACTTGGGGGCCATATCACATAACAGGATCACAGAGTATAGGCACATCTTGTTTAAAGACTGAAATTTCAGCCTGTGTTAATACATTCTGTGAGTACACCAACTGAGGGGTGGGAGTGGGAAATCACATTCCCCTTCCCTTATACATATATGAATTTTCTTTGACTGTTTCTTCTTCGGGATCATTAATGCCAACGTTAAAGTCCTTGTGTGATACATAGCTCCTTATCTTTTACCCTAAGGGTTAGCAATCCTTTCCAACCCCTAATCTATGACTCTGTTCATCTTAAAATGAATTTAAATTCATTCGGAACTCAAACATTCATGGGACATTCTAGCATAAGTGTTTCTGAAATAAAGATAAATTACATTCTCTGCATTGCCATAATCATAGATCTTTCTGTTCTAATTAAAAATCCCAATGACAAGAGAGCTAAATAGGTGAATTGCTTTGGCTCGTTTGTCTGGGGTGTACAAGTGGTTTTGAACTTTGGAAATACATTTCCTAAAAATGTTTACAGCAATATGCAAATGAGCAAATTCTGTCTAGAAGAGAGATTTGCTGGTGATTTTCAGGTTTGTATATGGTTGTTACATTAGCATAAAATCTCAAATGTGAGGATCAGCTGGTCTAACCCCATCCTAAATAGGCATCCCCTCTATCGCATCTCCAAATGGTTTTTCAGTCTCTGAAGCCTTCTAGAAATGAGGAACTTGGCTGTGTCCCTAGGGAGTACATTCTATTTCACCATAGCTCTAATCAATGGGAAGTTTTCATTGCCTGTAACCTAGCTCTTTATAACTTCCACCCACTTCCCTTCTGCCCTCTGGACTCAAGCAAAATCTAATTTTTCTTCCTTATGCTAACCCTTCAGATACTTGAAGGCAGCTGTCATAGTCTCCTTAGTCTTTTCTTCAGGATCATCATCCCCAATATCAACATCTTCAGGATCAGCATCAATAGATCCTTCTATGATATGGTCTCCAATCCCAAGTATAGCATCCAGAAATGAATTCCCCACTCCAGATTTTCAAAGGTAAGATTGGAAAGCATCTAGAAAGACACAATTGAAAAGGAAATCCAATGCAAAGTTTCTAAATGCAAATACAATCATTATGATGATGCAAAAAGCCAATAATTTGTGGCCAGTCTGACTTGTGGAAAGGATTTGTCTACATCTCAAGTGGTCCTGACTTTTGTCTTGCCACCAGACTTGGATGACTATGGAAGAGAACGAGGCTGATGACTTTGCACAATTCCAGCTCACTTAAATTCAATCCACAAGCAAATCAAGACTTCACCCTGTGATGTCATTGGCCCTTTTTGAAAACAAAGGATTAACAAACAGTAACCTTTGGAAGCCCAGATGTAGTGGCACAGGGGAGGCTGTGAGGTGGACAGTAGCAATAAGATGTAGGGGAAAACTGATGAGTGGAAGAAACCTCAGGAAAACCTTTATAAACTCTTCTCTTCTGCAGTCCTTAGGGAAGAAGGGAGAGGACATTGTGTCATTGGGAGTAAATGGAAAAGAGACAATGGTATGATCACTGATCTGATAGTAGGAATGTGGTGTGAAGAACACAAAGTACAGAGAATGGCATAAGACCAAGGAATTTAAGAAGGAAGCTGAGGAGAGAGGAGGAACACTGAATAAAGGCATGGTAGCTCTTTCTAGTCTTAAGTCTCTATCACCACCCCCTGCACCCTAGAGCAGAAGCGCTTTCTGTCTAATTTCAAGGCATGAGAGCTTTGGTGATGGAATAAATCAAATTCCTTAATTCAGGGGTTCTTAGCCTGGGATCTGTGAACTTATTACTAAAGTACATTTCAACATAACTGGTTATATTTTAATTTATTCATTTTAAAGCATTATTCTACGAAGGAGTCTATGAGTTTCACCAGGCTGCCAAAGCGATCTATAACACACACAACAATGTTCAAAATGCCTGCTAATGATTCCATTTAAAAACTAGCCTCTAGAGCAGTGGTTCCCAAACTTTTTTGGCCTACCACCCCCTTTCCAGAAAAAAATATTACTTAGCCCCCTGGAAATTAATTTTTTTTAAATTTTAATAGCAATTAATAGGAAAGATAAATGCACCTGTAGCCATCACTGCTCCCTGGATTGCTGCAGCACCCACCAGGGGGCAGTAGTGTCCACTTTGGGAATCACTGCTCTAGACAATCTCTACCTTCTGAGTTCTTAATCTCATGGATTAATCCATGCTAAAGAAATAGAAAAACTGCTTGAATAAATAATAACAGCTGATGTTTATATAATGTTTTAAAGTTTGCAAAGCACTTTACAAATAGTATTGCCTTTGATCCTCATAATGCCTGAGGAAGATGCGTTTATATCCCCATTTTACAGATGAGAAAAGTGAGGTTTCAAGCGGTGAAAAGGTTTAGCCAAGAAAAACATAGCTAATAAGAGGCTGAGGCTGAATTTGAATTCAGGCTTTCCTAAACTCCAGGTCCAGTGATCTAGTCATTGTACCACCTAAACAATAGTAATAATAATGAACAGCAACAAACTGACAGAAATCTCCACAGAAAGGAAAGAAATGAGAGACAGGGTTCAATGTCACCCAGACTGCGAAGTATTAGAACACAAAATAAATCACAGAGTCTCAGCCTTCATATGTTTTTAACACTCTGTTCTGATGAACAACTTGCCTAAGGCAATACACATTTAATAGCAAAGCCCCCAAATGGAGCACCAATCATTTCAAATGAGCATAAACAGTTCCTGATATTAGGTGCATTTAGTATGACGTGTTTGGGGAAAATAGCTCTCTGTGTTTTTGACAAGTCCCCCATCTGATATGACATGTGAATAATTAATAGACTTAGCAGTGGTATTAGCATTTTCCTAAGAAATGCCTTCTCCCATGTTAACAATTTTCAAAAAGCAAGCAGAGCCACTTATTGGTCTGTAAACACCTGCTTAACCAGCTGTGCTGTCAGACGAGAATAAACCAGAGCAAGCAGGTGAGGAAGGACAGCCTTTGTTCTGGTCCAAAGACCTCAGCTTTTCTCACTGTGGTTAGAGCCCAGCAGTTGGTGGGAATGGAAAAAACAGCAACAATCATTTAATTATGGATGAATCAGATCTGTAAATGCTTTGGGAGGTTGGGAAGGGAGCAGGGGAGTGTGGGCTTTAACTAAGAAGGTGAATCATGAACTGAGTCTTGGAATTGATGGACATAGATTGATGGAGAAGAGGTGGGAGGACATTATAGGTAGAGGGAACATCGTGAGCAAAGTCAGAAACCAGCGAGACGTGAGGGCAATTGGCAAATCACGATCATTCTGAGGCGTTAGTGATATGTAGTGACTCAAAATGATTTCAGTGTAAGGCAAAAATGGTTTAATATCTTCCATTTCATACCTGGACTTAGAATGGTTCTGTAGCTAGTATATCTAGTGTGAATCATGGTCACCCAAGTGTGTCAATGGTGTGGCCTTGATGGTTGGAGGAAATCACCCAGGGTCATTTTCTTCTCTTGGCCATTTTTGGCCATTCTTCTCAGGGTAACTTTCTTCTTCTCTATGTTCATGTGTTCAAGATGATTTACAAAACGAGGTGACTGTAAGCGGGGAGGGGGATTCCATTGATTACTGCTTCATCAGGAAATTAAGCTATTAGAAATTTTGTCTTACGAATTCAAATGACAATGAAATAATCTCCTTTCTCATTACATTTTTTTTCTTTACATTTTTATACGGGGCCCATTCTTCCCGAAGTCATGGTTTGCCCATGCCAAATCTAACCTTGACCTCAGCCTCTTAACAGCAACAACAAAAACAACAATGAAAATGAAAATGATGATATTTATCCAGCATCTCGTGATTTTCAAATTGTCTCTATCTCTTTTCAACCCTCTCACAATAACCCATTCAGAGGAAACATCTTGATTTCTGTGGCACCTGCTTTTCAGCAAAAGTTTTCTCTGTGAGTAGCTTGAGCTCCCAGTCTCTTTGTCTGGAAAAGAAGGTAACCAGCGAACCATATAGTCTTCCTCCATTGTTAAAAAAAAATAATAAAGTGAAAGAAAAACTACATCTTCACCTCATCATTCTTAGTAAATATTTAAAATTAGAATATGGAATGGAAGAATGAATAGAAATAGTGTCTTGAAATACACACACCCTACACCCACAGGAAATAATTGTTCCTCACTCATTCTTAAACTGTAGAGGTGCTACTTCATTCTTGTTGATTGATTGTGAGCTTACCTGCCACAAAACCTCTAAATCTCATTCAAGTGAAGGGCTATACAGCCACTCTTCCCCTACCTTGTACAAGTAAAGTTGTTTTTTTTTTTACCCCAAATGTCTCTCTTAATTTTCATCTAATTAGATTTAACCCAATCTTCTGGCTGGTTTAAACCTCTTGGGAGTATAAGACCTTAATGAGTCACCCTTGACTCTCAGGATCTGTAGAATTAAGTGTGAAGTTGGAGGAGGAGGAAAGGAGAAAAGAAAATCATCTTTCTGGATTCCTGAAGTCATTTAGAGCTCACTAATGTACACTGTGAAGCCTGCAGGTCATCAAGGTCATACCATAATTCAATGTAGTACAGAAAATGGTTTAAAAAAAAAACAGGAAGGAACTCCTATCATCTTGCATACCTCATAAGTACAAGATAGGTAGAGGGGAAAGGCCAGCAAAGAGGATTACACTGTGCTTTTTTAAAATCTAGACTGGCCATCATTTTTGCATATTCCTAAAGTACAGGTAACCATGTCACCTCCTCTATTTAAGAAACTCCTATTTAATAAGCATTACTTCCAGGATCAACTATTAAGATCCTCTTGTTGGCTCTTAAAGCCCTTCATAACCAGGTCCTTTCCTACCTCTGCAGTCTTCTTACATATTACTTCCCTCCCTGAATTCTGCAATCTGGTGACATTGGCTTCCTGGTTGTTCCCCAAAAGAGCTACTCCATGCCTGGATGCTGAAGATTTTCACAAACTATCTACCCAGTGTGGAATTGTCTCTCTCCTTATTTCCACCTCCTGGCTTTCCTGGCTTCCTTTAAATCCTAGCTAACATTCCACCTTCTACTCCCAACCCCTCCTAATGCTCTTTCCTTTCTATGTAATCTACAGTTTGTCCAATCTAGAGCTTTTTTCTAAATAATTGTTTTTATGTTGTTTCCCCATTAGACTGTGAGCTGGAGATTGGAGATACTCTTTTGCCTTTCTTTGTGCCCCCCATACTCACAGTAGTGCAGTTATTTTTCAGTCTTGACCAATTCTTGCTGACCCTATTTGGGGTTTTCTTGTCAAAGATACTGTAGTGGCTTGCCGTGTCTTTCTCCAGTTCATTTTACAAATGAGTAAACTGATGCAAAGAGAGTAAGTGACTTGTCCATGGTCACATAGCTAGTGCCTAAGGTCAGATTTGAACTCAGGAAGACGAGTCTTCCTGGCACTGAATCTGCCGTACCACCTAGCTGCCTTGGCACAAAGTAGGTGTTTAATAACTGTTTTGACTTGACTTATATGTATAGCTCCCATTCCTCATTTCCTATGTATGGTTATAGGATAGTATATAAGAACATGAGAACAGAAATCAGAAAACCTGACATCTAATAATAATCTCTAACCTTTATATAGCACTTTAAAGCTTGCAAAGTGTTTTACATATGCTGTCTCACTTGATCTCTCCCAATAATCCTGGTAGGGAGGTGCTGTTATTATCCCCACTTTAGAGATGAGGGAACTGAGGCTGAGTGACTTGTCCAGGGTTACATAGCTAATAAGCATCTGAGGCAGGATTCAAATTCAGGTGTTCCTGACCTTAAATCCAAAACCATCCATCTGTCATCATCACTGTTGAGCCATATGACCTTGGACAAGTCACAGCCTTCTTTACTCCAGTGTTCTTGTCTGTTAAATACTTCATAGTTGTATTAAATAAAAAACAATATGTAAGTATATGGTTGTATTATTTTACCTGGGTTCAGATGAAGGGAAGGTTATATTTCCTTGATTTTCAATCCTACCTCAGATGTTTTGCTAATTGTGTAACCTTGGGCAAGTCATTTCACTTCAGTATGTCTCAGTTTCTTCAAGCCTATAATGGAGATCATGGCAGTACCTACTTCCCAAGGTTGTTTTGAGGATCAAGTGAGGTCATATCTGTAAAAAGCTTAGCACAGTCAGGGTATTTAGGGAGCATAGAGGCTAGAGCATCAATCTTGGAATTGGGAGAGCCTGGGTTCAAATTTGGTCTCAGATATTTCCTAGCTGTGTGACTCTGGGCAAGTCACTTAACCCCCATTGTCTAGCCCTTACTGATCTTTTGCTTTAGAATTGATACTACCCAGAAGGTAAGAGTTAGAAAAAAATAAAAAAAACTTAGCACATGAAAGGAATAATGAACTGGAGGAATTCCATGTGAACTGGAATGACCTCCGGGAATTGATGCAGAGTAAAGGGAACAGAACCAGGAGAACATTATACACAGAGATGGATACCCTGTGGTAAAACTGAATGTAATGGACTTCTATACTAGCAGCAATGCAATGATCCAGGATGACTCAGAGGGGCTTATGAGAAAGAACGCTATCCACATCCAGAGAAAGAACTGTGGAAACAGAAATGCAAAAGAAAAACAGCTGCTTGATCATATGGGTCGATGAGGATATGATTGGGGATGTAGACTATAAAAGATCACTCTAGTGCAAATATCAATAATATGGAAATAGGTCTTGATCAATGACATGTAAAACCCATGGAATTGCTCATCGGCTTCATGATGGGGGAGGGGGAAGGGGAGGAAAAGAACATGATTCATATAACCATGGAAAAATAGTCTTAATTAATTAATTGGTTAATTAAGATTTTTCAAATTAAAAAAAACAAACACCTTAGCACAGTGCCCAATACATATTAGACAGTAAATAAGTGTGTTTCCTTCCCTTGTTCATTAGGAACAAGAAACTTTGAATTCCCACTAGATTCTGTACTAGAAGCAAGTTGCCATCATGGCTAAGAGTCAGCTAAGAGAAAGGAGTAATCAGATCATGTGACAGAAAAAAAGAAGGGGTCCTAAGCCATGGAGATGACCAAAGATAGAACTCTGGATGGAGTTAATAATGCTGACTGAATTATGAGAAGGTTAATCTGCTGAGCTAAGACTCCTAAGGCTTCTCAGTGCCATGTACAAGCTAAGAAGAGTAACAACCAGAGGTCCGAGTTTTTTAAACAAAAAAAGATATTAAAGGAGCAGTTAGGAAGCACAATGGATAAAACACTGAGCTTGGAGTTGGGAGGATATGGGTTCAAACCAGGTCTCAGACACTTTTAGCTTTGTGGCATTAGGCAATTCCCTTAACCCCTTGCCTAGTCCTTACGACTCTTCTGTCTTAGAACTGATACCAAGACAGAAGGTAAATATTTTTTTAAAAATAGATATTAAACATGTATAACCCAGGGGAATTGCTTGTCAATTCCAGGAGAAGGGAGGAAAGAGAGTTGGGAGAACTTTGGAAAATTTATGTGTAAATTTGTTATTGGAATAAAATAAAGATAAAATTGTTTAAAATAGTAATACTTTAGATATAGTCTGCATTTTAGGCAAAAGTCTTCCAAAATTAATTTCATTTAATTTAACTTAGTCTGTATCCAAGTATCTCTTGTCTAGAGAAAGAGCTGCCCAAATCTGTATTGTCTCCATAGACTCCGGGTCGGCAATTCTCAACATGTGACCTACAGACCTCTGGGGGTCCCCAAGATACTTTCGGCTGATTTGTGAGGTCATTTTTTTAATAATAGAGATGTTTTTTGTCTTTTTCACTCTCATTTTCTTATGAACATACAGTGAAGTTTTCCAAAGACTACAAGACGTGTGAATTCAAGATTTAACTTTAGACATAAAGACTGAGTTAATGATGTCTCATCTGCCAAATTGCACTTTTGCTTTACAAATGGATAATTCTACCTGTGTGTCTGGTCTTGATTTACCACTAGAATTTGTCTGGTACCAGCACCCACTATTTATCAAAGACCTTACTTCATGTTAAAGCTTAGGGGGGAAATCCCACAGTTTCTTCCCTTTGTTGATTGTTCTCCAATTTGGCCCATACACATGGTGCTGAAACATTCAAAATGTGGACTAACTTTCTGGAAGCTCATGGTTTATCCTGGAACAATATTTGCACCAATGGTGCCAAAGCAATGCTGGGGAAAACTCTTGGTGTTCTAGCACAAATCAAGGCAATGGTGCACCAAACTCTAGTGGTTATTGGATCCTTCGCTGCCAATTTAACGGAGCCTATCAACTAAGATTTTGAGAACAAACAGGTTCACATTGAATAGGATGTCATGCATTTGAATTGGAGGGAATAAAAAGCCAGCTTCACTTAAGGATCCTCGATGAAGCACTCAAGGTTAATTTTGTTAAATCTCTGCTCAAGTACAAATCTTTTAATTATTCTTTGTTATGAAAAGGGAATTGCGAATAATTGCGTTCGTTTTGTAAATACCCAGATCACCTAACGCGGAGGAATCCCGGTGCTGGAAGAAGACGTCCTTGCCTTCTCCTCCCATGTGGCTCCGTAGGAGTAGCCTCTCTTGCCTGGCTGTGCAGCTGGTACAGGCTGCCTCTTTAAAACTGCCAGACTTGCACAGCCTCAAACGTTTTCCTGTGTGCATTCTTCTGCTATGTCCAGAGAGGGTCAGGGTCAGAGTTCACATACTGTACCGGCCAGCGAGCTGACTGAGCTGGGGGAAGGGCATCCTTTCCTCCTCCTCGCCTCCCCCGCTTTATCCTGTGGCCCTGAGAAATGGGCTTGGAGTGTTTATCTCATTTTTCTGAATCATTTGTCCTTCTCAGTTTTAGAGGGGGTGGGGGGGATGGAGGGATGGATCTTGGCGACCTTGGGACCAGAATTCTCGGCTCCATGTACGGCCAGCCAGACCAGCTGGGTGCTTGGGACTTCAGCTCCTGGGGAACTTCAGACTTGGAACTTGGGACCATGGAATGAAGCTAAACTTAAAACTGAATCTCCCTTTCCACCCCAGAGTATAAAGTGGTTCAGGATAGAGTGGGGGAATTTTGTCCCATGTGGTGGAGAATATATTTATGTATTTGTCATTTTTTTGGTCAGTCGTGTCCCACTCTTCATAACCACATGGACCGTACTAGCCATGAGGTTTTCTTTGCAAAGATAAGACGGCTTTTTGCCATTGCCTTCTCCAGTGAATTAAGGCAAACAGAGATGTAGTGACTTGTCCAGAATCACACAGAATTTGTTATTATGCCTTTGAAGTAAACATTCCTTTGAAGGAGCAAATTCAGCTGTAAGTGGTTAAGTGGAACTGGTGCAGGAGACCCTTGCAATTGGGTCAACACCGTTTGAGGGATGAAACCAACAGGGGAGTACCTAGATAGCCCCAGTCCCCTTAAGAATAGGCAAAACCCTGAAGGTAGGGTGAGTTTTTTGTTTGTTTGAAAAATCCTTACATTAAGGCAAAAGAGCAGTAAGAGTTAAGGCAATGAGAGTTAAGTGACTTGCTAGGCAGTGTCTATGGCCAAATCAGAACCCCAAACTTCCCATCTCTGGGCCTGGCTCTCCATCCCCTGAGCCACTCAGATGGGGGGGGGGGGGAAGTTGTCACACTCCTGGCCTTCAGAGTGAGGGCCAAGGAAAACAGTGATAAGAGCATAAAACACTTCTGCTTTATACCAAAATAGGATAGTTTCTAGAGCTGTGGTATCAAAATCAAATGGAAATAGAGGCTACTAGTCTATTCATAAGGCTCCCTGTGGATACATATTGACTTAATTTTAAAAGGTAATACTATCTATGTTTTATTATATTTTTTAAATTTTGCGAAATGTTTCCTGTCTTCATTTTAATTTGGTTTGGGACACGCTGGGGAATTTCATGGGCCGCATATGGCTCTCAGGAAGTGTGTTTGATACCTCTAGTCTAGAGATAAAGCATTTTTGTGATTATTTGAGTTGCAAGCTGTACTAGCCACTTTTTTTCCACGGAAAATGGAACACCATTTTTGTTTGAAAGAATGACTGACAGACAAACTATGGTTATCCAGACATATTTGGCAAACATTTTCTTGAAAATGAACAAAATGAGTCTGTCATTTCAAGGAAAGCTGACAATATTTGTTGTCAATGATCATATTTGAGCTTTCAAACAAAAATTAGAATTTTGAAAAGCTCAGATCTGCCACTGTGAACGTGACAGCTTTCCAATACTTAAGGAATTTTCTCCCTCTTTTGGGGTCCGTCCGTAATGCCTAACAAGGTGCCTGGCACAAAGCAGGTCCTTAATAAATGTTGATTGCTTAATTGATCATTAATGATATTCAGAATATGATTTTTATATTGGATAATGAAATGTGTCAATATTTGGATGATCTGTATAACTTGGTGAACCAACATTTTTCAAAATGACTAATGCATGATGTTATATGATGGGTAAAAGAGTCATTCAAAACACAAGAGGAAGGAATGGGTTTTAAAGCAGCAGAGTATGAAAAGTTTAGGACAGCCAGTTGGCAACATAGTGTATAGAAAATCCATTCAAGAGTTGGGAAGACCTGGGTTCAAATCAGCCTCAGACACTAACTGGCTGTGTGACCCCAGACAGGTTAATTAACCTTGTTTGCTTTAGTTTCCTCATCTGTCAAAAGAATTGGAGAACGAAATGACAAACCACTCCAATATCTTTACCAAGAAAATCCCAAAGGTGGTCTCAAGAGTCAGCTACAACTGAAACTACTGAACAACAAAAGTGAAAAGTTCATTGAAATGGTTTTAGATTCCACATTGCAACTAATATTTAAGAAACCATCACTTGTCCAGTTTGGACAAATGTAGTATCAATGAATAATATCCAGAAATATCTGAAAAGACTATTAAAATACTCCTTCTTTTTCCAACTACATATCTATGTAAGGCCAGATTTTCTTCATATTCTTTAACCAAAATAACAGATTGAATACAGAAGAAGATATGAGAATCCAGCTGTTTTCTATCAAACCAGACAAAAAGATTTGCTAAAATATATGAAACAATGTCGTTCTCAAATTTTTTTTTTCAGTTTTGGAAAATATAGTTATTTTTAATAAAAATGTTATTTATAATGTATTAACATGTATTGGTCTTATTGTCATTCAAATGAATAAATAAATGTGGAAATTATATGTTTTAATTTCTAGTACAGAAAATATTGTAAATATGACACACATAAAAAAAGCTCTTTGGAATAATCAATGATATTTAAGAGCATAGAGGGATCCTGAGATCAGAAAGTTTGACAACTGCTGCCTTGGGCATGTTCTTCACCAAGAAGATATGAGATAATATTTATTAGAATTTTCAATAAAGAAAGATCATGAGTAAAATTCCATTTAGGGGATTAATATCCAGCTCAATATCCAGTAACCAACAGTCCCTCCGTTCCTTTTTTGACTACTTTTCTTAAGAAAGAAGAAAAAAGCAAATAGAAAAGGGAAAAAGAAAGATTTCTTCTCTGGGGTCATTATCAATATGGCCATCTTTATCTAACTAGAGAAATGTAGATCACAGATCTGATAACTTCCTTAAGGGGCAGTCAGGTGGCTCAGTGGATCATGAGCCAAGCCTGGGGTCTGGAAGACCTGGGTTCAAATCTGGATTCAGACACTTCCTAGTGAATCTGAGCAAGTCACAAACCCATTTGACTAGCCCTTGCCTTTCTGCCTTTAGAGTTGTGACTAAGAAAGAAAGTAAGGGTTTAAAAAAAAGTTTCTTTAGATGAGTCAAATCTCTTCAGGAGAGGATGAAGTTGATATTTTTAAGCAGACAAAGCCTACTCTTTGTTCTGTTAGGTTTCCTCATTAAATCCATTTCCTTAAAAAAATTTTAAAAAGCTTTTTCTTCTTGTTGTTGAGTCATTTCAGTTATATTTCATGGCTCCATTTTGGGGTTTTCTTGGCAAAGACACTGGAGTGGTTTGCTGTTTCCTTCTCCAGTTCATTGTAGGGAATGGCTAAATAAATTGTGGTATATGAGTATAACATAACATTATTGCTCCCTAAAAAAATGGCAAATATAAAGAATTCAGAGAATCATGGGAAGACTTATTTAAATTGATGCAGAACAGAAATAAGTATAATCAGAAAAAGAATATACACTTTAAATACAACAATATAAAAAGAAAGCAGTAGATGGATAAAGTAAATTAATAAACAAATGAAAAAATAAACAATGCTATATAATTTTAATGACCAGATTTGGCCCCAGAGAATGCTGAACAAATGCACTGCCCTTCTTTATAAAAGTAGAAGGCTACAGATGAACATAGCCCGGCAGACATAATTGATATGTTTATTAGTTCTGATGAACTTATTATCTTTTTCTGTTTTACCTTTTTTTAAAATATATGTAACCCTTACTTTCTGTCGTAGAATCAATACTGTATATTGGTTCCAAGGCAGAAGAACAATAAAGGCTAAGCAACGGTTGAGTGGAAGGGGTGGGGTTAAGTGACTTGCCCAGAGTCACACAGCTAGGAAATGTTAGAGATCATATTTAAACCCAAGAACTACTGTCCCCCGTCCTGCCTCTCAATCCACCGAGCCAGCTAGATACCCCTTCTGTTTTAACTTTTTTACGTTAAGGGAGGATGCCTTGTTTGATCAGGGAGAAGGGAAAGATGTGTTCAGAACTAAAGACGATGTAAAAACAAAATATATCAATAAAAATAATATGCAAAAAGTATCCAGATTCATATTCGAGTTGAGGTTTGAGCTATAAACTTACCACAAAATCATCTTACCACCTCCAAACATGAACCCATGTCCATGAGGGGCTAAGTAACTATTTTGGGGACAGCTAGATGGCTCAGTGGATTGAGTTCTAGACCTCTGATCTCAGACACTTCCTAGCTGGGTGACCCTGGGTAAGTCACTTATCCCCCATTGCCTAGCCCTTACTGCTCTTCTGCCTTAGCACCAATACACAACATTGATTCTAAGATGAAAAGTAATGTTTTTTTAAAAAAAAAAAAGAAAAGAAACAGGACATTTGGTTGTGTCTATCAATTAGCAGCACAATGGAATAGTAGGTATAGAGTTGTTCTCAGAACTATGAAGTCCTGAGTTCAAATCTTTCCTCTGACACATGCGGTATTGTAGTCTCAAGGAAGTCATTGAACCTCTCAGTATTTTAGGCAAGACTCTCCAAGACTATTAGTTGCAGAGAAAGTGCTAACCTGCATTGGTAGAGGGAGTTTTCTTATCCAAGAGTTCCCTATATAGATGAAATCAGGAGTCTAGTCCCTCTCCCTATGTTGGAGGGACTATTATGACTATAACTTGAGAGAGGGGCTTACTATAAGCAAGCAGACTATATGCTGTAGTGTGCTGGTAAATGTTTAACCACTAGCTTGGGAAGGGTTGGAATATGCATAACACACTTAATATTTTCTTTATTGCTTGTCTAAATAATAATAATGAATAAATCTAAGCTCCAGTTTGTAGCATTTGCCAATTGCTGAGGTGTCAGTGCTCACACTGAAGATTTAAAGAAGGTGACCCTGGAGGGCTGACAGGACCTCTGGTGTATCACTCTAGCCAATCGCTCACCTCCTAGTTTATGACGTGAATGAAAAAATTGTAAATGTAAAAATCAAGACTAATTTGCAATTAGATGAGCAAAACTGGTTGTGTTTCATAACTTAATAGAATCATGAACCTGCAAAACCACTCAGGTATTCACATCCTTATTCTTATTCACAAGAACAATCCCTTTGTTACTATGGCTTTTGATGATTCACATTTTTCCCCTCTCAAAGGGAAGACCACACCAGCAATCATAATAATGCAGAAACTGTATAGGGTGGTAGTTAAGGATATACCAGAACAGCATTCAGAATGAACACGGTAATAATTGTATATGTACAGGAAGAATAGCTGCACAGGATTGAAAGAAAAATGAATAACATTAAAAATTAATTGATTAAATCATCCAAATTAATAATGGACTCAGTAAAGAATTCAGAGAGAGAAGGGATGATAACACTACTTATATGAATAATAAATTTGATTTCATGTCTGCTCTAAGATTGGTAAGTTTAGGAATTGGTCATGGTTGAACAAAAAAAAAAGCCCATGAAAATATGTGGTAAGTAAATCTGAGCTTTGCAGTCTGTGCTATGTTGTGAGAGTTAGTCATACAGAAATAAAGAAACTGACCTATTCTGTAACTTAGGTCAAGGCAAAGATTCAAGTTCCTGAGACTGATTAGAAAAAAGGTAAAGGCTCAAAAAAGATCAGAGCTTCAGAGCTCTGATCTCCAAAAGAAATAGAACAGAAAAAATGCCAGTCAAAGGCAGGCACACCTATACCTCAATTCATTAACCTATTCTCTGGAAAAATAAAGTTAGGTTAAATGACGTTATAGGAGACTTTTAGTTCATTTCATCACCAACCTTTGAATTTGTGTCTTAGAAAATTATCCAAATGATACATCAGTAGGGTTTACAATGTCACTCAGGGGTTTGGCTATAGTATAGTAATGACTTTATAGCAAAATACCTTTGGTTTTTGGCTCATTTCACTCTTCATCACTTCATATAGATCTTTCCCTATTTTTTCAAATTAACCTGCTCAGCATTTCTTATGGTGAGGTAGTATTCCACCACAATCATATGTCACAACTTGTTTAGCCATTCCCAAAATGGTGGGCATCTCCTCAAAATCCAGTTCTTTGCCATCACAAAGAGATCTGTGATCAATATTTTAGAACGTAGGTTCTTTTTCTTTTTCTCTGGTCATCTTAGGAAAAGATCTAATAGTGGTATTGCTGGGTCAAAGGGAATACATAGTTTTATAACTCTAAGCATATGAATACAGTCTTTATTTCTGGACAGTGTTATTCCTGGACAGAGTTGCAATTCTGATGACCTTTCCTAAAAGGAAAATGGAAGATCCCTTTAACCTCTCTCTCTGCCTAGAGCCTAGAGCCAAGCCCTAAGAAATTGAATCTGTTTTTTCTTGGGACCCCATCCTGGCACCCTCAACTCTCCAAAATGAAAAGGGCAACCAGAGCACCAGCCATTCCTTTTCCTCGATGCCAAACCCTCTCTTCTCCTTCTAAAAATATTACCAGTCAAAAAGCCATGACCTCTTCATTATGTATTAATGTACTGAATGCTTAGCTAAACTAAGCATAAATATTAATTGGAACTCTAATAAACATTATATAAATAGATGATAATAATAGCTTGCATTTATAAGTAACACTTTTTTTTTTAATGAGGAAACTGAAGACGAAAAAGATTAAGTAACTTTGCCTAAAGTCATATACATGGTATTTCTGAGGCAGAATTCAAACTCAGGTCTTTCTTACTTTAAGCCCAGTGATTTATTCATAATATATAAATGCTCTATATACTACTTTTATATAATATATAATATTATTTTTAAATTTTTATTATGCATCTATATAATATATGACATAATAATAGAATATAGAATATTATATCTCTATATTATCTACATAATACATATTATTTTTTATTTTAATTTTTTAATTAATTTAAAACATTATTAAAATACAGGCATCAAGGCAGGATTCCATAGTTTACTAATTTTCAATTGTTACTCATCATTGCTTAAACAATCCTAGCTCTATAAGGTAAGCCAGGTGTCTTGATGGATAGATCACTGGGCCTAGAGTGAGGAAAGCCTGAGTTCAAATCCATTCTCAGACACATACTAGCTATGTGACCCTGGGCAAGTCATTTAATGCTATTTGCCTCAGTTTCTTCATCTATAAAATGAACTGGAGAAGGAAATGGCAAACCAAGTAGTATCTTTGCCAAGAAAACTCCAAATGGAGTCATTAAGAGTTGGATTCAATTACAGACAAAGCAACAACAAGCTGTATCCCCTTCAAAAAAAAACTCATTTTGACTGAACTTATCATGACTGAACCTTTCTTGGAATAAGGCTCTCCTTGGTTGCCAATGACTCTAGACTTCAAGTCACAAAAACAACTAAAGCATTTTCCCAAGGTTAGAGGCTTCCTTCCAAAAGACAACCAACCATAGAATGTTAGAGTTGAAAGAACCTTACAGATCTTAGTCCAACCCTCTCCAGACACCAAACACAAAATTCACTTTGCTTAGATTTTTACCCTTTTTCTCAAACAAGCTCAAACAAATCTCCCTAATCTTTTCAAAGGATCATAGATTTAGAACTAGTAGGGCCTTCGAGGCCATCTAGTCTAACTTCTTCATTTTACAGGTGAGAAAACTGAGGCTGAGAAAGAACAAGTGACTTCCCCAAAGTGACACAAGTAGTAGATTCCATCTATGCTGTTTTCTACTTATTTCTCATAATGCTAAACATAGTAGTGGGCATACAGTAGTTTTGTAAATAGGCCTCAATTGATTCTTCTTATATTTACCTATGTTGTTGTCCTTTGTAGTCAAAGAGGACCAGTGACTTGGGATGAGCATCTGGGGTCCTAGTGGCAAGACAAAGTCAAGATGACTGCTGATGGTAAGGATGCACTGGATGACCTTGGCATTTTCGATGTCTGACCAAGTTCTTGGTGCCCCTACAAAAGTACCTGCTTCAGCCACTTTCATGGATTTGGGAGCAGATTTTTCTCATCCACTCGCTCTTCTGGGGAAAGTCTTCACACGGTTGGGGTAAACAACCCCTTTTCCCCCTGAGCTCCCCCAACTCACCCATAGGTTTGAGACCTGTCAGTTACCTTCAACCTGGTTTGGCCAGGGCGTGACCACTGTGCATGTTCTTTGGTCACCCTGACCTTTGTCCTGCCATTGCACTTCAATGAATCTGGAAGAGAGAGTGGGGTTGATGACAGTACACCCATGCCTCACTTAAATCCAATTCAAAGGTAAGTTAAGACATCACCTTGGGGATGTTATTGGTAGTTTTCAAAAATGGAGGAACAACAATGTGTGCCAATATTTCCCTGCTTGTGAGTAAGAATTATTTTATTTTTGTCTTTGTATCCCCAGTGGCTAGCAAAATATTTTGTGCTACTAGGAACTTAATAATTGTTTGTTGATTGATTTGGCTAATGGATTTGAAGAGATCATAAGATGTATTACATAAGATTTCAGATAAATTTGTTTTGTCCAACCATTTTCATGGGTTTTTAGAAAAAGTTCTGGAAGGAACTTTGTTTAGAGGCTATCTAGTCCAACACCCTCATTTTCTACAGATGAGTAAACTAAAGCCCAGACAACTTAAATTGCCTAATTGTTTTTCCTTATTACTAGGGAGTATTCAGGGTGGGGATGGAGGCTTGTATTGGGAAATGGAGGTGATATAAAAATAGTACCAATAAACTTAAGGAAAAAATAAAATAAGGTGATAATTTTAGTCACTAAATGATTTCTAAAGATTCTTCCTCTAAATTTATATGATGACTACAAGAAATAGAGGGGTAGAGAGTCCCCTGCACAGTGAGCATTCAATGTTGATGGCTAACCATGGGTGTGGTACCAGAGTGGTTTGCTACCCAAAGAATCTCAAATGACCAGATCTCTGCCCTGAAGGAGCTGATGAAAAAATAAAATACAAGTCCATAGTATTCAGACCGAGGACTTAAGGACATTTTAAAATGTCTCCTAAGCAAACATTCAAATAAATTCTTGATCATAATTTGAAAGTCCTCTGCTTTTGCTTCTTCTTCTTTTTTTTAATCCCTTCCCTTTCTCTCTGGCTCTCTGTTCATGATTTTCAGCATATATCTAGTTTGTGATGAGTTCTGAAGTCTTCTTTTCTTTCTTTTTTTAAAAAACATATTGTAGGGGCAGCTGGGTAGCTCAGTGGAGTGAGAGTCAGGCCTAGAGACAGGAGGTCCTAGGTTCAAACCCGGCCTCAGCCACTTCCCAGTTGTGTGACCCTGGGCAAGTCACTTGACCCCCATTGCCCACCCTTACCACTCTTCCACCTATGAGACAATACACCGAAGTACAAGGGTTTAAAAAAAAAACATATTGTAGATTTGATTTGTACTGGTATTGAGATATCCCAGTGAGGAAATTCCCTCCACAATAGCTATTCCGCTCTACAATAGAGAGTTTTGGGATAGATGCCTTAAGTACTGACAGTTTAGCAGGATAATGCTGCCGATATATGTCAAGAGGTAGGCCTTTAATTCAGGTCTTTTAGACTAAAGACAACTCTCTATATACCACACAACAATTACCTCTTAGATTTAGTGTTACTTGTGGCTTTTACAGTTGGCATAAATGGAAAATGAAAATATTCATTCCAGAATCTTGTTTGTCCATGTTGCTTTTTGAAAATGAAACTTGGTGAAAATGAAATGATGGAGTAGTAGAAAGAGGTACAGCTGAGCTCTTCTATCACTAACAGCTCCAGAAAGATCTAGAAAATGAACCAAACCAAGTTTTGATGCAAAAATCAAAGAAAAAAATCACAGCAAGTCATTTTTTCTAGCCCAGGAAGACATAGAAAGACAGACAGATTTGTGGACATTTGGATGTGGACACTTGGATGGAGGACTTCCAAGCATCCCTGGGAAAAAAACAGAGTCGGATAGAAACTTTGAAGTATAAAAACAAGAGTCAAGAGAAACACAAAACTAGAAACATGAGAGAGCAATTAAAGGAGACTAAAGAAAGAATGAACTTGTTATATTCTAATATGGAGAGATAATGCATATATCTTTTCAGAACACTATCATCATCAGGGTTTATAGAATCTAATTAGTGAGAGGGCCTAGGAGTGATTCTATTATATTTTGATGATCTTAAAAGAAGAATGGATATGCAAGCTTTCCAGCATGTCAGTGTCCTCTATGACCCCAAACATTCCTAAAGACTTGCTAGAGTAACCCTGAGATGGTTTGGGGCCTCACTGTGCTCTGACTTTGGAGTAAGGTTATAGAAATCTCAGATATCTAGACTGGTAAAGAGTAAATGTTTTTGCCTCTAGTGTGGAACCAAAGCCTTTTCAGTAACTCATTTTGAATTCTCTAATCTTTATGTTTGGGCTTTTCATCAGCTTTGTGAAGGGGATGGAAAGAATATGGATCCTTCAAGATGTCAGTTACCTCTTAGACTTTGAGACCATTGAATGACATTTAATAAACCTAATTTTTACAGTAAAAAATAAATAAAGAAAATTTAAAAAGAAAATAAAAAAGAATGGAAAGGCATTGGAAGGAATGGGAAGGGGAATATACCAGGGCAGGAAAGGGAAAAGAAAATCATCTCATATAATTAGAGTATAAAAGCAAAAATCTATACAAATAAAGAGAAGGGGAAGAGTTTAAGCAACTGTTACTTTAATCTCATTTTCATCTGAACTAGTCATAGGAGAGAAGAATACACTCAAAGATAGGTACAGAAATATATTTTACTCAATAGGGAAATAGGAGATTAAGAGAGGAAAAGAGAACAGGAACAAGAGAGTTAGTATATTAAGAGAAAGAGTAGTCCTGAGTAAAACAAACTCAAACAAAATATGTACAAAAATATTTGTAGTACTTCTTTTGGCAACAGCAAAGAGTTGGACATTTAGGAAATGTCTATCAATTGGGGATGATGGAACAAATTATGCTATATATATGTTATGGAATATTATTATGCTATAAAAAATTATAAAAGGGAAGGTTTCAAAGAAACATAGGAAGACTTGTATGAAGTAATTAGGCATGAAGTGAGCAGAACCAGAAGAATAGTTTATACAGTTGTTATAATATTATAAAGAAAAACAACTTGGAAGGATTTAGGTACTCTAAATGATAAAATGGCAAGTAATAATACCAGAAGACTCATAATAAAATATGATACACACCTCCTGATAGAGAGATGATGGACTCAGAGTGTAGACAGAGACATATTATGGGGTATAGGTAATGTAGAAATCTGTTTTCCTGAACTTTACATATTTATAACAAGTATTTTGTTTTTCATTCTCAACATGGGGGCAGAGAGAGATGAGAAGAAGAGAAAGTGAATTTTTGTTGATTAAAAACATTTCAATTGGGGGCAGCTGGGTAGCTCAGTGGATTGAGAGCCAGGCCTAGAGACTGGAGGTCCTAGGTTCAAATTTGGCCTCAGAAATTTCCTAGCTGTGTGACCCTGGGCAAGTCACTGGACTCCCATTGCCTAGCCCTTACCACTCTTCTGCCTTGGAGCCAATACACAGTATTGACTCTAAGACGGAAGGTAAGGGTTTAAAAAAACAAACAAAAAAAAAATTTCAATTTAAAAAAATGAAACACTTACTGATGTTAATTCAGCAGATGTAGATCTATTCAAGGGAAGAAAACTTCATTCCTGGAAGTCTGGCCTAGATTTGTCTAGTGACAAACTAAAAGTATGGCTTAAATGACAAAGTACTTATTCATAATGGGAAAAAAAATAAGATGAGAGATGTAATATAAAAAAAACACAAGAAAGGTCTTCAAATCTCTGTCTAGTACAACACTAATTTATTGAAATGGTTTTTCATATGCCAAGCAATTTAATTCAACTAAAATAATCATGAGCTCCCTTAATTATGAACTCATGAAGCTAATTTATGGACCTTTTCAGTGTTGTAATTACTGAATTAAAGGCAGCATGACATGGTGAGCCTCAGAGTAAGAAGACCTAGTTTTAAGTCCCTCCTCTGATACATTCTGGGACTCTGAACAAATCACTTTGCCTCCACTATCCCTAGGCAACTCTCTCTGAGTTTCAGGGTAGGTGCTAATAGAGCTGTAGTGATAGAAATTTTTTCTCTGAAATATTCTATATACAAAAGAAATCACAGGTTTCCTCCTCCCTCCAAAAACAATTAAAATATTTTTCCCTCTATAAAACATTTAGTTTTTACATTCCTCTTTTAGGTCTTCAATAAATGGACATTTAAAAAAATCATAATTGAGGGGGCAACTGGGTATCTCAGTGGATTGAGAGCCAGGCCTAGAGATGGGAGGTCCTAGGTTCAAATCTGGCCTCAGACACTTCCCAGCTGTGTGACCCTGGGCAAGTGTGGTGCAAAGAGGGTGCATAACAGTCTTGCAGGTCTTGCTGCAGAGTTCTTCTGTCAGTTGATAAAGGGTTTTAGAATCTTGGGAAAGTGAGTTGGCCCTGGGAACTCGTGGAGAGAATCAGGGTCAATCTGAGCTCCTTCTTTGGATTGAAACCTGGCCTATATTTCACAGCTTTTCCTTTAAAATTGTTAGTTTAGCTAATTCCTTTGAATCTCCCTAGCCTTCCTTATTCCCACCTTCATTTTCCCTACCTGAATGTCTGAGAAGTTTGGAAAGGAGAGTAGATCTGAGTGTTAGTTTCAAATCTTGATAGTTTAGTCAAATAGGGCTTACCCTTGTTACAAATTTATCTATTGAATCATTGTATCCAACTTTCCTACCCCTTTTGGCTACATACCCTCTCAGGGCTGAGTAGGCTGGTTCCTACTCAGTCTCACTTTCCTGTCTCCCTTCCCCCACCTGAAGCTTCTCTAGGCGGCTGTTAGGGTTACCTAATATCCTCTATCCTTCCAATCAACCCTAAAAAAATCAATAAACCCCGTTTGTCTTTAATCAAAACCCTTTGGCTACTTCATTAGTTGATTAATAAGAGAGGGAGGAGGAGAGAGAGGAACAACATTCTCTCTGGAGTTTGAGGGAAGCTGAAGGTATCCATTTTGGAGGAAGTGTAGCTTCAATACTGCCTCTAGTCCCTTCCTTAGTGAACCTGTGAAACTGACTAGAAGTCTCTAGTCAGTTTCAAGCCATTCTTGGCTGGCTCTAACCTTGCTCTGTAAAAGTGTCCCTTTTACTGGAAGGGCTCAGTCTGTTTCCCTTTAGTGTTTTGTCTTTAACCTGAGTATCCAGTCTGTGTTTCCCTGCTGCTGTTGCCTGCCTTAGATTAACTCATCCTCTCCCTTGCAACTCTTTGTACCTCAGTGTTTATATTCCCTAAACTCAGACATTCCCTTACTTCTCCTACCACCTCAATTTACCACCTTTACCATTATACCTTCCTTATTCACTTTACTGCCTTAGGGATTCACAAACCCCTATCCACAGTGCCTATCCTCTATTCCAACCATACCTCTGCCTTAATTTCCCTACTACCTAGCCTATTCCCTTGATTACCTCCAGCCTTTGGTCCCTTGCCTGGCCTTATTCCCTATTCCAACCTATAGCCTAAGCCCCTTATTACCTCCCTGCAATATTCCCTTATTACATCCTGAAAATTCCCCTATTACATAAATCACTTGACCCCCATTGCCTAGCCCTTACCACTCTTCTGCCTTGGAGCCAATACACAGTATTGACTCCAAGACGGAAGGTGAGGGTTTTAAAAAAAAATCATAATTGAGATGGTTTTGAAACATCTCTGTTAGCTTTCCTGTTAATAATAATAATAACTCAGGAGGTGGCTAGGTGGCTCAGTGGATTGAGAGCCAGGACTAGATATTGGAGGTCCTAGTTCAAATGCGACCTCAAATACTTTTTAGCTGTGTGATCCTGAAGCAAATACACAGTACCGATTCTAAGACGAGAGATAAGGGTTTTAAAAAATAGTAATAAATACGCGGGAGGTAGTGTGGTACAATGGAAAGAAATTTGGGTTTGGAGGCTAAGAACCTGTTTCCGATGGTCCAGTTTACCTAGGGAAAATCTATTCTTGGTTTTCTTCTCCTAGCTCTAAAATTCTCTGATCCAACAAGAGTCTCTCAGAATCAGGGAGGAGAAAAGTCACATTCAGCTGGCAGCCACATTCTATTTCTCAGTCCAGTAAATGGAAAAAATGAAGCATTAGAAGGTACGATGGATTTCATAAGCTCACTTGAATGTTCTTCTTTTTAGATTGCTATGTTCTAACAATGATGGGGGGCTGTTGTATGTGTCCTGAAGTCTTCAAAATTTAACATACAAGTTCCTCACCTAGATTTTGTCCCTAATGTAACTCCTATTTTCTAAAATGTATTCATGTTTCTGAAACCCCAGCTACATCTGTCTTCATAACGTTGTTATCCTTTCTTATGTTAGAAGGTTGGGCTGCTGTCTCTTTTGGAAACAGAGCCAAAAGCATGACAGAACTCTAACACTTGCTTTAAAAGCAATAGACCATCATCAGCTAATTGGCCTGGGATGCCATTTTGATTCTATGATTTTCCCCCTTTCAGAATCACTGTTGGAATGTTTTTTAAAATCTCAATTTTATCTATTCTGGATAAACCATCTAAAAAACAGAACATACATAGCCAAGGATCCATACCTTCCAAACACAGAGGCCAAGAACAACAAGTCGAAAGTACAACTGAACAAACCAGTAAGACAAAGGAATGTTACTTATTGACCACATGATAGATGATACAGTTGAGAATTTTGTTGGAGAATCATTGCAAAGAAATGTGAACTTCTCAATGTGCCAAAGCTAGTTGGCAAAAATAATAACATTTGATTCTCTCCACTTTCTGAGGCCCCATACAAACTTTTTTTCCCCCAATGCTAAAACCCAGAGAAAAACCACGGATGTGCATATGATATGTTGTTCATATTTTGTCATGGACTAAAGTGCAAAAGATCCTAGCCTCAGGACAAATGGTTTGGGGGGATGGAATGAAGGAGAGCTTCTCAGAAGCTAAAAGATAGTTTTATTTAGTAAGAAGCCAAAGGTTATGGAGCCTTTTCACATATATTTTTGAGGACTCAGAATATAATAATTGTCATATATAATATGTATTTATATAAAATCTTTATTATATTATAAATTATATAATGTAATATTTATAATAATATGCACACACACATATATATATATATCATTTTGGTTTGTAATTTTATATTCAATAAACTAAGTACCTACTGTATGTACCTGACTCTTTGCTAAGTGCTGAGGAACCAAAGAAAGATAAAAGACAACCCCAGTTCCCAAGGCATTCACAGTTTAATGGAGGAGACAGCACACAACCAATTATATACAAACAAGTTCCATAAAGGATAAATTGGAGATAATCAATAGAGGGAAGGCACTACAAAAATGTGGAGTTTTAGCTGGGAATTGGAGGAAGCCAGAGAAGCCAGGAGGCAGAAAGAAGAAAGAAGAACATTCTATACATGGGGGCAATCAGTGAAAATGCATAGCATTTAGAGATAAGATGATGTCTTGCATGAGGAAAAAGGGAGAGGGCTAGTGTCACTGGATCTCTGTGTGTATACAGCAGGGGAAGAGAAGGGGGATAATTTTTTTTTGCATATATTGTTACATCATTTGATCTTTACAGCAACCCTTCTATATAAATGCCATGGATTTTATCCCTATTTCATGGATGAAGAAACTGATGCCAAGAGGTTGCAAGTACTGTCTGAGGCAGGATTCAAATCCCAGATGTGTCCTGACTCAAAGTCCAGGACTCTTTTCATTAAACCACACACAAAACCTTTCTAGGCTTTCCTGTCACTGGAGATAGAACTACATCCTTTCACAGAGACTGTTTTCTGTGTTGACAAACAGGGCTGAGACAAGACTTTTTTTGGTGTGCCTGAATAATCTCTGTCCCAGCCCCTGCAACATCTCTCCTTCCTTCCACCTTGATTTCTTCTCCTCAGGCTCCCTGTGGCAGACTTTCATCTCTGAAGATGTTGATATAAACTTGTCAGCAATAGGACCTTTGTGAAAAGTTGTTTTTATAGTAATGATGATGGATTTATACTGAAATTTCCACATTCTCCCTCTAGCTTCCACTGAAACCAATAGTATTTAGGTATTCATGAGCAAATGGACTCAGGAGAGAACTGTGCCCTGTGACTCGAGAATAGGCTTATCACTGAAAAAATTAACCATCCCATCTTGTGCGTAAGTCTGTCCCTAGTAACCAGCACAGTTTTTCAGCGACAGAAATGACAAATACGCAGGAAACAAATGAGCTCTGTGGTAGTTGGTAACTAAGAGGGTACCTCCTATAGCAACTGGGTTCCTATAGCAACTGTTTCATTTGTGACATCCTTGACCCAGCCCTGAATCTAAAAGCTCTCTCAGCTGGTGGGTTGTGAGATGACACCTTATATCTAATTCCTTCCAGAAATTTGTTGTCCTTCAGATCTAGTCTTGTACAGTCATGATAATATCAACCCACATTCATGTAGTACTCTAAGGTCTACAATATGCTTTCCTCACAACAACCCAGTGACGTAGGTAGTGAAGATATCATTATCCTCATTATATAGATGAGAAAATTAAAGTTTAAAGAGACAAGTTGACACATCCAGGGTCCCATAGATAGTAAATTGAGGAATATGAACTTGGATTCTAGACTCTTGACCCCAAATATGTTGTGGTTGTTCAGTCCTTTCAGTTGTCCCCATCTCTTTGTGACCCCATCTAGAGTTTTCTTGGCAAAGATACTGAAGTGGTTTGCCATTTCCTTCTCCAGCTTATTTTACAGATGAGTAAACCAAGGCAAAAAGGGTTAAGTGGCTTGCCCAGGGTCACATTGCTCATAAGTGTCTGAGGTCAAATTTGAACTCAAGTCTTCTTGACTTCAGACCCAGTGCTCAATGCACTATGGCACCATCTCACTGCCCCAACCTCAGGTATAGAATCTACCTAATTTCTTCAAGTTGTTAGAAAGCCTTTCAATCCTTTTCAATAGAAATGAAGCTGGTGAAAATACCATACATATGGGAAAGGGAGAAGTGTAGGGGACAGAGACTAGTCAAGGAGTCAGGAAGACCTGGGTTCAAATCTTATTTCTGACATATACTTCCTCTGACAAGTGATTTGGCTTCTCAACGTCCCAGAAAAATTCCTTAAGATTATAAATTGCAGAACAATTGTCAATTTACTTTAATAATTGGAATTTCCTCAATGGGAGTTCCCTACAATGATGATGAAATCAAAAGCTTTAACACCACCCAAAATGTGTATCATGCAGAGAGCAATGAAAAGGTACATGGTATTGCAAGCTACAGTGAGGATTCTAATGAGGATTCCAACAAAGAGGATTAAAGGATGTCACAATGAATTATATGACAGGAGAAGATGAGCTGGTCACGTGGCAAGGTGGAGAGATTGATAGATGGACAGACAGAATCCTCTTCCAATATCAGAAGGAAATCAGGAATGCATCTAGCATGTTAAGGAATTTGGGGGACATAGATGATAGGCACATAGGACTCTTTCCTTCCTCTCCAGGCTATCCTCCTAATGCTTCAGACTTTCTCTCCATGCCACAGAAACCTCTAAGTTCACTAGAGCCTGGAAGTTCACTCTATCCTTGGAGGATTTCTCATGCTGGAAGTATACCTTGCCCTTGTGGCCACTTTCTCTGAATGACTGGCTCTTCTCAGAACCTCCATTTGTGATATTGGAAATTTGGGGTCCTTGAAGTTAATATTGAGGTCTCTGGTATAAACTTCCTGTGGATGTTTAGGGGACTTAAAAACTATATTTCCCATGATTCCTCTTATGTAATACAGGTGGGCAGGAAGTGTGATTACATAGGCAGAGGTATAAAGTCTCAGAACTTGATTGGGATGCTCTCTTTTGTTTCAAATAAAATTGATATAGATGGGTATAGATAAAAGTATTAATATTTTATTTAAAGCCATGTTGGTAAATTTAAGAAAGACCATGCTCCTACTAAGATCTAATTCAAATTGCCTGCCGTTTCCTCCTGCCCACCTGGCTGCTTCGTAGGAAAGAGAGCGTCTCCCAATCACCTCAGGAGTCTTATACTGTTCTCTACATAATCACACTCCCTTCCTAAGAGGAATCATGGGAAATGTAGTTTCAAAGTCTCCTAAACATCTACAGGAAGTTTATGTCATATATCTAAATATTTAAGGCTCAAATGAACCCCAAATTTCCACTAACACACTTTCTAAGGAAGCAGCCAGGAGCAAGGTATGGCGGGGCATTTGAATTAGATCTTAGCAGGCATGTGGTTTTCTTAATTATCAAGATGGATTACAATAAAACCGTAATATTTTTAAATATATCCTTCTATATCAATTTTATTTCTAACAGCTATGGCAACCACAAAGGGATTAAGGGAAAATATCCAGCCAGTCATGTGTTCCTTCTTCTCCACACTCCACTCCTGAGTCTTTACTTTCTCTATCTTTCTCCTCCTCTCTCTTTAGCTTCCTTTTATGTATTGTTTCTCCCTTTTAGAATACAAGCTCCTGAAGGGCAGGAATTGTCTTTCATTCTGCTTGTATTCTAAGTGTTAAGTTCAGTATTGGCAAAAAGTAAGTATGTAATAAATTCTTCTTAACTTGACTTGATATGATGAGTAGATATGGATAGGTTACAGTCTACATATTTGGAAGAAACTCTGGAATGTATGAGATCACAGGGCCATTTATGCATTTGAATATTCTTTATTTGTCATTCATTCATTTATTCATTTTAAATGTTTACTATGTGGGAACTCCTAACCTTGCTTTTCAAGGTTCTAAGAGGCAGAGACTCATGACGAGTAGGCTGGTCATTTAGCAGTGAATTCTTTGATTATGACAATACTGAGAAATACAAAAAAATACTGAGAAATACAAAGAAATACTGAGAAATACAAAGAAAAATGCAAAATGGCAATCAGTTATAAGTGAGCCCTTTTTATTTCTACAGTAATGGCAGCAAAGTATCCAAAAGAGGAGGAAGAGTGCTAAGAATCACTGTTTTTAGAACATCCATAACTTTAACATAGCTGTTGGTATTCCAAAAATGAGAGTGTCCCATGAGCATACATACTACATAAAGGAATTGAATCAGATCAGTCTTGATATTCTTGCTGTAAAGAAAACAAGAAGGAAGGACGTTGTCACTTAAATGGGACTCTTAGGGTGCAAAGTCCTTCTGCTGGTGCAGATCAGCAATCTCATAAATTGTAGTATTTCCCAAAGAAGTACAGGGGGCTACATGGAGAAGAGCCAAAGAATAAAAATTTGTCAGTGTTTATCCTGAACTGTTCAGGGGGTAGACAACCTATTTTTATAGGATCTGATCTCTAGAAAGATGTACCATATAGTAGGATAAGAATAATTCCCCAGACCTTACTATAGCCAAGGTGAAATTTCCCTTAACACAAAGCAATATCTTTCTGTGATTCTGTGTCGTAATCAGATCCCTATAAGAGAAACCTGACAGATATGATCTGGAGATTTAGAGTCAGAAGTGAGTTTAGGTCACCTCATATACCACACATCCTTCACTTTGCAGACAAGAAAACAGAGATCCATTGAGGTTAAGTGATCTATCCAGATTAACAAGGATATAGTTTGTGTCAAAGTTGGCATTCAAATTCAAATCCACAAACTCCAAGTTTTTTTTTTAATAAATGAGGAAACTGTGAAGTGGCTTTGTGGATTGATGGCCAGGTCTGGAGTTGGGAGGACCTAGGTTCAAATATAACCTCACACACTTCCAAAAGCTGTGCAAACCTGGGCAAGTCACTTAAACCCAGTTGCTAAAACCTTGTCCTTCTTCGGTCTTGGAACCAATACTTGTATCAATTCTAAGTCAGAACATAAGGGTTTTTTAATAAATGAATGATTAGTGCCTTCTGTAAAGATGGGACACCAGGGATGTTGTTATTATTATTAAAATGTAACTAAATGGTTTGTGGGTACATACTGGGTTGAAGGAGAGACAGGACCAACTAGGATTGGGAGACCAGAGTTCACTGCCAAGCTTTAACTGACACAGGAATGGCAGTTGGCCCAACAGTCACCCAGCTCACCCTAGGCCAGGGTCTATGGAATCAGCAGGCAAAGGTAAAAAGTTTATACAGTTTAATTGAGGGTAACTAAATAAAGGATGGGATAGGGGATTCTACACTTAAAACCTAAGGGCAAACCACAGGGGGCAGGGATGGACTTAACTACATTCTATTGACCTAAGCCAGGCAGGGCCCAAAGGAAGCAGTACTGAAGTCACAGGGAAAGCTTCTTCAAACCTGGTTCCAGCCAGGTTTGGTCAGCTCAGCTAAAGATCCTGAGGGTGGCTTTGGGATCTCACATAATCCAAGGATGGTCACAGGATGCCAAGAGCCAACTCCACCAGGTGATCCAAGGTACCCAGGTAGGGAGAGTGAGTTTGAAATGCTGTCCACCAGATCCCAAACCACTTCCCCACTTGGAGCAGCTCTGCAGGTCAGTTGTTCACTTGCTGAAAGCCTTCACCTCTCAGGATCCCAAGGAATCTGGATGCAGTTTTTCCCTAACTCTGAGATCTACCAGGGTTAGCAACAGTTTATGTACCAACCACTAATGGAGTCCCTCTCCGAGCACAAGCCCCACTTCCTGCTCCTTCATTCCATCTTGGAATCCTCCAGCCCTTCCTGCTAGGTCCAATACTAACACTAAATTAATTGCTAAATAAACCCTCACAACACTTCCAAATTTAATTCCATGGATTCTTGAGACTTTGAAGAGGAAAATACTACCCATATGGGGAACCTTTAAGGTTGCAATAAATCCATCCCTTTCTCACACATTACAGAGCCATCTCATATAGCAATATTTTTTAAAAGAGGAAAAGCAGAAAAACTGATTAATATATCAAAAAAGTCTGAAAATATATGCAATATAGCACACCCATATAGACCTCTTATCTCTGCACGGGAATGGGGAGCTGTCTTCTCAACAATATCATCCTTTTACAATATCATTCAGTCCACACAAAAGTTCTCCTTTCACATCAACTTTGGACATATAAACATCTATATGAGGTTTCCAACCCCAGGGGCTTTCTAGATCTTCTGGCTATGAATAGTCATCCCTGTAAACTCTAAAAAGTGCAGACCATTCTATAGATAGCCTTTGAATAAGGGAAGGTGGCCTTTAGGACAAAACTAAAGAGTGGCCATCACTGACTCTGTCCCTGAAAGATAGGAAATTAATATGTCAGTCTGCGCAGACTCTCCAAGATGGCCACTTGTCTTGGCCCCTTAGCTATTCCCAGGAAAGAAGAAAGGAACAAGTACTTATTAAGCACATCCTTTGTCCCAGACACTGTCCTAAGTGACTTACAAATGTTATCTCAACTGATCTTCAAAACAAACTTGAGAGAGAGGTACTAAATTAATTCCATTTACAATTACATTGTAATTGTAATTACAATGTAAGACAGAAATTAAGTACTCTGCCCAGGGACACACAGCTAGTAAGAATCTAGGCTGAATTTGAACACAAGCCTTCCCTACTCCAAGTCTAGCCCTCTTATCCATCATGCCGTATAGTGTCCCTATAAATTATGGCTCCCCATACCCTCAAGATCCACTCATAATTCATCAGTCCCTCCTTTGTCCTGACGAATTTCACCCTACATTTCAGCTCCAGCACCTGTGCTTGCATTTTCATTACATCATTCATTAAACACACCCAATAAGCATTTATTAATCACTACACTTATATAAGGAACTACGGTATTGGGGTCATAAAGATAAAAAAATGAGAGCCTCTGCATTTGAGAAACCTAGAGTTAACTGGGGGAGGGAGATTTGACATGTATATGGGCATAGAAGAGATAACACAAAAAATGCTCTAGAAAATTTAAGGGAAAAAGTCATTATCAACTCAGTGGCTCTTTTCCTTTTTCTTTTTCAGTGAACCCATGATCTCATCACCATAGGAATTCCCACAATACAGACTGCAATTTGTCTACACTTTCTAATTCTGTGCTCTTCTTTGTCCAACTTACCTTATATATCTTCAAAAGGAAACCCTTCAATATGCTAAAGGCTTTTCCTAGATTAAAAAAAAAAGTTAGTTAACAAACATTTTTAAAACCCCTACTACATACTACCAAAAATGCTGAGCACTGGGGATTCAAAACAAGACAAATAGTCCCTCACAGACCTTTGTTAAAGGGATTTTCTTAATCTCTCCCTCTGTCTCTTTAAGAGGCAGGATAGGAGGATTTCTAGGTAGAGAAGAGCTGACAGGTGCCAGTGAGCCAGAGCTGAAGATTCCATTACAAGAGATGAGGGGGTTAAGGAAGGAATCAGTTGGCAGTTAGGGGTCTTATGCCTCTGTATCTCTTGGGAGCAGGAGGTTTGCCTCTATCTCTGCTACTGGGAATTTGACTACTGACAGCTGGAGAATAAAACCTTATTTAAGGAGGTAGTGGGTGGTAGCTGTTGATTTATTAGTGGTGCTAGGTAGTTAGTGAATCAATTTTAGGTAGTGTAGGTTAGATAGGCCTGGTCTGGCCAGGCAAGAAGCACCTGTCCTGAGAAGACAGAAGTAGGGTTTTAGAAATTTTAGTTAGTATTGGGAATTTAGGTATAATCATAGGGTATTAGAATAGTAATCTCTCTTTCCTCCTTTCTATTTCTATCTGTACGTCTCAAGTTAAACTAAGTGTTTTATCAGACTGCTCTCCTCACTTTTGTCAAACTCCTTCCATTTAACCCTTACACCTTATATTCTAAAATTCAAAACAACATGTAAAATATGTTTATCAGTCCAATGTTTTCAATATAGCCATAGCCTGCCAGAAACAATTTACTCAACTACTCATCTAGTATCTCTTACTCTTATTTGCTGTGTGCCTGGTCCACTCCTTTTTAATCAGACTTCCCCCAATTTATTGATTCTAAGTCATCATTAATATTATATAGCAACTTACTTATGCCTACTACATGGATCTTCCTTGTCCTTTGAGATCTTAACAATTTTGGTTTGTCAGAGATTGTGGCACTCTATGATTTACATCACTAGAAGATTATTGGGGTTAACTTTGAAAGTCTTGAGAACTCTAGTCAATTCAATGACAAACCACAACTCCAGAACACCATTATAAAGCATGTTATATCCACCTCCTGACAGAGAGAGAGAATGATGATGGATTTAAGATACAGGATAAAACATTCTTTTTTGGAAAATGGCCACTGTGTGGCTTTGTTTTGATTAACTAGACTTATTTGTTACAAAGATTGTTTTTCTTTTTTTAAGTGGAGGAGAAAAGGAGTTGGCAATACTGTTGCACAAAAAAAAAAGAAGAAAAGAATAAGTCATTAAAACATTTTTTTAAATATACAGAATAGAATAAAAGGAAATTCAGAGGGAAACAGAGAAAAAACAACTTTTAAAATAACATCTACTTCCCTATATCTATAGAAACCTATTTACCTACCTTTATCTTTAGATAATTCTTTCTATAGATAGAATGATAGATAAGTAGGTAGGGAGAAAGAGAGATGGGAGAGAGAGAGAGAGAGAGAGAGAGAAAGAGAGAAACAGATAGAGTAGGTAGACAGGTAGGTAGACAGACAGATACCTTGGCTCAAAGTATCAATTGAATGGTACACTCCTCATTGTTAGTGGAATTGGATATTCAGTGCTCCATGCCTGTGTTGAAAGGCAGAGTTGGTCAGAACTAGAGAGAAGAGGCATCCTGATCTTCTGGTTTCCAGCTTCAAGAAACAAGAAATATGTCTCCAATCTCCCTTTAACTTGAAGGTAGAGAAATACTCTGAGAAGAAACTGACATGGAGAGGAAATAGAAATTCAATCATTTCTCTATTCCCAGCTTGCTACTCTAGAGACTTTGAAAAATTTCCCCTTGGTTGATATCTGAGATTTTCTTGGTTGATCTGAGTTATTTTGCTCCCAATGGGAGATTTTATTCACTCTGTGCATTGCCTAGTTTGTATTCTCATCTGGATATTCTCCTATTTGTGTCTGCTATCTATTTGGATAAATGGGTTTAATTTGCTATTTTGTGTGTTCATCATGGAACTGGCATTTTGTGGAAAGGGGGCCATCTCGAATATATAGCTTGGGACACTCCTTCTCCATTAAGAAATAATGATTAGCTAGAACCAAAATAGAAAAGCTTTAATAGAATATTTAGAACATAGAATAGTTAGAACCTAAAAATTGTTTCCCTTATAATAGCAATATTTAAAGGAGCAAATAGATATAAATCTAGGTCAGTACCTCTTTCCTCTGAGGAGAAAAGAGTGAACAATCACTGTCCCCAACTTCTTGCTTCCCTTCCTGGCAGGGATCAAACCACTTGGAAACAGATATAGAGAAGGGACTCTAGAAATATCTATTCTTGTTTCCCTGCATACCACATCTAGACAAAACCATGTGGACACACAATCTATATGGGTAAAACAACACACAGTACCAGATACCCATTTACTAATATATACATATATGTGTATATGTATAAAACAATCTAAACACTACAAATAGTTTCACATATTAAAAAATATTAGTGTTAAAAATACAGGTTTTTATTTCATGGCATAACTTGGGATTCTTGAAAGCTCTATATAGTTCCCCCAAATGTGATTCATTTCACCTCTTACTCCTACTTAATTCTGATGTTATTCATTATCCATCGTTAGTATAAGTTTTGAGCTACACATATATCAGTTTAATATGCTATTTATTAAATTGCAGAATATAGACTGGATGATAGGCATTCATTTTCCACTTGGGTTTTCCTATGTGGATTGTTAAGACTAAACTTTTTGGAGGAAATTTCTGATCTCATTTAGATAACTCTACCTCTGTTGTATTGCAGGGCATCTCTCAATGAGCATAATGTCACCTATATTGCTGCAAATAACTAAAAATGAGAGGCATGGCAACAAAACAACTCTGTGGTTTCATGTCACATGCAAACAACTGATAAAAAAAGAAAAAGCAATGGAACTAGTTGATAACAGAAGGGCTTAGAGAAAACAAGAAACACTAATACGCTGCTGGAGAAGCTGTAAATTATTCAATCTACTCTGGAAAGCAATTTGAAAAGATGTAAAAGTAGCCAAACAAATTACTAAAATGCCCCTTCGTTTTAACCTAGAGATTCCACTAGTACGTTGAGGGACCTTTCTGTTTTATACACCCAAATAATACTGAAAGGGTGTTTCAAAGAAATAATTTGGAATTATTGAAAAGTTTATGCCATACTCCATGAGGAGTAAATATCCTTGATGAATTTATTCCTCCTTGTTTTATCCCTTACTTCCTATTAATAATCAAAATTATCAAACAAAGCAACTTCTCTCTTTCTCTAAATGATTGGGTCCCAGGATCATCTTTTTTTGAAAGAGTGACACTGTCTATGTATACCCTCTTCTTTCTTCAGGAGGCTAGATCCAAACATCCTCCAGATCTTGGAATTTTCCAAGAAATGCCCCATAACTATGTCATATGGCTCTCTTCTCTAGTTTTTGCCACTGCTTCTCATTGCCTTCTCTCATGCCTTTGGGTTTAGAATACATTTGACTGCAATGTGCTCTTGCCCCAACTCTTCCAGGCTTCCAATAGCAGGTCGCTGGGTAAATTTGTAGATTCCTGGACTACCTCAGCCCTACTCTTCACATTCAGTTCTAAACTTCACTGTTGTGATTCTTTCTTAGACTGACTCTGAATTCCTAAAAGAAGACTCTGGCTAACTTTGATATATGCTTTTTCTAAAAGGGATAGTTCTCTGTCAAATCATCCTTGGAACCTGAAACATGAACACTCATCTTCAATGGGTTCTGGATGTTTTGACAAGTGCTCAAGCTCAGTTTTCGACTCTCTCAACAAGGAGTTAATAGGTATGTCTACACTCGCTGTAAGCAAATAAAAAGAACAGTCCCAAAGAAAGACCAAAAGTCTCTTGCTCTCTTCTTAAGGAATGAGCAATATGATTACATTCAGAATTCAGTGATAACATTGCTTTCTTCCTGAAACCTGTAAGCAGGCCAGACATAAGAGTATTTTTTAAGACTATTAATATAGGCATTTATAGAGTTTGGGCTTGGTGTGCTCAGGTATTCCCTGGTGAGAATGTAACTCTTCTTTTTCCTTTGAGGGTCCAGAAATCATTGAAAAATCATTTAATAGGGTAAAGCTAGTTGGCTCAATGGATTGAGAGCCAGCCCCAGAGACAGGAGGTCCTGGGTTCAAAATTTGACCTCAGACACTTCCTAATTGTGTGACCCTAGGTAAGTCACTTAACCCCCATTGCCTAGCCTTTACCCCTGCTCTTCTGCTTTGGAACCAATACATAGTATTCTATACATAGATTCTAAGACGGAAGTGGTAAGGACTTTAAAAGAAGAAAAGAAAAATTATTAAATAAATATAAGGTTTTCTTTATATTGCTCTAGGTTAGTGATTCCCAAAGTGTGTGCTGCAGCGATCCAGGGAGGTGGTGATGGCCACACTTTTTTTGTATTACATTCTATTCTGAGTTCAATAGTTTCATAATTTCCAGGGGGCCCTAAGTAATATTTTTTTTGGAAAGGGGGCGGTAGGCCAAAAAAGTTTGGGAACCACTGGCTTAGGTGAAAGAAAGTGATTTCTCAATATATCTTTTGATTAAGATTTTGAGTTTCCTCTAAAGAAATGAGAGGTCCCCAATACTCTCCTGAAGGGAAAGGACTAATTGCCTTGTAATGCTCACTTCACAGTATCCTGCACCCTGAGCTAAGGCTTTAAAATTCACTAAGACTTGGTAAACTCTGGGCAATTACGAAGTTCACACATGTTGGTATAAAATCAAACACATGCTCATTTGACGGCAGGTGATAGTGTCAAAGAATGAAAACAAAGGGGAAACAGCTGTGTAAGGGAGGTGGCGTGGGCACACAGCTGCCTACAGCTGCCAATTAATCCCTGGACTCATAGAAGCAGCGTCAGGTGGTTTCTGGTGCGCTTGGGAGAAATGGTGGGAGTGGGAGCTTGTGCTTTAGTGACAGAAGTGGTTCAGGTTATGAATTGGTCAGTGAAGAAAAGGGGGTGGGGGCAGTGAGAGAGA
>NC_058130.1:361781388-361794085 GCF_016433145.1 Gracilinanus agilis | reverse complement strand
GGAATGAAAGAGAGAGAGAGAGAGAGAGAGAGAGAGAGAGAGAGAGAGAGAGAGAGAGAGAGAGAGAGAGAGAGAGAGAGAGAGAGAGTCGTTTCAGGGAATGTCAGGGGCTTGGGAACCCTGGTAGTTTGTGTGTGGGTGGAGAGTAGGCGTTCTGTGAATGGGAAAGCCAGAGGAGTGAGTAGAGATGGTGATTCAGATGAGTCAGTGGAAGCAATTCAGTGTCTTTTAAGGCTGCAACTCTGCAGTCCGCTGACTCTCCGGGATCTGGCTGTGAATTAGTCAAACACTTATTAAGTGCCTAAGATGTTCCACACTCTAGGCTATGTGCTGGGGATGTATTGAAAGGCAGAAGACAGTCCCTGCTCTCAAGGGACTCACAATCTAACGGGAAAAACGACTTACAAGCAATTATGTACAAACTACAGTTAGTATTATTTAGTGATAATCATCAGAGGGAAGACACTAGAACGAAGGTAGGACAGGAAAGGCTTCCTATAGAAGGTAGGATTTTAGCTAGTACTCGAAGGAAGTTAGGAAAGCCCCGAAGAGGAAACAAGGAGAAGCTTTTAAGCATGGGAGATCAGCCAGAGAAAATGATTGGACTATGGAGATGGAGTTGTTCGAGGAATAGCAAGGATGTCAGTGTCAAGGAAACCAATGTCACTAGATGGAAGAGTATGTGGAAGGAGTGGGGAAGTCACTGAACCCCACCCCCATCACTGTTGCCCAGCCCTTTATAACTCTTCTGCCTTGTAACTAATTTTGATTTTAAGATGGAAAGTAAGGATTAACAAAAAAGCCTGGAAAGGACAGCTAGGTAGCACAGTGGATTCAATCAGATGGACAAGGGTTCAAATATGACCCCAGACACTTCCTAATTGTGTAACCCTTGGCAACTCACTTAATCCTGTTTGCCTTGCCTTTGCCACTCTTCTGCCTTGGAACCAATATACAATTTTAAGATGGAAAAAGTAAGGATTAAAATAAAAAAGCATGGAAAGGTGGACAGCTAGATAGTACAATGGATGGAGTCAGGAGGACAAGGGTTCAATCAAATCTGGCCTCAGACACTGCTAGCTATATGACCCTGGGCAAATCACTTAACCCTGTTTGCTTTGCCTTTGTGTCTTAGATATTACTAAGACAGAAAGTAAGGGTTTTAAAAAAATTTTTTTTTGTCTAGGAAGGGTATGAAGGTTGAGGTATGACGGACTTAAAAACCAAACAGAGATTTTATATTTGATCCTAGAGCCAATGAATTTTGTTGAGTAGGGGGGTAACATGGCTGGAGCTGGGCTTTAGGAAGATTGCTTTGGCAAATGAGTGTATTATAACTGGGAGGGAGGAGAGATCTGTGGCAAGGTAGACCCCAGCAGACTGTCAGAATAGCTCTGGCTTGGGGTGATGAGAGCCTGCAGCAGGGGATTTGCAGCATTAGAGGAGAGAAGGGAGTGTATAAGAGAGATGTTACCAAGGTAAATTTGATAGATCTTAACAATAGATTGGATCTAGAGCAACAAGAGGGGTGTGAGAGATAGTCCATAATGATAATGTGTGTGTCCTTTGGGGTTGGGCTGTGTTCTAGGTGTTAACTCCCTTTTAAGTGCAGAACTGGCAACAAGGGTGAGAAAGCCCAATCAGACTCTTTATCTGAATCACAAGTTATAGCAAGGGGTATAATCAATATGATTGCCAGTGAGAAATCCCTAACAAAAAATATTTTTGTGCCTAAGATAGGAAGGTTTCATTTAACCAAATAAACAAGTAAAACTGATACAGTATAAAGAAAACCAGAATTAATGAATTAAATATTATACTAGTTGAATATGAATACACATGTGTATATACACCTATACTAAAACACTTGCACCACTACATAGTATAGTAGCATACAGTTTTCAATCAGACAATGTCAAAGGTAGAGTGGTATAGTAAACAGCTAGCCTTGGAGTCAGGAAGGTCAAAGTTCAATTCCTGTCCCTGACACGTACTAAACAGATTGTAATCATTCAATGGCATAGGCAACATTCTAAAATGGTAAATTGAAGATTAGTGGTCCATTTGCTTTGGTAGATGGAACTGTCCCCCTTGAGAATGATCTACACCAATGAATTAAAAAAAAATTGGGCCAAATAGGGAAAATGTCAAGAGAGCACAGAATGATTCTCAATTAGTTTGGTTTTGACAGTAAAAACTGACCAAATGGTCAAACATGTGCACTCCATAGCTTCCTCTGTCAATGATTTTCTGTAAGGTTTAGAACAAGCCATTTCACTTTCCTTTATTAGCTTTCCAGTCTATTTAAAGGAAGTGATAAACTTCTTAGCCATTTTGCCCATTAAGGACTTGTGATAAATTTTAAAAGACTTCCTTAAAAGAGTTCCTTAAACAAAAAACTGCCGTGTAAATTCAAAATGTTATTATCTTTACAAGAAATTTAGAATTATGACCATAGCTACTGAGAAGTGATTCTCTTTCATTTAGACCAATCCATTAATAAGTATTAATTAAGCACCTACTATGTGCCAAGCACTGCGCTGAACCCTGGGGACTCAAAGCTTACAATCTAAAGGGAAACACAATATTCACACAAACAGGCATACAAAGCCCACTATATGGAAGATAAATAAGAAAATAGAGGAGGAGGAGCAGAGGAGGGAGAATGTTCCAGGCTTGGGGAATAGCCCAAGAAAATGCCTAATGATGAGATGTTTTGTTTGTGGAACAGCCAGGAGGCCAATGTCGAAGCATATATTTTAGGGAGTAAAGTGTAAGAAGACTGGAAAGGAAGTAGGTGGTTAGATTATGAAGGTCTTTGAATGCCAAACAGACCATTTTGTGTTTGATCCTACAAGCAACAGGAAACTATGGAGTTGATGGTATAGGGGAGGTGACATGATCAGAACTATGTTTTAGAGCAGTATAAAAGGGTAGATTGCTTCTCATATAATAATTTTTCAATACACCTTTTTCACTTCAACAATTCATAACTCTTCTTAAGTTAATTTCTCAAGCCACCCTGGGCTCATATTCACTTTACCTATAATGAAATTAAAATAGGGAAGAAAGTTTCAGACCTAAGATCAAAGTAGCCTGAGCTACATTCTTCAGCAGCAGCTCTACTTGGTTTCATTCCACAGAACATCATTCTTATTAGGTACCCCCTGGTCCTTCCCATCCTTTTCAGCTTTCTTCTGTGTATTGTTTTCCCTCATTAGATTGAAAGCATTTTGAAGGCAAGGACTGCCTTTCTTTTTCTAACTTGTTTCCCTAATGCTTAAAACAGTGCCTGGTACATAATAGACACTAAATAAATGAAGTTCTCAAACAGTTCACTGTATTGCACAAATGATTCAGATTCAAAACTATGCCTACTATCACAACCTGTAGTATCAAATTTACAGGGTTATCATGAAACTCAAATTTGTTAAGGTGCATAAAGAACTTTGAAAACTTAGAAGGGTTATAATAAATATTAATTATTGCTATTCTTTATCTCATTCTCATCTTTCCAAGGGGAAATCAGATCAAAATAATAATGGCACAAGTTGCAATCTTGCCATTATTGAAAAAAAAATTAGTTGGAGGGGACTCGGCAAAATTGGGACATTAATGCACTGTTGGTGGAGTTGTGAATTGATCCAACCATGGATGGCAATTGGGAACTATGCCCAAAGGGCTTTAAAAAACTGCTTGCCTTTTGATCCAGCCATACCACTGCTGAGTTTATACCCCAAAGAGATCATAAGGAAAAAGACTTGTATAAAAATATTTATAGCTGTGCTCTTTGTGGTAGCAAAAAATTTTCTGTGGATGTGGATTTTGTGGTTGCATGATTTCCTACAAGAGCCATTCAGCAGCCTGTGAGGAGGAACAAAGCAGGTAGATGGTGAGAGGAATCTAGGGGGGAGGTCTGGCAAGGCTGAAATGATGATTCCCAGGAAAAGGAGCAAGGCATTCAAGAGTAGAGAACAATGTACTCTTGAACTAGTTAACTATAGTTATATAGGGTATGTCCTTCAATTGGAGAACGGCTGAACAAATTGTAGTATCTTTTGGTGATTAAATATTATTATGCTCAAAGGAATAATGAACTGGAGGAATTCCATGTGACCTGAAACAACCTCCAGGAATTAATGCAGAGTGAAAGGAGCAGAACCAGGAGAACATTGTACACAAAGTATACACTGTGGTATAATCAAATGTAATGGACTTCTCTACTAGCAGCAATGCAATGATCCAGGACAATTCTGAGGGACTTATAAGAAAGAATGCTATTCACATCCAGAGGAAGAACTGTGGGAGCAGAAACACAGAAGAAAAACAACTGTCTGATCACATGGGTTGATGGGGATATGACTGGGGATATAGATTCTAATAGATCACCCTAATGCAACTATCAACAATATGGAAATAGGTCTTGATCAGTGACACATGTAAAACCTAGTGGAATTGTCCCTGCGCTATGGGAGGGGTTGAAGAGAGGGAAAGAACTTTAATCCTGTAACCATGGGAAAATATTCTAAATTAATTAATCCCAAAAAAGAAAAAAAAAGTAAATGTTTACCTTCTGTCTCGGGATCAATTTTGGTATCAATTTTCAGGGCGGAAGAGTGATAAGGGCTAGGTAATTGGGGTTAAGTGTCTTGCCCAGGATCACAAAACTAGGAAGTATTTCAAGCCATATTTGAACCCAGGTCCTTCCATCTCCAGGCATGGCTCTCTATTCACTGAATCACCTAGCTGCTCCTTGAGGACATTTTATTTTTTTGTGGCATTGGAATTTGTCATCTATGAATTTATGAGATTGAGAGCTTCTTATATCTAATCCTAGCCACCAAAGGGTATCTTGCTAGGTATTTGGGAGGTACTAAATTTTTAGAGCCTACAGTAATGTTTCCCATTTGCTACCATTTTGTAGCATTATCCTTGTAGATCAGTAAATCCAGTAAATAAATATCATAAACCACTTCAACTCTATAACAAAATCTTTATAATTCAACCATTTGTTTAATATTTCTTTGTTTCCACAGTGTTGGTTGAATCCATGTGGATGCTACCCCTGGAACATCATTTGATTCTACATTTAGATCTTATTTCATGGATCTAAGGGGTAGAAAATAACTTTTGCTATAAATCAGGTTTCAGCAAATTCAATGGCATTGTCATCCTTTACTGTGGTTTAGTATAGTGATACCTACCCATTCCAAAAGTATTTTTTATAAGTTTTCAGCCTGTTTATAATACATTCTAAGGATATTTATCAACTTCTTATTCCTTTCCGACAAGGCAGTATTCATTTTTCCATAGCTTCTTTAGAGTAATAGATCCTGTGTTTCATTAGAATTTGTGCATGTATATATGCATGCATATGTGTGTATATGTATAGCATAACAGAACTAATCTGAAGAACTTTCTGATTTGCCAGACTAGGGTACTTCCTATGGAGTTTTGCACACATGTTTTGAATCCACATGGGAAAAATAGTGCTCTCAAAAGAGCAAATAAGATCATTTGCTCCAGGTTGGTCCTCTTATATTCCTGTGCATGGAGGCTGAGACACAAGCAACATCAACTTTGCTTTGGATGTCCAGTGAAAGGAAAAAACCTTTCCCCTCTTTCCTAGAAGCAATAATGATGATAAGCCCATGAAAGCAGGAACATGTATTTACCTAAGCGAGCTTAAGAATAGTCCCAAGTTCCTAGATGCCTGCCTCTCCTGCCCTGAGAATAAGTCATCAAACAGAAACTCTGAGAAATAAATATTTCCATCCTTGGTTGATAGCTCATGAGTTGGAGAGCTCAGGCTGTGGTTGACAACTAGGAAGCAATTTCTGTAACAACTTCACAGAGAAGGACACCTCCACCAAGAAGGCTCTTGCAGGTGAAAGGACTGAAGAATTATGTCTACCACTCCAGATATCTAGAAGGGTTAGTTCCTTGGAGAGCTCAGGCATGGCATAAACTCAGAGATACCAGAACTCCCCTTCTCTGTCTCTGAACTGGGTCACCCATTCCAACTATACTCTGGGTCTGAGGGGTTTTTCCAAGGTGGAGGAATAGCCCTAGACACAATTGTACTTTCTTAAGAGTCAAGGTAGCCCTGGTATGAGGAAAAATACTTCTCCTTGCAGTTGCCTACTAAAGTACTTCCCCTTCATACAAAATAATCACAATTATACCGTTGACTCTTTAATATGAAATATTTGCTATATTTATTAATCAAGAAAACAAAAGCTAGAATAATCATGTGAGAATATTTACTACATAGTAGGTAAATAATCAAAATATAACAGTTCACCCATAAACCCAAGTTTTACTCTACAGGCAATATATATAGTATTTGTATGGAAGAGTAGACACATACACATAGAAATTTAATAGTAAAGGACAAGAATAGGGAACTTATATAGGATAATTCGCAAATGAACTACAGGTCTGGATCTCTCTCATTTTGGGGGGAAGAGAACAAACATTTACAAAGCTCCTATTGTGCACTAAGCACTTTTTTAAAAAAAAAAAAAACCTTACGTTCTACCTTAGATATTGGTTCTAAGGCAGAAGAGTAGTAAAGGCTAGACCAATGGGGGTTAAGTGACTTGCCCAGGGCCACACAGCTAGGAAATATATGAGATCAAATTTGAATCCAGGACCTCCTGTCTCTAGGCTTGGTTCTCAGTCCACTGAGCCACCCAGCTGCCCTCAGTGAGCACTTTTCAAATATTCCATTTGATCCACACAACAGCCCTATAAGGTAGGTGCTATTATTATCCTCATTTTACAGTTGAGGAAACTGAGGCAAGCAGAGGTTAAGTGCGTTGCCTAGGGTCACAAAACTAGTAAGTATCCAGGACTGGATTCAGGTTTTCCTGACTCCAGGCCCAGTGCTCTATCCACTGTAACACCTGGTTGCCTAATTGTTTAACTTTAAAAACCTCATATCAGGGTCTTCTCATGAAATTAAGTCAAGAAACCCCAACTTTAGAAATCTAATGCAAATAGTTATTATAAAAGTGTCCCAAGTCAATTCTTTGATTTATAGTTACTTCTCAGTAATAACCTTCAAATTCCTGAAAACAGTTTTATGTAAATAAACTGAAGGACAACAATGTATTGCCACCTTTATTCAGTATTTTTGTCTCAGTGAGGAGCTGCTTTTAAACAGATGTTCTCAGTGCTTTTATCTGATAGTCTGTTTTTTTTCTTTACGTCTCTAGTAATGTTTTAAGCTGCTTTGTTGTGTGTTTTTCACATGACTAACCTTTTACTGTCACTTTTACTACTAAAATGCCACATATGAAAGGAACAGTGACTCAAACCTTTTTTTTTTCTTTTAACCTTTATTTTCTGTCTCAGAATCAATAGTATCAGTTCCAAGAGAGAAGAGCCCAAAGGACTAGACAATTGGGGTTAACTGATAGGCCCCATGTCACATAGCTAGAGGTGTCTAAGTCCAAATTTGAACCCAGGTCTTCCCAACTATTGGCCTAGCATTCTAACCACTGTGCTATCTAACTTCCCCCCCCACCCCATATCCTTCTTACAGTGAACATTTGCAGCCATTTTAAGGGATGTTCATCCACTTTTGGGTCTACCTTTCACCAAACTCTCACCTGTGGTTCCAAGAAGCTGACACATGTGCAGCGGTCACACTCATGTAAAACTGTCATGGAAGATGGGCTCAACCAAGTTGAGGTCTATTGATGAGGTCATGTGAAAACTTTCCCCAGTGGAATGAGTGGATAAGAACAATTTCATGAAGAAACAAAAACATGAAAATGACCGAATTAGGTGCCTGGTAGTGCCTAGAACTTGGTAAAACATCAAAAAATCCAATTTTTAGGGAGCAAGTTGGTAGCTCAGAGATTGAGAACCAGGCCTAGAGTGGGAGGTCCTACTTTCAAGTCTGGCCTCAGACACTTCCCAGCTGTGTGACTCTGGGCAAGTCACTTGACCCCCACTGCCTACCCTTACCACTCTTCTGCCTTGGAGCCCAATACAGAGTATAGACTCCAAGACAGAAGGTAAGGGTTTAAAAAAATCCAATTTTTATCCATCACATCCCAGGGCATCACCAGTTGTCCTGACTTTTGTCCTGCTATTGGATTCTGGAAGAGAGAGTAAAGCTAATGACTTTGTGTAGCTCTGCCTCACTTAAATCCAATGCAAGGGAGTGAAAGGAGCAGAACCAGGAGAACCTCATACACAGAGCAGAGACATTGTGGCACAATCAAATGTAATGGGCTTCTCTACTAGCAGCAATGCAATGACCCAGGACAATTCTGAGGGACTTATGAGAAAGAACACTATTCACATCCAGAGAAAGAACTGTGGGAGCAAAAACAGAGAAGAAAAACAATTGCTTGATCACATGGGTTGATGGGGATATGATTGGGGATATTGATTCTAAACGATTCACCCTAGTGCAAATATCAATAATATGGGAATAAGTCTTGATCAATGACACATGTAAAACCCAGTGGAATTACTCATTGACTATGGGGGGGGAGGTTGAGGGGAAGGGAAAGAACATGAATCATGTAACCATGGAAAAATATTCTAGATCAATTAATTCAATAAAAAATTTCAATTTAAAAAATCAATAAATCCAATGCGAGGGCAAGTCAAGACATTACCCTCTTCTTAATGTCATTAATCCTCTTTGAAAACAAAGGACAAAGAACAAAAATAGTTTCTGAAAATCAAATCATGAATAGATATAGGATAGTAATTTATTATAAAACATAGAATATGTTTTATGTATGTATATTTTATGTATTATATTTGTTTTGTGTATTTATGTATTAAATATGTGTTTATGTAGTATATGTAATAGCAATTTATTAAATATTTTATATGATATAATCAACATGTTTTACACTGCTTAAATACAAAAAAAGTCATTCACAGCATACTCTATGTACAGTTATATAGTTAAAAGTCAACATTTCCATTCATGATAATATTTGCACATGCAGATTGACAAAGCCCACAAACAACCAAATATATAACTCATATTTAGTAATCCTATCTAAATACAATGATAATACTGGATCAGGGACAGTATTTATAATTTCACTGGTCTAAGAACTTCCAGATAAGAAAACTCCTCTTTATCAGTGCAAGTCAGCTTGCAGTCAGCTTTGCCTTACAAACTTGGAGAGTTGTCGAGAGCAGAGTCTCATAACTAATATATGCTAGAGACAAGACTGAACCCCAAACTTCTGGGCTCTGGCCTTATCCTTTGTCTACTATGTCAAGTTCATTTCCAACATAAATGTGCATGTGTGTGCATGTAAACATATGTGCACTTGTTTACATATATTCCATATATGTTCTGTTAAACAGTTATCAACATTTTATAGAATAAAAAAGATCCACATATTTCAATAACAAAGATGAACAGAATAAAACATAGAGAAAATATAGTTGCATAAAATACAAATTATATATATATATATATACATATATATTAAGCTTTTCAGAATTATGTTTGGCTATAGGAATAATCAGGCACCATGGCTAGAGTCAGAGAAGCCTTATCAAGCTGAGTTCAAATGGGGCTCAGATGCTTTTTTAGCTGTGTGACCCTGGGCAAATCACTTAACCATGTTTGCCTCGGTTTCCCCATATGTAAAATGAGCTGGAGAAGGAAATGGCAAACAACTCCAGTATCTTTGCCAAGACACCCCCAAATGGGATCACAAAGAGTCAGACTTGGCTGAAACGACTGAACAACAGCTGGATAATCACCAATGCTATTTCATATGTTTATCATATATAAATCTATCACTGGCATAATAGTTCTGAAACTCTTTCCCTGAAATTCTCAATTTCTTAATGTTGATTATTAGAGTCATATAAAAGAAGCTGAATTTATAAATGGTTTAAGCAGTCTATTATATTAAACTTGCTTTGGGGTTTGATCCTCACTCTTCATCTGAACTAGACTTTATTCCCCCTTGACTGAACCACATGGGGTGGAACTCTGAACCTAGGGGGTATGGGGTAGGAGGAACAGAGGGAGTACTAACATGCAATTACAACCTCATTATCTGAACTGGATTCCTCCTTGGTTCTAAGCCCAATTTCGGGGAACTTTGGAAATAGTGTTTACTTAGTAATTTTCTTTGCTGAGTTGGAAACAAACATAGTTTCTATAGTCTTGGGATGTTGGTTTACGGTGGTGATTTCTTCTGTGTTAGTGGACTGCTGGTTACATTGAGGTTATGGTTCACATCATTTTGTTATTTTCTCAACATTTAAAATTTCACATTTAAATATTTCTATCTCATTATTAAGTTTCTCTAATATTTTCCACCCACTAAAGATTTTTTTCTCAAAAGTTGGTCATTTTGCTTCAATTCTTGGATTGAACCTCCAGGGTCTGCTTTTTCTCTAACACTGTTTTCATGGATATCAGCTTCTTCCCAGTTTAAATGATGTGTGTGCATTTAATATATTCATTACTATCTAATCCAGTTATAACAGAAAACAGTTCTGTTTTCTGATGAGGTTTCTTAATGATAATATTCTCCCATCACTTTGTGGTGACTTACTTGAGAATGAGGTCATTTTTTACTATTTTCAAAGTTCAGAATGACTTTTCAAGTTTCCTGCCCTCATTTCTGTTTCCCAAAATTTACTCTTTGGAATTCAGTTTGTCACACACCAATACAACATTGCTCTATTCAGTATACTTGTTTAGCTGTTTTTCAGTCATGTCCTACTCTTTGTGAACTCATTTGAGGTTTTCTTGGAAAAGATACGAGAGTGGTTTGTCATTTTCTTCTCCAGCTCATTTTCCAGATGAGGAAAGTGAGGCAAACAAGGTGAAGTGACTTGCCCAGAGTCACACAGCTATAAGTGTCTGAAGCCAGATTTGAACTCAGGAAGATGAATCCTCCTTAGTCCAAGCCTGGCACTCTATCCCCTGAGCCACTTAGCTGCCTCCTTCTCAGGACATCCAAGTCACAGGGATAAACAAAGATATCTCCACTATTCCTTCATTTATACTATGATGGTGATGATCTCCCATCAAAGGTTTGGTCCTTTGTTCCCTGGTTACATATCAAATGGCATGATTCGGAATGCTGTCCCATCTATCATCAGGATATAGATAGGTTCTGTTTTTGAGATTCATAAAGGTACATTTAAGACTGATATCACTTAGATGTTACTTGTCTTAAGTATGTTTGATGTTTTACAAGTATCTCATTCCATTCTATTCTCAAGCCTGAGGTACCAGACAGACTTTGACTTAGCTGTTCTGTTGTTCATTAAATTAATGATATGCAAGCTTTTGGTTTTACTTTTGATGTACTTGTTTATTTCTTTTTTTTTTTTTTTTTTTGCTGTTGGACTTCTTCCAGTCATGTGAATGACCAGAAATTTTCCATATCCCCATTCTTTTGAGATTCTCTCTCAACTGATTTCTTGGTTGCTCAAGTGCTGCATAGACTACTGCATAGGTGGAGAAAACAAATGCATTTTTATAGTTGAATAAAAGTATTCAAATACAAGTTCATGATCTGTAGGCTCATGTAAAGGATCACTGGTACAACTCCAGGAGTAGACAGAGAAATAGAGATGATACCTACCTCATCCTTTTCTCATAGGATTTTTAACTCTTATGTTGGATCTCAATACTTAGGAAACATTTCATTCCATGTCATTTGGAAATTATGAGTATTTGGCATGAAGCAATAAAAAAAACTTTATTAAATACTTACTCTGTTCCAGGCACTGTATGGTATCATCAATTAAAAACATTGTTTATTCATAAATTCTTCTCCTTTCCATAAATCTGATAGATAATATGTTCCCCATTCTTCTAATTTGCTTATTATATCTCCCTAAACAAATAAAATTTAAAAATATATTGTTCTTCAGTTTTTGTGAATCAATGTTATGTCCAAGGAATTGTGGGCAACATTCTGACCTGCAAAAATGGTCTGTCTCAAACTGGGACACTAATACACTGCTGGTGGAGTTGTGAATTGGTTCAACCATTCTGGAGGGCAATTTGGAACTATGCCCAAAGGGCTTTAAAAGGATGCCTACTCTTTGACCCAGTTATACCACTGCTTGATTTGTACCCCAAAGAGATAATAAGGAAAAAGACTTGTACAAAAATATTCATAGCTGTGTTCTTTGTGGTGGCAAAAAAAATTGGAAAATTAGGGGATGTCCATCAATTGGGGGAATAGCTAAATAAATTGTGGTATATGTTGGTGATGGGATATTATTGTGTTGAAAGTAATGACTGGAGGAATTCCATGTGAACTGGAATGACCTCCAGGAATTGATGCAGAGTGAAAGGAGCAGAACCAGGAGAACAATGTACACAGAGACTGATACATTACGGCACAATTGAATGTAACAGACTTTTCTACTAGCAGCAATGCAATAACCCAGGACAATCCACAGGAACTTATGAGAAAGAATTCTATCCACATCCAAAGAAAGAACCGTGAGAACAGAAACGCAGAACAAAAACGTATGATCAATCACGTAGTTCGATAGGGATATGATTAGGGTTTTGATGTTAAAAGATCACTCTACTGCAGATATGAATAACTGCAAATATGAATAACATGGAAATAGGTTTTGAGCAATGGCACATGTATAAGCCAGTGGAACTGCTTGTCAGCTTTGGGAGGGGAGAGGAAAGAGCAGGGGTTGGGGGGGGGGG
>NC_058130.1:361738391-361781288 GCF_016433145.1 Gracilinanus agilis | reverse complement strand
GGGGAGAGGAAAGAGCAGGGGTTGGGGGGGGGGGGTTTGGGAGTGGGGGGGTGGGGAGGGGAAGGATCATGAATCATGTAACCATGGAAAAATATTCTAAAGAGATTTTTAAAAAGAAAAGAAAAAATGGTCTGTCTCCAGTAAGGTTTAATGGTTATGCGATAATTTGAAGTATGTATTTTTTGTCATCTGGCAATCCATGAAAGATAGGTTATGTTTTCTCTGTTCTTTAGTTTTTATTTTTATTTATTAGGTTTATGTTTCTCCATTCTTATTCAAGCTGGAGATGATTTAAGTATAATTCTGGCAGGAGGCAATATTGTCTATTGTCTTAACACTAGTCTGGCTAATTCCAAGAGCTAATCACTAGAATGGTTTCAGAGTGACAAATTTTTCAACAACCGACCTTGAAGATTATTTAGCATATCCTAGAGAGATAATGATCTCTATCAAGGGCGCAAGTTCCTTCACTCACAAAAACCGCAGAGCTTTGAAGTACAGCGATAGGGAGAGGGATAAACTCTCAGTTATTACCAGATATGCAAACTTTTTTTTTTCCTGGGGGGGGGGGGAAGCCTCTGAAACCTCGTGGTGAATTCTGGGAACTAGAGTGAGTCTCTGAAACGTCGTGATGAATTCTGGGAATTGTAGTCTCGGAAAGATAGTGGGGGGGTTGTTTGTTTTTGTTTTTGTTTTTGTTTTTATTTTTGTTTTCCTCTCCCCAGGAGAGATTCTCCTAGGAGTTTGTGCAAAGTCAAACAAGGGAGGGAGGAAGTCCTGTTGGAGTGGGAGGTTGGGAAGGACTGTACACAGTGGTCTCACTGTAGTGATAGTTGGAGAGAGAAATGGAAAAACCCTTGTTGGTGTTTTGTCCAGCCAGTTTGGAAACTAGAGACTGAAGTGGTCATAGCAACCACTCATTAGGGAAACAAATAAACAAACAAATAAACAAAAACTCTGATGAAGCGACTGGGACAGCTTCAAATGACTGATAGTTGCTACTTCCTTGAGATCTACAAAAGGATAGTAAAGATTTAACACTGAGATTTCCCTTTGACTTGCAGCTGGGTTTTGCATGATTTCTTTCTCCAAGATGTTTCTAATTCCTAATTGGTTTTATGATTTCTCTGTGACTCTATTAATTGCATATAGAAGGTTAGCAATGGAAGAAAATAGTGGAATAGTTTATAGCTCAGAGATGAACTTTTTTTGCCTAAGTAACTGCTAGTGACAACAGAGAAAGAAATTTTTTTTTTCTCCCATCCCACCTGGACTCAGCCATGTAAAAGAGAATTTCATGGTTTTGACTTTACTCATTACTCTTATAAGTTCCTAAATGACAGAGACAGACAGGTGGCATAACTTAGAACCATTTCCCTGCTAGGCTATGGAGTCCTGAATAAGACAGATGGAGGTGGCTTACAGTGATGGGTGCTTCTGGAAAGCTTCTAACCTCCAGACTAAAGGGAAGAATAGAAGCGTAGGCCAAGGAAAGGCCACAATCCCTGAAAAAAAAAAATGATCAGGAAGCCATCCTCAGAATTCTAAAGGGTGGGAGAATAGCTAGCTCACCTATATAACAAACCCTGCCTCACAGTGTCATCTGCTGGTGATATGGCAAAAGCAAAAAAAAAAAAAAATCATATTGTAGAAAGGGAAAGATAAGGGTAGTAGCTAAGTGACTCAGTGAATAGAGGTAGGCCTGGAGACTCAAAGTCCTGGGTTCAAATTTGACCTTGGTTACTACCTCATAAGTCACTTAACTTCAATTGCCTAGCCCCTACCATTCTTCTATCTTGGAACCTATTTTTAGTATTGATTCTAAGACAGAAGGTAAGGGTTTAAAAGGATGTGGAAGACAACAAAACAGATTTAAATTCTTAATATGTGCCAGGCATTGTGCTAAGCACTTTACAGATATTTCTATCATTTGGTACTCACAACAATCCTGGGAGGTAGGTGGTATTATTATTCTTATTCTACAGTTGAGCAAATTGAAGCAGACAGAGGTTAAATGACCTGCCTGGATCACACAGTATCTGAGGTGAGATTTGAATCCAAGACTTCCTGACTCTATCCAGGACTCTATCCACTGAACTATTTAGCTGCTTTTAAGGTAGAAAGTATAAGGGTAAAGAAGCAAAGTAGGAACTCTGAAGTTGAAGGACCTGGATTTGTGTTCTGAATCCATGACTAACTACTTACCCATTGAACAAGTTGAACACATTGAACACCTTGAACAAATCATGCTGTCCTGGGTGTCAGGGTCTTCTTGTATTAAATAGAGCAGTGGAATTTGACTGGGATCCCTGAAATTGTCCCTTTCAGTATTAAATTCTGTTCTCTTAGGGAATAAAATACTTTGTGAAGGGAAAAAGGAAAGCATAAAGACCCAGAAAAAAGGAAGAAAACACAAAGAAACAGGAGAAAGAGAAACTGTTTTTGAGAAAAAGACACATAAAGAATGTATAAATTTTATTTGGAATATTATTAAATTTTCTCTTTTTAGCCAAGTGGAAACAGAAAAGAAATATCAAAATTCCAAATGATGTTTGCTCATGTTTGAAGAGAAAATATGTAGCCCTACTGGGAATTTTAGAAAGGTAAAATAGTTCTGATTAGACAGTCTGAAGGGAGAAATAATAAAAGTGTAAAATTGGAAGCTTCCTAATTGTTAAGATGCCCAAATGGACACTAGGTATACATACACACACACATACACACAAACACATGTGTTAATTTCTTAAGGAAATAATTAGAACTCAATAATATATGGATACCAATTTGTGTCATGCTGCTTTTAACTCTCTGCATTTTTCATTTTCTACATAAATGTGTTACTGAAACTTTTCCATTCTAATTTATTAAAATCATTAGTGGTATAAAGAATCCAATCTCACAAAACCCATTATCTTTTCCTCTGGGTTTGTCAACTGCTAAATTTTTTTTAAAAATTCATTTACTTACCTAATTTATGAATGAAGTTTAGTTGTTTGTCTTTTGATCTGCTTAATATTGGAGCTACTGCTGATGAAGTCTGAAGGCAGATCCAAGCAAACCACTCTTCGTTTTATTTTCCTCATTTTTTGTTGTTTTTTTTAATGTGTCTTCTACAATGTGATGAATACGGAAATATGTTTTGTAAGACAGCACATGTATAACCAATAGAAAATTGCTTATCATTTCAGGGAGGGTAGAGGGGAGGAAGAAAGGAAGGGAGAGAATGGGGAACTCAAAATGTTAGAAAATGAATTCCAAAAATTATTTTTACATGAAAGTGGGAAAAAACAAAACATTGACAAAGCAAAAAAAAAAAAATATTGGGATTGCTGCCAATGCACTGATGCTCATTGGCTCTGAGAGAACATGTAATTAAAATTCTGGATCTTGTCATAAGAAAGTAATGACTAGAACAGTGACTGGGAACCAAGATGCTTGGTTAACTCTATTTTTAATAATATCATGACCTTGGAAGAGTCATTCAATGCTTTACTATTTAGATTCTTAAATTGGATAGCATAAATAGATAAGGTCTGATGAATGGGGAAGACAGAATAGGTAACTATCTATCTCCTTGGATTCCAAGGGTCCTAAATAGTTTTCCTAGAATAAAAATATCTCCTTTACCAACTTTTAGGAAATGAAATACAATCTGATTGTGGAAGGGGAGGGAATAAGCATTTATATAATACCTACTATATGCTAGGTACTATGCTAAATACTTTTTACAAATATTATCTCATTTGATCCTCACAACAACCATGTGAGGTAAATGCTGTTATAGACCCCATTTTACAGTTGAAAAAATTTAATTAGGTTAGATTTTAATTCAGGTTTTCCTAACTCTAGGACCTGCACTCTTTCCACTGTAGTATTAGGTTTGTGAATTATATTATCTGTGAAAGGTAAAAGCTTAGTCAGTTCAGCTTATTAATGGAGATCAACTAATATGATTAACATATTACCATCCATTATAATATATCAAAGAGTATGATTTTGAAGGAAATGGAGAACTGTCTTAGCATTATGGAATCAAAAAGCCAGAAGGATTCCAGAAGTCTTCTCTAATCCATCCCCTACCTAATTTATTAATCCCATTTGTAACAATCCCAACAGGTCATGTTATTTAGTCAGTCAACAAGCATCTATTAGGTGCTTACAACATGCCAGGGACTATGCCAAATGCTAATGGTTTTCTTTGTTGTTGTTGGCTTGTTTTCCACTAATGTCCAACCCTTGATGATCCCATTGTGAATTTTTTTGGCAAAGATATTGGAGTGATTCGCCATTTCCTTCTCCTGAAACTTTACAGCTAAGGAAACTGAGGCAAACAGGGTCAAGTGATTTGCTCTGGGTCGCACAGCTATTGAAGTGTCTGAGATCAGATTTGAACTCAAGAAGAGGTACAATATTCTATCCCCTGTACCACCCAGCTGTGTACTTCTGCCTGTGAAAGTGATACAAAGATGAGAAATCAAACAGTCTTTGGCCTCAAAGTTCTGTTCTTAGTGGGAAGACAACAGGTAGACATAGAAGTCTACAAAAAATGAATAGAAGGTGATGTAAAGGAAGGAGGTCCATCCAGGGGTAATTAGGAAAGACCTCCTACAGAAGAGGGGAGTGAGCAGTCTTGAAATTATTCAGGGGAACTAAGAGGTAGAGGTGAGGATAGAGTGCATTCCTGGCAGGCAGGGACAGTTAGTGGAAAAGTACAGAAGTGAGAGTGAGTATTGTATGTGTGCAGAATACTGTAGACAAATATGACTGGATACCCAAATGTGGAGAGGAATGTCTAAAAAGACAAAGGAGCCAGTCTCCACTCGAACATTTCCAATTGTCAGGAAACTCATTGCTACCTAAAGCAATCTTCTACTTTCCAAAAGTTCTAATTATTAATATTTCCCTCCTTGAGCTGAAATTTACCTTCATTTCTATTTCTAAATTCATTTCTATTTAATTAAAGTCAACAAGCATTTATTAAATTCTTGGTCTTTACGCTATAGTTAACTAGTTCAAGAGTACATTGTCCTTTACTCTTGAATGCCTTGCTCCTTTTCCTGGGAATCATCATTTCAGCCTTGCCAGACCTCACCCCTATATTACTTTCACCATCTACCTGCTTTGTTCCTCCTCACAGGCTGCTGAATGGTTCTTGTAGGAAATCATGCAACCACAAAATCCACATCCATGGAAAATTTCCAAAAAATTTCCATTGCTCCTATTTCTGTAAAGCCAAACAAGTTAATCCCTCTTCTTCATGATAGCTTTTCAAATACTCAATGATAACCCTTAAATCTTCTCTTCTCTGGCTAAGATATTCCTAGTTCCTTTGACTCCTCCTCATATGCCATCATCTCCAATTCCCTTGTTATACTGATGGCCCTCCTCTGGATATAGTCCAGCTTGTCAGTCTCCTTGAAATGTGTTGCCCAGGATATCCATCATTTGGAGAATGGCTGAACAAGTTGTAATATATGATTATGATGGAACACTATTGGACTATAAGAAATGACAAGCAAAATGTTTGCAGAAAAACCTGGAAAGACTTACATGAACTGATGCAAAGTGAAATGAACATTGTACACAACAGCAGCAGTATTATATATTGATCAACTATGAATGACTTAGCTATTCTCAGCTATACAGTAATTCAAGACAATTTCAAAGGACTCATGATAAAAAATATTATTGACTGCCTAAGAAAGAACTGATGGAATCTGAATGCAGATTGAAGAATACTATTTTCCACTTTATTTTCTTTGTGGCTTTGCTTATTTTTTAATATGACATACTTTCACATGACCAATGTGGAAATAAATTTTGCATGATTATACATATGTAACCTAGATCATATTACTTACTGTCTCAGAAAGTGGGAAGAGTAAGGAGGGAGAGAAGAAAAGAATTTGAAACTCAAAAATTTAGAAAGTGAATGTTATAATTATTTTTACATGTAATTGAGAAAAAATAAAATACTGCATTGATTTTTTTTAAAAAGACTGGCAAAAAATGTGTTGCCCAGAACTGAACATAATCCTCTGGACATGGAATGTTTAAGATAAAATATAAGGGGACTGTGATCCCTTCTTGTTGCAGATATACTTCAAAGTAGAAGGATGTGGGAGAAGATGAAAATGTCTGGAGAGTCAAGAGTGGAGCCAGGAGAGAAGCAAAAGTGGATGTTCATTTCCTCAAATGGAGGTCATAGCATCATTAGAGTGAGAACTGGAAGAGTCCTTAAAAGATCATCTGATTTGTCACCTTTGTTTTATGGATGAAACTGAGACCCATGGATGTTAAGAGACTTTACCCAAGTCATACAACTAATAAGCAGCAAGAATGGGATTTGAATTCAAATCTCCAAATTCAAATCTAGTGATCTTTCCACAATGCCACACTGACCTAATTAAAGACAACAAGCATTTATCAAGTTCTCAGTCTTTACACTATAGTTAACTAGTTCAATAGTACATTGCCTCTAATCTTGAATCCTTTGCTCCTTTTCTGGGGAATCATCATCCTTGCCTTAGCAGACCTCACCCCTAGATTCCTCTCACCATTTACTTCCTTTGTTCCTCCTCACATGCTATTAAATGGTTCTTATTGGAAGTCATGCAACCAAAATATTTAGGTCCACAGAAAATTTGTGCTAGCTAATCTCAGTCGGGCCCCCACTGGGAAAAAAAAGCCAAAAAAAAGCTGTCCTTTTATTCTTACATAATTGATTCTCTCTTGTATTATTCACAGTTGATTTTCTACACGTTTTATTTTTCTCTTCAAGCTTCCCATACCACAACCTCTTCATACTCATTATCAGGACTTGCTTCATATTTTGCTAAGAAAATAAAAATATTTTTTCCAGTGAGTGACTTCTTTTTCTCTATTCTATATTTCAGTACTTTTGGCATCATTCCCTGTTCTCTTCTCAATTACTTCAGTCTCTGATAAAGAGATGGTCTAGAGTTAATCCTTCTACTTGTGCCCTTGTTCTATCCTCTCTTAATTCTTTCCCAACTCCTCTTAATTCTAGTGTCTTCTCTCTGTTAATTTTTACCTATTTATCCTGTACATAGCTTACTTAGCATTTATGTGTTTATATGTTGTTTCCCTGACTAGATTGTAAGCTCCTTGAGAGTAGGAACTATCTTTTGCCTCTCTGTATCTCCAACACTTAGCACAGTGCCTGGCACATAAATTGATTGATTGGTTGTTGAATCAGCAGCTATATCCCAGCCTCTAACTGTGCATATACCTCCCTCTCCTCCAAGGCTCTGTCATTTCTTCTCTCTATCTCTTCTCTGATTGAGTAACTACATTGGTTCCCCTGAATTCATTCTGTATTTCTTTACAAATGACTACAAGATCTGTATGTTTTGCTTTAGAGGCTCCAAACTCCAGTCTTGAATGAATAACTGGAATCCCAGATTTCTACCATGGACATCTCAAATTCAGTATATCCAAAATTGAACTAATCTTCTTTCTCCCCAAATCTACCACCATTCCAAACTTCTCTATTTCTATTAAAGATACCATCATCTGTCTAGTCATGCAGGTTTGCAGTCTCAGAGTCATCTTCAATTCCTTGCTCTCGGTCAGCCAGTTAGTTTTCTAGCCTTTATCCATAATATCTCTCCATAATATCTACCTCCAAGCTTCCTCTCCAACTCAGAAGGCTACCACTCACCCAAGTTATTACAACTGCCTTCTAATTAAAATCCCTTCCTCACCTTTCCTCTCTCCAAACTATTTTCCATTCAGCTGCCCAAGTCCTATTCCTAAAGCCTAGGTCTGATGGTGTCATTCCCCTGCTCAGTAAACTCCAACAACTCTCTCTTGTTCACAGGATCAAATACAAATACAAATTCCTCCGTTGGTCAGTCCCTTCCCCATCTGACCCGAACTTCCCTTTCCATTTATTCCCCTTTAACCCACTCCTCAGTGACTGACCTTCTAGCTGTTTCTCACACATTATATTTAATTTTTCATCTTAGTTCCATTGTCTAGGCTATCCCCTCTACTTGGAATGTACGCCCACCTCTTCAAATTCCTTCTTCCCTTCAGAGCTATAACGAGCAAAAGGTGAAGTGACTGAGGAAACAAAGGTACTCCATCTGAGCATATCAATTTATTAAGCAATGCCTGCCAAATGCCTAAAAAAATGGAAGCAACGTCTTCCTCAGTTTAGGGCTAGACCCTGATTATAGGGGGAAACAGACTTTTCTGCATTAAAAACAATTCATCAAATAAGACTAATTAATTAAAAGGAAAAAGTACAACATTATTTCTAGTTGGATGAAAGACTTTCAAAGTTGGGAGGAGAGTGAACAGGAGAGGGAACAATTCCCGGAATTCAGGAAAAAAGTTGTCCTCCTCCTCCTCCCCAAGTATCTGTAAACAATCACAGGAACATGAAAATAATGACCGATTGATCAGTATGGGGCCAGTTTTCAGGTAAGACACATAGGTTTCTTGGGATGAGAAAACTTGTTATATCAATCTTGGGATCTGCCTGCATTTCTGGAAAACATAAAGTAGGTCCTTGATTAAGGGTCTCTAAACAGCAGGTACAGGTGGTCCAGTTTCCCAGCAATTCAATAAGGTTTTCTCCCAATTCCCACAATTAAATAAACTTTTCTCACAAGACAGAATTTGGACTAGGCCAATAATTGAATAGAAAGGGAACTAAACTAACTCCAGAACTGAGTCACAAGATAGAGTCAATGTGGTTCACTGAATTCTCACAATTAACCATTTGCTGTCCTAATCCCCTCAATTGCTTCAATTTTATCCTAGGGCTCAGCTTACACACCACCTGCCTCTGTCTTTCTCTGATCCCTGAACTTGACTCTGAGTTCAAATATGACCTCAGTCACTTATTAGGTATGTGACTCCTGGCAAATCATGTAACTTTTGCCTCTCTCAGTTTCCCCATCTGTGAAATGGGCTTATAATGGCATCTCTTTCCTAGAGTTGTTGTGAAGATAAAATGTGTAAAATGCTTTGCAAATCTTAAAACTATTATTACTTATCCCCCAGTTACTAGTGAGTCACTTATAAGAACACCCTGTATTCATTATATATACTTAGTTTGTATAAACACATACACACATGTGTGTATACATATATATATACACACATATATACATCAGCACATACATGCATATATCTATATATCTATTTTTTATATCTATATCTACATGTAAATATAAAGTAAGTGTATATTTAATATAATATATTAGTATATTATATCTAAAATATATTTAATATAATATATACTAACATATTTTATGTATAAGCATCATTCCCTATTCTCTTCTCATTTATATATATTATCTCATAATATATCTGTTATATATATATATTATATATAATACATATTTGTAAATATATATTATGTATATATAAATATATGTGCTCTCTCCTCTGGTAGGAGGTAAGTTCATTGAGGGTAAGAACCAGTTTTCTTGTTTGTTTTTAAATTTTTTAAATTTTAAAATTTTCTACACCAGTGCCTAGCTCAGTGCCCAGGTACATAGTTGACATTTAATAAATGTTTATTGATTGACTAAAGTGCCTCCTATGCAAAAAGTCCTATACTTGGTGGTAGGGATAAAAAGACAGATACGGCAATTATTCAGTTACTGAGGACTCCATGATCTAATAAATGGGATGGATGAGGAGAAAGACAAGTATGCAACTAAGATAAAAGGGGGAAGAGAATGAGTACAAAAGAGTGGTTCAGACTGAGTATTAAGAGAAACTTATGGTCAGATGCATTGTAACATTGCTTCAGATGGAGAGGTCAGGGAAGGCAGAGGTATTTTCTGAGTTTGGCTTTGAAAGAAGGCAAAAAAATCACAGAATCTCTAAATTGAAAAAAAAATTGAGATCACCTAGTCCAAATTATCAATAAACCAAGACTCGGGATGGTGGGACATTCTAGAACTGGGAAAAGGAAGGGTACTGCATGTGTAAAGGCAATGAGATTGGAAAGCAGAGCATGAGAATAGGGGCAGAAAGAAGGCCAGTGAATATAAGCTTGAGAGGGGCAGTTAGGCAAAAAAAAAAAAATTGTTAGAGCAAACTGGGGCAGCTATAATTGTCTTGTTTAGAAAGTTATAGTTGTAATACTATATATGAATCCTTCTAATATTATACCGTTCAGTACATAGTGGAGTCACTGAAGGTTTTTGATCAGAGTAAGGTGGTCATGGAAATAGTAACATAGTTTTATTTCCCCAAAAGTATTTGGCCCCTAGTAAGTAGGGATAGTTTGGAGGGGCTGAAGGTTAGCAGGGTAGGATTTTCAGGCTTTCAGTGGGGAAGGTGAGAAGGTCATTGGAATGGTTAACCACAAAATCAAGAGGGGAAATTGAAGCCACAAAAAGACTGAGAGAATAGGGATGAATTAAGGGACCAAGGATAAAGAATAGGCGAGAAAGGGGGCAGCTAGGTGGCTCTATGGACTGAGAGACAGGAGGTCCTGGATTAAAAAATGACCTCAGATACTTCCCAGCTTTGTGATACTTTCCTAGCCCTTACTCTTCTTCTGCCTTAGAATGAATACACAGTAATGATTCTAAGACAGAAAGTAAGGGGTTGAAAAAAAAATAGGCTAGGGAAGGGAAGGAAGACAATAATGAAGAGAAAGGGATTAAAAGAGGGCACAGCACCAGACCTATAGTCAGGAAGACCTGAGTTCAAGCCTCAGACATTTACTAGCTTTGTGACTTTTGGCAAGTCTCTTCACTCTGTTTGCCTCAGTTTCTTCATCTGCAAAATGAACTGGAGAAGGAAATGACAAATTATCCTAATGTCTTTGCCAAGAAAACCCTAAATGGGATCACAAAGAGTCAGACAGAACTGAAACAACTCAACAACAACAAAGGAGACTAAAGACAAGGGATTTTTGTAAGGGGAAATTCAGAGTTCAAGATCCTGAAATAGTTTTGAGTAATGGTGAAGGGGTAGACATAGAGTAGAGACAAAGATTGTAGGGGTTGAGGACTTAGAGAAACTGTGCTAAAAGGGCCATCCAAGTCTCAAAGGGAAAAATAATTAGAAGGGTTGGCAATGACTCAGGGGCCAAAGTCATAGAAAGAGATGGAAGAGGTTGGAGGATGGCATGATCAGGGGGCAGTGGTCACCATATGTTTCAAAAATGGTGAGTTTACCAAATGAGTGACAACGAGACTCTGAAAGAAGCCATGGGGAGCAACAGATGGACTGAGATGGGTGGACAAGACCTCCAGCCTTTGTAAGACTGGACACAGAGAGGGACGAAGTAGAAACAATGTGAAGCAACGCTGTAGTCTTTAGAAGAAAAGAGACAGGTTTCTGTTGTTTTGAAGAAAAAAAAACTGGAGACATGTAAAAACAAGAGATCAAGGATAAAGAGAGTTTTATTAAAAATGGGATTGGGGAGGGGGGCAAATAGGTGGCTTAGTGGATAAAGTCAGCCTGGAAATGGGAGGTCCTGGTTTCAAATCTAGTCTTAGATACTTCTTAGCTGTGTGACCCTGGACAAGTCATTTAACTCCTACACTCCTGCTTTGGAACCAATACTTCATATCAATTCTAAGGCAGAAGGTAGGGTTTGTTTATTTATTTATTTAAATTAGAATGGGATAATGGTTGCAGAGAACTTAAAGGGAAGGGGTGAAGGGAGAGATAAGGAAAGGGTAGATAAGACTAGATGAATAAGGGTGAGAAGAAGGGAGAAAGATAGCAGCAAAATGGAGCTTATGCCTAGCACTGTTGTTTCCAGATAACAAAGTTTAGGGGGATGGTGTGACTAATATGAAGTTTACTAAAGCTCCCAGTTATTTTTCTACACACCACATCCAGTTGGTGAGTAAATGCACGTGTGAGCAGGGCTTTACATTTATCCCTCTTCATTTTATTTTTTAAAATCAGATTCAGCCCACTAATCCAGCCTTTAGATATCTTTGGGATCCCACTTCTGCATCCAATATATAAGCTGTCCCTAAAAGCTTCCCATCATCTGCATATTGATCAGTTTGCTACCCAGTCCTCTATACAAATAATTGATCCAAATTGTTTTTAATAAAAGAAGAACGTGGAAAGAGCACTCCATTAGAGACCTCATTTCAGATTTACATCAATCAATAAATTATCATCCTTGCATGCCATCATTTATTCATCTCTGGATTCACCATGAGGAAAATAGAGCAGTTGAACTCTGAAAACAGGATGACCTTCATTTCTGCCAGTTACCCTAAGGATCCCAACCTAAGACTACTTGAAGATAGGAGCAAGAACATCCTAAAAGCTCAGACTGGTTTTCTTAAGCTAGCCTGACACTGTGAATGCAGCAGGTCTTATTGGGCTGAAAGGAAGGTGGACAAGAGAGTCACTTGGGATCTTGTTATTAGAGCAGTACTGCCCTGGAGATCCAGCAAGGGTTCCTAGATAGCTTCTTCTGTGTATATATTTGGGCACCTCTCTGTTCTGTGTCCCTGAGGAACCAGGCTATGTTTCAAGTTACCTGAGGTAACATAATAGCACGGTTGAAAGAATACATTATTGGGAGTCAATATTGGAGCTCAAATCCAATTAAAATTCTACTTGTCCCTTTTGTGGAGGTGAAAAGTCCATAAGTATTGCACATGACATATGTTTTCAGGCTTTTTCAACATATTGTTCAGTTGAGCTGATTTTTTTTCCTCATCTTTTTCTTTAAAAAGTTCTATTTGATGATTTTTCAATTGTTTATTTGAGTTTATGTTTTGGGATTTTGGTTTTATAAGATTACTCACTTATAAAAATGAACAATATGGAAATGTGTTTTGCATGATAATACAGGTATAACCCAGATTGAATCACCTGCCAGCACCATGAAGAGGAAAGGAAGGGAGTGAGGGAGATAAGTTTGGTCATATAACTTAGGAAAACTTGTGTGGAAATTTGTTAATACATGTAATTGGTTTTATATATGTGTGTATGTAAAAAAATAAATAAAAAGTACTATATGTTATATACAATGGTTCTCTGGGTGGAAGGATATTGTGAAAAAACTCTGATGATGTAAAAAACAAAAGATCAATAAAAACATTTTTAAAAAAATTCTACCTGTTTATACCCCAAAGAGATAATAAGGAAAAATACTTATACAAAAATATTTATAGCTATACTCTTTGCGGTGACAAAAAATTGGAAAATGAGGCCCTTCATTTGGGGAATGGCTGAACAAATTGTGGTATCTGTTGGTGATGGAATACTATTGTGCTGAAAGGAATAATGAACTGGAGGAATTCCACGTGAACTGGAATGACCTCCAGGAATCGATGCAGAGTGAAAGGAGCAGAACCAGGAGAACGTTGTACACAGAGATGGATACACTGTGGCATAATCGAATGTAATGGACTTCTGTACTAGCAGCAATGCTAAATCCAGGAAAATTCTGAGGGACTTATGAGAAAGAACACTATACACATCCAGAGAAAGAACTGTGGGAGCAGAAATGCAGAAGAAAAACAACTGCTTGATCACTTGGTTCGATGGGGACATGTTTGGGGATGTAGACTCTAAATAATCACTCTAGTGAAAATATTAATAATATGGAAATAGGTCTTGATCAATGACACATGTAAAACCCAGTGGAATTGCTCATTGGCTACGGGAGAGGGGAGAGAAGGAACATGAATCATGTAACCATGAAAAAATATACTAAAATAAATAAATAGATAGATAGATAAACAGATAAATAAATAAATGAATGAATGAATAAACAAATAAATAAATAAACGGATTTTAGAAAAATTTCTACCTGTCCCTTACTACCTACCTGTGTTTCTCTAAATACTAAAGAATATGACCAATAACTCAAGATAAGGTCAATGACTACTATGTTCTTCATGTTTTCTAAGTCTTTCCTTATTGCCTTCGATGTGCTTGTGTCAGAAATCATGGGACCCTGATTCTATATCCACAGCATTTCCTTGATGCACCAGTCACAGAACCTCATCGAAATAGGAAATGAGATTAGTTTGACTGATTGATCATGATGAGCCATGATTCTAGGAATACACACACATATAATATGTATATTATATATTATATTTTAATTATCATATAAAATATATATTTGCAAATGGAGTATTATATTCCTATAATTTCCATAGGGTATTTATTGTTATTGGGTCATTTGGGGCATGTCTGTCTCCATTTGGGGTTTTCTTGGCAAAGATACTCGAGTGGTTTGCCATTTCCTTTTCCAGCTCATTTTACAGATGAGGAAACTGAGGCAAACAGGATTAATCAACTTGCTCAGGTCTGCACAGTTAGTAAGTTTCTGAGGTTAATTTGAACTCAGGAACATGAGTCTTCTTGATTTGAGGCCCAGCATTCTTGATTCTGTGCCCCTAGCTGCCCCTTCCAGTGGATATAGTTAATACTAATGGCAGCTATAGCAAAAATGAATAATATGGAAATAGGTATCAAGTGATAACATTTGTACAACCCAGTGGAATTGCTTGTCGGTTCTGAGAGGGGAAAGAGAAGTGGGGGAGGGAAAGAAAATGAATAATGAAAACATGGGGAAAAATTTTTTAAATTTAAATTAAAAAATACTAATATCAAGATCATTGGGTCAGAGAGTATGAATAGTTTTGTTGCATAATGCCATTTATCAAGAGACTGAGCTGTCATTTATTGTTAGACTGAAGTGAGAGAAAGATCTTCAGTCTTTTCAGTCTTCTCTAAACAATTCAACCCTTATAATTTACAGAGAAGATTACAACATCATATGAAGTGTTAAAAGTGTTAAAAGCATCACAATTTTGCTCCACCTTTTCTTTTGAAGAAAGGAGATCCTTGAAAATATCTGCCTCAGACTATGGTGAAGATAAGGACCAAGAACTAGAATGAGTTTCTAATCAGAAAGTCAAGTAAGAGTTGAACTGAAAGACTAAGATGAGGCAAAACAGAAGAGAGGAGTTAAAAAACCAGACATACTGTAAGTTGAAGAATCTGATGCTTCTCTGAGAAGCCTTATAGGCAAAACAAAAATTGCTAGTCCTTAATATTCAAGACCCTTTCACTTCACTCTCCAAATGTTCTGTTCTGGGCTAGGGTCTAGATCAGTGACATCAAACTCAAATAGAAACAAACAATATGCAGGTTGCATATTGACTAAGAAAACCACAAATTAATATCATCTATGTTATCTCATATTTTTTATTTTTGTTAAACATTTCCCAACTATACTATAACTTAGTTATACCAGGGAGTGTTACAGTCCCTCTGGGAAGCACAATTCTAGCCATTCTGGTATACTGACTGATGTGTCACTGAATGTTTAGCAACTACTTTTGGGTTTTTTTTTGGGGGGGGGGATGTGTAGATGACATGATTTTAAGTTTAATCTGTATTATTAACATTTTCTGCGTTAATTTCTTAAGTCTAGATAATCAAAAGAACAACTTAAGCCCTGGTGGGCTTCCGTACACCCCTGGCCTATCTTATCCAATTTCAGAAATCCAAAACCTGAAGAAGCATTGTCCACTGCTCTAAGCTTTGTTTTCTACTCCTTGTAAATGTACTCTTCAAGAAAAGGGAAGTGTAATCATCCTTTTGGGTGTGCCAGAATCATCAGATACCACTTCTTCAGCTTCTGTCTCCCAGAATCAACATCACCCTGGTTCCTCAGGGGGGGAAGTATTTTAAGAAAACAAGAGGGAAGATTGTTTGCACAAATTACGTTTATATAGATAGGCTCATTGAACAACTTCTGTGTTGTTTACACAATTGCTTTGATGTCCAGCAATCAATCCTACAAGGATGAGTCAGAATCAAACAGGAAGACCACAGCCAGTGACGCACTGGGAGGATATTATTCCTCTGGTGGGCGCTCTCTTCTTCTTGTGGGTGATCAGCTTCTCTGTTGGCCAGTCCTCTAACTTGCCCCAAGTGACACAATATGTTTTGGATTGGTCAAGACGAATAGCTAGACACACCCCGGACCCTCAAAGCGGGCTGAATGGCTTCCCCTCGGGCTGCTATGTAGCTGAATTTTCATAGTTCAACTATAGTTGCTGTAGAAACACCCAATTGGTTTTGTCAAATATTGTGGTTTACTCATTTGTTGGCACCATGCATCCTGATTTTGTAAAATATCTTTTTTAGGGTAACAGCAGTCAGTCAATGGAGGGAACCTTCCAGCAGCAGCCCTGAGTAATCAAGTGGTGGGTGGAAGGTTGTGTGTATTTAAAAGGAGGTAATTCTCCCATTGGCCAAATTGAGTATTTAAATTATTCAAGTATCACAACGATAGTATGTAGTTAGTGAGCACTGAGCATATCACAAACTCATAGTTTAACTCTCCATTACAGACATGTAGTTCCAGAGTTGCTGATAATTCTCATTTTTTAAAATTATTATTAGAATTCAAAACTTCATCACAGTTTACTGTATTTTGGAGGGGAGGAAGGGAAGTATCTTCATAGACTTTGCAATATATGGTATGAGATGTGGAGCAAATTCTATTTTTTTTTAAATCTCATTACGGGGGCAGTTAGATGGCTCAGTAGAGAGAGCCAGGCCTGGAGATAGGAAGTCCTGGGCTCAAATCTGGTCTCAGACACTTGCTCACTGTGTGACCCTGGGCAAATCACTTAACCCCCATTGCCTAGCCCTTACTGCTCTTCTGCCTTGGAACCAGTAAAGAATATTATTTTTAAGATGGAAGGTAAGGGTTTTTTAAAAATCAGCTGAAGTGGTATAATTTATATCAGACTATTTACCATCTTGGAGAGGGGGAGGAAGAAGGAGGAAAAGAATCTGAATCGCAAAATGTCAGAAAACAATTGTTAAAAATTATTTCTGCATGTAATTGAAAAATGTTTTAAGAAGTCAAATAAATTTTAAAAATCAGCTGAATACTGGTTTGCTCCCTCTTTTGAATTTCTTTTTTGTCTGTCATAGTTCAGGAGAGACTCCACCGTGGAGCAGAGCAGACATGCTGGGGAGTTGGGCAAGGAGCAGGGTCCTATGCAGAGGCATTGCCTCCTCTCCAGGGGCTTAAATTGACTACTAAGATGAGATTTGTATGTGCTCACACATTGGACTGAAAAGATCATAACATAGATTTAGAGTGGAATGAGATCTTCCAGTCTTTCTAGGCTTAAGTCTCCCATTTCACAGATGAGGAAAACTCAGGCTCATCCATTCCCATTATAGATCCTGAGAATAGTTTCCTCGATCAAAAGACAGTAGCATCCAGGGCACTGAAAAATGACCATCAAAAGCACAAGGAAGAGGAAGATGTGTGCATTCTCCTATGACCCTAGAAGAGGATTAGCCCAGGAATTGTATCCTGCTTAACTGTATATGTTGGATTTAAAAATCAGTCTGGCAGTCTACTGAACTATTTCTGGCCTGGGCAAGCTACCCCCAACCCCCAAGGTTTCCCAGTACAATCTTCCTTATCTCCCCCTATCATAAACCTAAAACTGAAGCTATCTTATCTGATGGATATTAACCTTCTTGAGGAATGTTTGTCTATATTTGCCTGCTTAACAATATTTGCCTACTTAATGTATGTTTGCCAAATGCTTCCAGACCCCTGACCCTGAAACCCCCCCTCCCCAGATGCTTCCTGACCACCTGTCCCTGACACTACCTTCATAATTATGTATGTACCAACCTCCTTCCCCAAATATTTCTATATAAACTCTTGGCTGGGAATTCCAAGGGGTCGTTCAGGCATGCCTCTCTGCCTAGCGACCCTAGCTATTATTGCTAGTAAAGAATGAGCCTCTTCTTGCATATTGCATTGTCAGTGTGATTCTTCCTTCAGCCATGAACCTGGGCTAGGTATTAAAATTTGGGTACAACATATATTGTAGAGTTCTCAAGCTTAAGAGTGAATCTTCTGAAGAGAGAAGGGTTTTCTCTGGTGCAATGTAGACCTAGAGGAAAAATCAGATCCACCATAGAGTATTTGAACAATGTTCTACTTGGGATGTGGATGATTTATTTGGGAAGTATGGAGTCAGTAGAAAGGGACTTAATTGTTGAGCAGAGCCCAAGTGTGTCTGCTAGGAATCTAAACTACACGATGACACTATGGGATCTGGGAAGAATTGTAGAGGACCCTGAAGGAGAGCTAGGGATTCACCAGAATATCAGACAGTTGTCCCAATGTCAAATCAGCACGTGTTTCTTTGTGTGCCAATCACTGTGCCAAGCTCTGGGGATACAAATAGAAAACAAAATGCAAACTCTGCACTATGAGAGTAAAAGTGAATGAATACTCCAAGTATTTTAATTTATAGGATTTAATAATAACAAAATAAGAGAGAAAAGGATTCATTCAAGTAAGCAGAGCACAGAGCCAGAGACCCACACCTGCCACGCTTTACCAAAGCAAAAGCCCCAAAAAGAGCCCCCTGATTGGGTTTCAGCAAAATTTATCTCTCAAATATCATGATGTAAAGTGAACACCTAGCTTAAAAGGATGCTGGGTAAATGTGAATCAAGTGAAAGAAATATCTATTTGCACAACACCTAAGGAACTTACTTGTAAGGTGAGAAGGTGGGAGGTGGGGATAAGGTAGGGAGAGAGAGGTAAGGTAGTGATATCCTAGAGAATGAAACATAGTCTGACCCTTCCTCAAAATAGAGATTCAGAGAATTTACCAACAGAGGAAGGGGTTAAAAGTGTTGAAGGAGAAGGCAGTTGTAGCATGGTGGCAAAGTCCAGAACAAAAAGTATGGGTAAATTGGTCATTTCTTCATGATGGAAGTTCTAGGAGGAAGTCACCAATGGGAGAATTGGGCTGCGGAGGCAGAAGAATGACAACACCAAGCTCAGTTCCTTTCCAATGGAAGTTTATAGGCTACTCAAACCTAGTGACTCTTTGGCGCAGTAGGCAGTGTGTTAGTCTCATAAACTGAAAGTCCTGAGTCAGATCCTGGGAAGGAGGGCGTGATATGCTGGGAGAGTTGGAGACAAGAAGTGTCACTCCACATGGGCTTAGAACTTATGCTGGTCTCTTCAATTAGATTACAAATTCTTTGTGCTACTTTTCATCTTTCAATCCTAAACCAATAATTCAACAAGCATTTATTAAACACTTATTATATGCCTGACACTTTGCTAAATGCTGGGGACACAAATCACAAATACAAGTCCCTGCCCTCAAGGAGTCTATATTCCAGTGGGGGAAATTGTTATTTAACAATGTCTGACTCTTTGTTACTCCATTTGGGGTATTCTTGGTAAAAATACTGAACAAGTTTATTATTTCCTTCTCCAGCTCATTTTCTAGATGAGGAACTGAGACAAACAAGGTTAGGTGACTTGCCCAGGGTCATATAACTAGTAAGTGTCAGAGTCCTGATTTGAACTCATAAAAACAAATCTTTTTGATTCCAAGGCCAGTGCTTTTTATACTGTACCACATAGCTGCCCACAATGGAGGAAGAAAACACATAAAAGGGAACTGAGATGTTAGAATGGGAATAGTAGTGGAGGGTGGTGATAAAGTACATCTTGTAAGTGAATCCAAAGCATGAAGTGAGCTTCCAAAACGAAGAGGCTTCTGGAGCATGAGAGAGTCATAAGCTACCTGTTTTCAGTGAGATAGGTAGAACATCCCCCACACCATAATCTCTTTTGTAACATACAATTTCAGCCTTTTACCTGTGTCCATAGAGCTTCCCTATCACTGATCAGAAGTCTAGGGTCAAAAGACAGGAGGTTAACTCAATGTTTTATTTATTTCATGAATAGATATAAAGGTGAGCTGGAAGTCCCAAGCATAGTTCCTTTACAAAATTATCTTGAATTAAGAATTGAAGATCATCCAGGAAGAGAATTAGGGAATACTAACACTTAGGGAAATGGAATAAGAAGATAAACAATGAAAGACAGAGAAGACTCTAGGAGGAGAACCAGGGGAGAATAGCATCATGGAAGCTAAGAAAGGAAAAACCATCAAGAGAAGAGAGTATGATCCCTAGTCTGCTACAGAAAAGTAAAAAGTGTAAGAATTTATATTTAGGTTTTTATGCTAATATGAAAGTTCTAAAGTAATATTGTGGTCGCAGATTTAAAAATATTACAGCTTGAGTCAAAATGACTTTTAGCAGCTTTATTTACAAAGAGGTGGAAAGAGTGAGAAAAATGTAGATAAAGAGACAGATTCTAATAAGCCTACCAACCCTTCTCCTGAGAAGTGAGATTCAGCCCCAGCAGGGCTTCCCCAAGATTCTGTCTCCACGTGGATTTTCAGGTAATCCTCAGCCAAAAGTCCCAGTGGTATCTTCAGACAGGGTTTCACTAACACAGCCTCCTCCAAAGTCAAGGCAGGAATCTCCAGAACTAATCTCTCCAGAAGCCAGGAAAGGAAGGCCAGCTATTCACCTAGCAAGTAGACACAGGATCCAGGGAAAAAGTCTCCTCCTCCTATCTGACTCACCTATGCAGAGTCCACTACTGAATCCTCTAGCTGGCCTTTTTAAAGCTGTTTTTTCCACGTCACTTCCTATTGCTCCCCCACTTTATGGGAACCAATTGCAGTCTTTCAATTTGCCTAGCACTGCCCAAGGGGGTGGGGTGGGGGGCAGTGACCTTTGGAGGTGTGAGCTTACTCTAATAAGTGACTTGTGAACTCTCTTACTTAGCTTCAAGTAGGGGTACTTTAAGTTATTAATTTGATTAGCTAAAAATAGACAAGGGGAGAGTTAATCCTATCTTCACAAAAGTATGAGGACTAAGAAAAAGCAATTGGATTGATATGTAAGAAATTAATAAATTAATAAAGCTTAATAAATACTTGTTGACTTATTTTATTTTATTTTTAAATTTTAAACCCTTAACTTCTGTGTATTGACTTATAGGTGGAAGAGTGGTAAGGGTAGGCAATGGGGGTCAAGTGACTTGCCCAGGGTCACACAGCTGGGAAGTGTCTGAGGCCAGATTTGAACCTAGGACCTCCTGTCTCTAGGCACGGCTCTCAATCCACTGAGCTACCCAGCTGCCCACTTGTTGACTTATTGACTGGGGATTGAAAGATGATAACTGGCATGAAGAATTTATCTATTCAAGGAGACCAGCATAAGGGGAAAAGAAACTCCTCAAAACTTTAAGGTATGAGAGCAGCCCAAGATGGCCGACTTCGAGGATCGGGTGTCGGATGAGGAGAAGGTACGGATAGCTGCCAAGTTCATCACTCATGCTCCCCCAGGAGAATTTAATGAAGTCTTTAATGATGTCCGGTTACTGCTTAACAATGACAATCTTCTCAGGGAAGGGGCAGCTCATGCATTTGCCCAGTATAATATGGATCAATTCACTCCAGTGAAGATAGAAGGATATGATGATCAGGTCTTAATTACAGAACATGGTGACCTGGGTAGTGGCAGATTTTTAGATCCAAGAAATAAAGTTTCCTTTAAGTTTGATCATTTACGAAAAGAAGCAGGTGACCCCCAACCTGAGGACATAGATGGAGCTCTAAAGTCTTGGAGAGAATCCTGTGACAGCGCATTAAGGACCTATGTGAAAGATCATTATTCCAATGGCTTCTGTACTGTTTATGCTAAAATTATAGATGGGCAGAAGACTATTATTGCCTGTATTGAGAGTCACCAATTTCAGCCTAAAAACTTCTGGAATGGTCGTTGGAGATCAGAGTGGAAGTTTACCATCACACCACCTACAGCTCAGGTGGTTGGAGTGCTAAAGATTCAGGTACATTACTATGAAGATGGCAATGTCCAGTTGGTTAGTCACAAAGATGTACAGGATTCAGTAACTGTTACTGATGATATACAAACTGCCAAGGAATTTATTAAAATCATAGAACATGCTGAAAATGAATATCAGACCGCCATTAGTGAAAACTATCAGACAATGTCAGACACCACATTCAAGGCCTTGCGCCGGCAACTTCCAGTCACCCGCACCAAAATCGACTGGAACAAGATACTCAGCTACAAGATTGGCAAAGAAATGCAAAATGCTTAAAGCTGGATGTGAAATTCTCCAATTGTAACATGCAAAAAAAAGAAGAAGAAGAAAAAGAAGAAGAAGAAAGGAAAAATAAAAGATTCAAAGTATGGTCTCTTATAAGTAGGTGGTTTATAAACAAGTGTGGTATTTTGCTAGGGCTTTCAAAGTTAACAGGTTTTCTAGCCTCTTGGAGTACTATTGAACCAATAGCATTATCTTAATGTTTTTTTGTGTGTGTTGTTGTCCTTGCCATGTAACTTCCTATTGTGATTGTATCTACTTGTAGGATTTTTTTAAATTCAGTTATTTTTAACAGTGTAAAGAGAAAGAGATATGTCCTGGAATTTATGTACTGGTTAGAAAATTTCCTAGCCATGAAAGCCCTCTCACAAACAGGCAGGCAATGTTTTCAATACTTAACCCACCTAGCCCTGGTATACCAGTGGTTTTTACTGATCAACCAATAGCTAAAGATCCAATGCTACAAAATATATCTACATAAAATCCTTTCTCTTCTGACTGCTGATTGCCACTTGATGGCATCCTAGTAACTGTAGATTTTTAAATATTTAGAATGGGGTTTTAAGGTCTGGAAATTCCATGATAACCAGTTTCTCTGGGAAAAATTTGGAGGTTTTGTGTTGTTGTTTATTTTTTAATCCAAAGACTTGAACCACATTCCCTCCAAGTGAACCTGTTTGCTTTCTTCCTTTTCCCCTAGTAACATAGTTGTTATAGGCATCTGCATTTTTAGAATATAGTTACCCCATTTATATATTTTTTTATATTCAAGAACTGCTGACACAGTCTGGATGTAGAAGAATAAATATTAAAACTTGAAAAATGCAGATGCCTAAGGAATAATAATAGGCATTATTGTGCTTTAATGCTTTGTGGCAGGTGACTAGAGTTTGTACTGTAAGTGTATGAATCAGACAAGTGCATAAATCACGAATAAAAACAAAAAAGATTTGCACCAAAGTGAGAAGAATAACTTCTAAGTAGTGTCTTTCTATTGTTACCTGTTTCTTAATGTACTTAAAGGGAACACTGGCAATTTACTCTAAATAGTTTGTAAAACTTGTTTGACATTCTTCTTCAGTCCTGCCTGCCAAGAACTCAAGTCAGACAGTGATACAGCAGCCCTTCCAAGAGGGTGAGTGAAGGTATGTGTTCCATAGCTCTCCAAACACAGAGCCACCATGGATTTGTTATAGTTAGTATCAGAACTATGTATGGTGAATTTATTCTACATTGTTTACACATAGGTGACCAGGCCTTAACAATAGGTCATTTTTTAAAAAGAAAAAAAAACAAGTGCTGTCTTTCTATCTCCAAATACACATTGAAGAGGAGAAGGTTTGTGCTGAAAGTGGCATCGTTTTTGTTTAGTAATACAGTTAAGCAAGAGTGTTTCCAAAGTGTCCCGTTACTTATGTAAACTTTTTTTCCAAAATAAAATATATTTGTATTATTTGCCATTCATAATATCCATCCATATTACAAAATCCTCTGTACCTACTAGTAGAAAATACAACCGTTTTGTTCTAAAAAAAAAAAAAAAAAAAAAAAAAAAAAAAAAAACTTTAAGGTATGACACAAAAGGCCAAGAGTTGTTTGAATTGTATTGCTCCCACCCAGATTTTCCCAGGTAATCTCAGACATAGGTCTGGTGTAGATGTGAAAAGAAGAATCCTTGGCTTCTATGCAGGCACCCTACTAACATTATACAGATATCCCTTCTATATTGCAGGGGTTAGGGACAGGGTACCCTTAGTGATCTGGAAAATCTACAGAGAAAAATTTTTGGCTTTCCCTTTATACCAGAGAAGTCTGAAATTGTTCTCTTTCTTTTATGAGGTATTTATAATACCTTATTGTAAAATTTGAGTTAAGTATTTGGTCACAGGCTATATACTTTCTAAACTTTTTCTGTTGTCTTCTGGTCTTTGTGTATTGTCTGTGACTTCTGCAAAACTCCCCCCAAAATTCCTATTAAAGTTCTTCTGCTGACTGGTGATACATTGAAACCACAATGGGCAAAGCTGTAATGTGGAAGGGATAGCTATATTTCTTTTCTATCTTTTTTTTAAACCCTTACCTTCTGACTTAGACTTGATACTAAGTATTGGTTCCAAGGCAGAAGAGCAGCAAGGGTTAAACACTGGGGAATTAGTGACTTGCCTAGGGTCACATAGCTAGAAAGTATCTGAGGTCACATAGCTAGAAAGTATCCACTATACTAGTTGCCCTTCACAATATATTGACACAGAACAGATTTTATTTCACCCCACAAGGAGAGAACAGCATAAAGGATTTATCATAGCCCATAAGGAATCAATATCATTTTCTCTTCCTTTTTAGAGTCCTGCACCCACTCCCAGACTCCAAGGATCATGTGTTTTGGACTCCCTATCAGAAGGGAAACTCACTTAGATTTTCTAAAGTATTAAGTTCTTACCATCTGGTGATTTCTCCAGCTCTCTTAGGGACCACCATACAGAGTACTACCTTCAGGATGTCAGGATCTAGTGAAAGGAATTTGCCCCTTGGGTTTGCTTAAAGAAGAAACTCCTTTCCCAGTGGACCTGTCCTATTTGGATAGGTCAAGATAGGGGAAGGGGAAGGGAAAGGAGGGAAGATTGGCTTTCTTTAACCTCACCCTGAATCCTTTGTTGCTCCTAAAGCTCCAGGGCACATATGTGCTCCTCTCCTCTCCAGAAGCCTGGATGCTGCCATCTCTTGGGTTTAATTAGGATTAAAATTTGAAATTCTATCATCTCTAGGACTGATAGGTGATTGGTGGTTCCTCTGGGGACTATGATAATGCACAGACTTCATCAAACAGGTGCCAACAAATACTCTAAGGTATCTGGTCTCTGCTCAGTTCTTTTGGGATCTCTCTGATTCTGGAAGGTATATTTGCCCCCTTTTTATTGGCTCAAGGTCCCCATGGTTGGTTAAGTTCCACTATAGGTGCAATGAAATCACACCCAATCAATGTCAGGGGATTTTTATATCTCAAGAAAGCCTAATCAAAGTTTAAAAAAAAAAAAAGGTCTCATCTTTAATGTCATCAGTTGAACAAGCTCTCCTGTTCACACTTTTTACGAAAATATGATGCAAGGTAAAATGTGGTTGAGGCAAAAGAGAAACCCTGAAGAAGTGCTCTAAGAAAATGTATATAGGTAGTGATCTTTTCATTTTATGTGAAAGAATGGGAGGATGAGGAGTTGTTATGGGGACAGGTTAGAGAGTAGTAGGGAATTATTGAAAGCTTCCTGGAGGAGGTGATACTTAAACTGGGAAAGTAGATAAGGACTTAGAATGGAAAGTATTTCAGGGATGGGAGATGGTCTACCTAAATATACAAAGTGGAAAGAGTACAAGACAAGATTAGGGAACAGTTAGTCATCTATGGTTGGAATGTGCATTGAAGGAGGATATTGGTATGAAATAGGGACAGCTAGGTAGCACATTAGATAGAGTGCCAGGCTAGAAGTCAAGCAGACCTGTCTTTCTCAGTTCATTTCTGGTCTAAGACAATTACTAGTTGCATGACCCTGGGCAAGTCACTTAACTTTGTTTGCCTCAGTTTCATTATCTGGAGAAAAAATTGCTAAACCACTCTAGTATCTCTACCAAGAAAACTCCAAATAGGGTCACAAAGAGTTAGACATGCCTAAAATGACTCAGCAACAACATTGGTATAAAATAATTGTGGGAAGGGAGAGTATTCAGAATACAAAGCCATGAAGAGAGACTTTGAGATTGAGTCTGATTTCACTGGTATAAAGAATTCCTAGATAAGGAAACTCTTTACCAACATAGGTGGGCACCTTATGTAAAACTTAGAGAGTTACTCTGTCTCTCTGTGATCTTCCCAGGTTCACACAGCCAGCATATGTCAGAGGCAAAACTTAAACCTAAATCTTCCTCATTCCAAAGGCAACTCTCTATCCACTCTGCTGTTCATTATTTCTTGCTTGAAAAACAAAACAAAACAAACAAAAAAAACAAAAACAAAAGAAGAGTGATGAACTGGGAGAACAGAGTAAAATCAAGGACAAATTAGTCACATTGAGGCTGAAGAGAAGGGTCAAAAGGACAGAGGCAATGGGAGAAGTGTCATCCAAAAAGTGAATTTCAGAGTTTAGGATCATGAAGGAGGAGCAATTTGGGGGTGATCTTGCTAACTGAATGTGTGACCAACCCTGTGAGTGGCTGAGGTAGAATGGTAATAAATGTTCATTATAAAGGTACCTAGGTGTAGAGAGCCATTGGAGAAATAGGGTCAAATTTAGGGCCTGTTATCTGGATTCCCTATGTGACCAATCCAAGCTGAGGCAGTCTTTGTTTTTGTTCCTGGTCACCTGAGCCCTGAAAAGCTCTGGTACCAGCAGGTAGGTTAATCTAAAAACAACTTGACCCCTCCAAGAGGCTATTAGGAGTCATTTAGAGAAATAGAGTCTGTAATAGATGTTTTATAAATCATCGGCAAGTAAAACTGTGTGTATGATTTTTCTGCACTGCATGTCAGATGCAGATAGAATGGGCCATCTAAGGTAAAAATCTGAGGCTCCTCTTTTGACTCATTTTTAGATACCCACCTTTTCTCAATATTCTTATTGGAAAGCTTTGAGTCCTTAATCAGACCAGCAGCTACTGAGTTAACAATTTCTCTCCTTGATAATTAAGAAGCCTGAACTCTAAAAAATATTATTTAGATAAGCTGGAGCCTGACTTTATCTGACCAGGTGCAGTCTTGTAAATCAAGGCAGAATGCAATTAGTAAACATCTCTATGAAATATGTTTCTGCTCCCAGAATTAACCCCTACTAATTGGTGTTTGGAATTTGGCCCTTGTCCTTGTACCTATATCTCTACTTTTTAGACTTTAATGGGTTGTGTATGATTTGTAACCCTTTCACAGCTGTGACTCTTTCTTTGTGTTCTTTGTTTGAAACCAATATAAAATAAACTCCAAAGCCCATAGAGGTTAGATCAGCATGGGCTAACCACTAGTCTGGTTGTTCTCATTTTCTTTTTTCTGTCTTAACAATCCAACGCCACAAAATGCCACTCAGGACCCCTACCATATAGAGCTGGCTCTCTATACCTAGGATAATTTAAAAATTGAAGTGAAGAGGAAGACGGTAGGGCAATAACCTAAAAGTTACTATTAGTCAATCAATCTTCAAACATTAATTAAGCACTTACTATGTACCAAACATATGTTAGGTTGTAGGGGAAAAGCACAAAAGACAGAAGTAAAAGTAGTCCTTAGGAGATTTTAGTCTAACTAGGAGCGACTATCTATATATACAAAATAAATACAGAGATGATTTTATGGGGTAAGGTATTAGCAACTAGGGGAATTAGGAATGGCTTCCTGCAGGAAGCAGCATTTGACCTAAGCCTTAAAGATGGGACCCCTATCCCAAAGCCCATTGGCAGGGAGACTCCTTATTAGAGGAAAGGCAGGTCCTTTCCTGTGTGAGGAGCAGGACCAAGAATCAAGAAAGTTGGCTCTTCTCAAGTCTCCTTTGGGACTCTCCAAAAAGAGTCTCTTTTTAAAGATTTTTCAGGGCAAATACCCTATAGGGACTCATCAAGCTTCAAGTCTAAGTGCTTTAGGTGCTTTTGATTTCCAACTTTGAGAAGAAAGATGAAAGAAACCAACCCTACTTTAGATTACTGTAGGAAAGATATGAGAAGAGTCAGTATTTCCATCTTGCTATATTAGAGACTTCAGAGAGTTTCTTCTTGAGTGAGATTTTGAATTCTCTCTTGGTTGAGCAGAATTATCTCATTCCCAATGGAAGAGCTCCTTTATTCTGAAATTTCTTTTATATTTCTTCTACTATACACTTTCTCTGATTTCACTTTTGTTATGATTTGGATAAATGATCTTTATGTGTTCAGCATGGTCTTTGGGGGGGAAAGGGGTCAAGCCTTAGATATAAAGCTTGAGATCCTCCCACAAAAAAAGATAAACAATTAGAAGTTAGCTTGTACCTGATCATATTCCCTAGACCAGTGATGGGCAAATTTTTTAAAGAGGAGCCCAAAGGAAAGGAAATGCTCATCTGTTAGTCTGTTTCTAAGGCAACTCTTTCAAAATTTCATTGTATTGTGTCCTACTCATTGTATTTGTCAGATTAGGAATAATGTCATGTGGCCCAATAGAACATTTCAGGGGGCTGCATCTGGCCTGTAGGCCCTAGACCAGTGATGGCAAACCTTTTAGAGACTGAGTGCCCAAACTGCAACCCTCACGCACAGTGTGAACTGCCCCCCTTCCCCCAGACAGGAGAGGAAGGAAGCTCTCCCACTGACCTGCTGGGCAGAGGGGAAGGGATGTGAAAAATATCTTCCAGGTATGCATGGAGTGGCACATATACCATAGCTTTGCCAACATGACCCTAGAATACTAATATTTAAGGGAGCAAATAGATATACTTCTAGCCTGGTATCCCCACCTCTAAGGAGAGCAGAGTGGCCAAATGTCTGGCTCCAAATTCCTTCTTCCCCTCTGGAGAGGAATGAAAGTGTCCCTTGAAGAAAGATGGGGAAGAAGAAGCTAATGTCTTTTCTGCCTCCTTTCTAGTCACATGACAAGCTTGTGCTGCATGTGGAATCCACTCCCTCACTACAAAGAAAATTAGGGATTTTGAGAAATCAAGACAAGGAGGGAGTGCATTTTCAGGCATAGGCAATAATTAAGGCAAAGACAAAGATGGAATGTTGAATATAAGAAACAATAAGATGGGCAGACAAAAAGCTCTAATTGATCGATCTGGACAAAATAATATAATCAAGTGGAGTGAAAAATTAAAAGAAAAAGAGATTGGTGACTAGAGCATGGAACTTTGCTTCAACATCAGAATATACTTCCTCAAACTTGGAATAACTGCTGGAACTTTGAATAAATCTTCTAGTACATGCCATCATGGGTCCCAACCACCCATCACTGTTCTCCTGAAAACTTCTTCCTCCATCTCTAACCTCCTCATGACAGATCTCCCCCATCCCCTTCCAGGACTGGGCCTGGAGTACAACAACCTTCTTCACTACATTGTACCCACTCCTCCAAAGGTTTTTATCCCAAATGAAAATATGGCATTGTTATTGTCACAATGACAGTGAGAGAAAGGTCTGAGGGTCTTGCAGTGGGAAACAAGCAAAGTACTAGCTCCTCCTACTGATTTTATGTGTGGAGCACTAGAGAGTGTGAAGAGTGAATCAAACTCTCTTTGTCTATCAATCAGCAACTTTTAAGTTAATAAATCAAGAACTTAATTGCCCCTACTTAGTACCTTACCAGTCACTAAGCATGATAGTTCACAAGTCACTTGCTAGAGTGGGTGACAACTCCAGAGGCCACTGCCCTGCCCCCTGGGCAATGCTAGGCAAATTAAAAGACTGTGATTGATTCCCATAAAGTGGGGAAGGGACAGGAAGTGGCATGGAAAAAAGGACTATAAAAAGTCCTGAACTTCCTGCCAAACAGCTTCTCCTTTGGAGTTCTTCTTTGTAGTCTCTACTCCTTGGATCTTCTTCTTTGGACTTCTTCTTTAGAGGATAGATCCTTGGGGCTTTTGGACTTCAACTTCAACTTGGGGCTTTCAAATGGAGTTTTTGGCTTCGGGACTTCAACTTTAGTCTTTGAAGCTTCTTGGGTTTGGGGACTTTCTTGTTGGGTTCACTGCTGCCTTGGTGAGCTTAGCTCAGGAGGGTTTTTTCTGCATTGGGATCTTGCCTGGTTCCTGCCCAGCTTGCTGGTGAGTGACTAGGACTCTCACGTGGAGATTGGAACTCTGTCAGGGAGCAAGCTTCATTTCACAAGATCAGCATTTAGGGTAGGCTAGGCAGTCTCCTTGCCTCTTTCCCTTTCACATTTCCCTCTTTTTACTAATATTCCAATTAAATAAAATTGTTAAAAGCCACTAATAGTTTTCCTGACTTAAGGGATAATAATTGGTGACCACTTTTTATAATTCTCTTATTTAGTCAAAATCCCAATTTAACCATCATAAGAGGAAAGACCAGTCATTGGATAGAGTAGCAAGGGATTTCTTCTCTTTGGAGGAAAACCAATTTTCAAGTTATGTCATTTGGAAGGATTATTGAGAAGAAGGTATTTAGACTGAAAGAAAGTTTGTTAAAAGTAAATAAAGGGAGAGCAGTTACAGGCTCAGTGGATTAGAGTCAGGTTTAGAGACATGAGGTCTAGGATTAAAATATGACTTCAGATACTTCCTAGCTGTGTGACCCTGGGCAAGTCACTTAACCCCATTGCCTAGCCCTTACCTCTCTTCTGCCTTGGAACCAATACACAGTATGATTCTAAGTTGGAAGGTAAGGGTTAAAAAAAATGTAAATAAATTAATTCAAAGAACACAGTAGAAGAGGTGGGGAGAAGACAGGCTAAAGTAGTCAAGGATGAGACCATAAGGAGAATTAGAGAAAAACTTTTTCGTAGGAAGACTGTGGTTCTGGATGATTGGAAACAGAAGAGGAGGAGGTTGGAATTTTCTGGTAGTAAGGCACAAGGAGAACTGAGTATACAGAAGCTTAGAGGATAAATTGGACCCAAGATTCTAATTAGCATTTTAGCAGGATAATTCCTTTGTTGACAACCAGCCACTGTATATAGCTGGCATTTACATAGCTTTAAAGTGCTTTGCATTATCTTATTTGGTCCTCACAATAACCCTAAGAGGTAAGTACTACAAATATTATTCATAGAATCATTAGAGCCGGAAGGGAACCATCTTATTCAATCCTTTCAGTTCACAAATGAGGAAATTGAGACCCAGTGAGGTTACTTGATTTGCCCAAGTTCTCCCAGGTAATTAGTGTAGTAGGAGGTATATGAATCTAGGTTTTCTGATTCAAGAACCAACGTTCTTTCCACCACCTCCATATAGAGGGGAAAATGAATTCAGAGGGGTCATATCCCAGAGCTAGCAAGATACCAGAGGTGTGATTCTACCCTACATCTCTGCTAAATGCAAGCCTAAAATTAAAAATAAATTAATAAATAAATGCAAGTCTAGCTCTTTTTCTATTATAGCACCCTTCTTCTAGACTGCTTAGGTGATCATAGAGGAGAAAACCAATCTTTTTCTCTATCTCCTCTCTTTCTCTTGGCAATCTCAGTCACTCCATGGCTTCAGTGATCATATCTATGCAGATAACTTTCAAATCTGTAGATCCAGATAGAATCTTTCCCTTTAATTTTTTCAGTGGTCTCCCAAATCTGTGTACCTATATGTCCCATTGATGCCTAGAAAAACATGTCAGGAAAGGAATTTATCAGTTCTTTTAAATCTGTTGCTTACCCCAACATTCTCTATTTCTATGGGTGGCTTGATGGTATAGTAGATAAAGCAATGAATTTGGAGTCAAGAAGACCTGAGTTTGAATTCAGTCTCTGACACCTGCTAGTTGTGTGACTTTAGGCCAGCCCCTTAATGTCTATCTGCCTCAGTTTCCTCATCTGGAAAATGGAGATGATAATAGCATCCACCTCCCAGGATTGTTGTGAGGATCAAATGAGTGCTTTGTAAACCTTAAAGTGATATGTATTACCACTGATAATACCCAGGCTAGAAACCTCAGGGTCAGCTTTGGTTGGATGTGGCCAGTGAAGGAGAAAAAGGAGTCTATCTGTTGTGGACACCTGTTGATTCTGATTCCACAATACTTCTTGAATTTGTGTCCTTTTCAAAGCTAGAAGTAGCACTACCTTCTTTCACATCTTAACTGCCTTTTACTTGAACTAATGATTTTCCTCTTAAGCAGCTTTCCCTAAATTCAGGCTCTCCCCCCTCACATATATATTTTTCACTCAAAAGACAAATATAATTTTCTAAATACAAAGTCTGACCATAACATACCCTGTCAGAAGAAGCATCAGAGAATTTCCAAGATCAAAAGGATAAGAGTAGTTGTTTAGCAAGTGATTTAAATCCCTCCATAAGTGGCCAGTCAGTCAATAAGTATTTATTAAGTATCTATTGTATGCCTACTGGGTCCCAAAGACAAAGAAAACAAAAAAAAAAAAGCCAAAAGGTAGTTCTTGCTCTCAAGGAATTCATAGTTTAATTGGAGAGACAGCATGAAGACAAAACAAAATCCTAGGAACAAATAAGATATATGCACAGAGGAAATGAGATAATTTCAGAGAAAAGGCAGTAGCATTAAAAATCAGGAAAGGTTTCCTGGAGAAAGTGAGATTTTAACTGACTTGAAGTAGGCCAGGGAAGTCAGGAGATGAAGATTAAAAGGTAAAGAATTCCAGACCTGAGGAAAAGCCATGGGAAATGCCCAAAGTCTAAAGATGGAGGGTTTGGGGAGGAGAACAGGAAGAAAACCAGTGTCCTTGAATGGAAGAGGAGTAGAGGTAGGGGTAGAGGTAGGGGTAGGGGATGGGTCAGGAGGTAAAATGAAGATTGGAGAGGTGGGTGGAGGCTGGACTGTGAAAGGCTTGGAACACCAGAGTATTTAATTATCATTGATTCTAGAGGCAACTGGAAGCCAACAGAGTTGACTGCAGCTATGTCCCTGGTGAAAAGGAAGGGAATAACTGTAACCCTGACATGGTTAGATTTGTGCTTTAGAATCATCAATTTGGCAGCTGAGTGGAGAATGGATTAGAGGAGACAGAGACTTGTGGCTATTTCAATAGTACACTTCTGAATTCTGAGTTCTAGTCTCTTTTTCAACCTTATTTCATTATTCTCCTCTTCTTCCTGAACTCTCCATTCTAGCCTGGCAGGTTTAATAGATGCTCCCCAGTTTCCTCTGGCACTCTCCTCCCTCTTTGTTCTTGCCCCCATCTTTCTCATCTCTTCCATGGAAAAAATCCCCTTGCTTTCAAAGGTCTCTTCCACAAACATTCCCCTGATCCTTTCTGTAGAAAGTAATCTCTCTCCTTAAATTTCTGAGAGTCCTTTGTTTGCAATGGTCACCTTCTTCCTTGTCCTTGTCATTTGGTACATTTCCCATTACTCTTGTTAGCCTGGGAAAGCACAATGCATTTGGAGTTAAGAGGACCAGGGTTCCAATCTTTGAACTGCTTTCTTTTTTTAAAAAAAATATTGATGTTTTCTATTTCTTACATCACCTTAGTACACCATTTAGCCCTGCCTTTCCCCCTCACCTAACTTGGCTCTGCTTCTTAACACCAATAAGACTGTGGGCAAATGTTTAATCTTTCTGAGTCTCAGTTTCCTTCTCTGTAAAAGGAAAGGTTTAGACTACCTCTGAGGTCCAGAGATAGTAAACTCCTAGAAGGTAAGTGAGGTCTGTGGAGTTTTTCATTGTGAGTTTCTTGTACACAGTAAACAATTATTTTCTTTATCTGTAAATTGCACCAGACTAGATTTCTAAAGTCTCTTAAAGTTATAACATTATATGATTCATTCATTATTTGTTGCATTGCCTTGAAAAAGACCTTGTCTAGGATGTCTTCCCTGTGGGCTACTAACTCCCCCTGCTGGTAAAGTCATCCTTAGGTGGTAACGTGGAATTCTGCTGATTGCAAAGAAGAGGTGCTGAATAATTAGTAAACTAATCGCAGAAGGAGGAGGTGGGGGAGACGAGTTTGGTGGAAAACAAAGCTGAGCAGTTTATATTACTACACTAGAGCTTTTTTTTCCATCTGTCTTTGTTTTTCTCGTCTTACACCAACTGTGTTTCCTCACACAAATTTTTCCTCTTTCTCTTTTCCTCTTTCTTTACCCTTTTTCTTTTGAACCTGAAAGTCATTTTCACTGAATTTAAGCTTGGCAGGAGAAAAATCTTCATGGAGTTCCATTTATTTTTTTCTTTTCAGCTTCTTCTCAAATAAACAGAACCTGTGATTTTGAAGATGGAGAGAAACTGAATGAGATAAAGACTTTCCTCCTACATTTTCTCTCCAAAGAGAACTTGCTCTAACAAAAACCAGGATTAAAGAATGAAAAGTAAATTGAGTTTCTTTTCTGTACAGAGCTCTTTCAAATGTAGGGAGGACCAAGAAATTGAAACCAAAAAAGATATCTTCTCAATGGTGGAGGGAGGGGTAGAGGGAAGGAGAGAATTTAAATTTGAAATTTTAAAAACAACATTAGTTGAATAATCAACTATGAATGTCCATCCTTTTGGATAGTGTGTAGTGTTTGGGTTTGGGGGTGATTGTGCCTCAAGTTTATGCGAGAAATATTTCAGTGCTATCTATTATAGATGCAGCTAGATGGCTCAATAGAGTGTGCTCTGGACCTGGAGGCAAGAAGATTTCAATTTAAATATGGCCTTAGACACTTCTTAGCCATGTGTCTCTGAGCAAGTTATTGCCTTAATCCATTGGAGAAAGGAAATGGAAAACCACTCCAATATCTTTGTTAAGAAAACCTTATGAATGAGGTCACTAAGAGCTGGACAACAACAAAGTGTTTTATTATACTATTTAATTAAATGCCTTTGAACTTAAAAAAAAAAGAAGGGAAAACAGTTTCAACTTGATCTTTTTTAATAATTTTTTATTTTTAGAAAACTTTTCCATGGTTACATAATTCATGTTTTTACTTTACCCTTCACCACACCCTCAATCTCCCCTCCCTCCAGTCAAGACTTATTTACATATTATTGATAGTTACATTGGTGTGGTCTTTTTGGGTCTACATCCCCAATCATGTCCTCATTAATCCAAGTGTTCAAGCAGTTGTTTTTCTTCTGTGTTTCCACTCCTGTAGTTCTTCCTCTGAATGTGGGTAGCATTCTTTTCCATAAATCCCTCAGAATTGTCTTGGGTCATTGCATTGCTGCTAGTACAGACGTCCATTATATTCGATTTTACCACAGTGTTTCAGTCTCTGTGTACAATGTTCTTCTGGCTCTGCTCCTTTCACTCTGGATCAATTCCTGGAGGTCTTTCCAGTTCACATGGAATTCCAGTTTATTATTCCTTTGAGCACAGTAGTATTCCATCACCAACATATACCACAATTTGTTCAGCCATGCCCCAATTGAAGGACATAACCTTGCTTTCCAGTTTTTTTGCCACCACAAAGAGCAAAGCTATAAATATTTTTGTGCAAGTCTGTTTATCTATGATCTCTTTGGGGTACAATCCCAGCAATGGTATGGCTGGATCAAAGGGCAGCCAATCTTTTATCCCTCTTTGGGCATAATTCCAAATTGCCATCCAGAATGGTTGGATCAGTTCACAACTCCACCAGCAGTGCATTAACATCCCAATTTGGCCACATCCCCTCCAACATTCAGCACTCTCCCCTGCTATCATTTTAGCCAATCTGCTAGGTGTGAGGTGGTACCTCAGAGTTGTTTTCATTTGCATTTTCTAATTATTAGAGATTTAGAACACTTTCTCATGTGTTTATTGATACTTTTGATTTCTTTATCTGAAAATTGCCTATTCATGTCCCTTGCCCATTTATCAATTGGGGAATGGCTTGATTTTTTATACAATTGATTTAGCTCCTTGCATATTTGAGTAATTAGACCTCTGTCAGAATTTTTTGTTGTAAAGGTTTTTTCCCAGTTTGTTGTTTCCCTTCTGATTTTGGTTGCATTGTTTTTGTTTGTACAAAAACTTTTTAATTTAATATGATCAAAATTATTTATTTTACATTTTGAAATTTTCTCTAACTCTTGCTTGGTTTCAAAATCTTTCCTTTCCCATAGATCTGATAAGTATACTATTCTGTGTTCACCTAATTTACTTACAGTTTCCTTTTTTATATTCAAGTCTTTCACCCATTCTGAATTTATCTTGGTGTAGGTTGTGAGATGTTGATCTAAACCTAGTCTCTCCCATATTGTCTTTTCAGCAGCACACGGAACATTCACAAAGATAGACCATGTAATAGGGCACAAAAACATGGCAAACAAATGCAAAAAAGCAGAAATAATAAATGTAACCTCAGATCATAATGCAATAAAAATAGTTATTAGTAAGAATACATGGAGAGGCAAACCAAAAACTAATTGGAAATTAAATAATATGATTCTCCAAAATAATTTAGTGAAAGAACAAATCACAGAAACAATAATTTCATTGAAGACAATGACAATGATGAGACATTTTACCTAAACCTATTGGATGCAGCCAAAGCAGTTCTAAGGGGAAAATTTATATCACTGAGTGCATATATTAACAAATTAGGGAGGGCAGAGGTTAATGAATTGGGCATGCAACTTAAAAAACCAGAAAATGAACAAATTAAAAATCCTCAGATGAAAACTAAATTAGAAATTCTAAAAATCAAAGGACAAATTAATAAAATCAAAAGTAAAAGAACTATAGAATTAATTAATAAGACTAGAAGCTGGTATTTTGAAAAAATAGATAAAATAGACAAAGTACTGGTTAATCTAATTTAAAAGAAGGAAATAAGAAAACCAAATTAATAGTACCAAAGATGAAAAGGGAGACCTCACCTCTAATGAAGAGGAAATTAAGGCAATCATTAAAAACTATTTTGCCCAATTATATGGCAATAAATATAGCAATCTAGGTGATATGGATGAATATTTGCAAAAATATAAATTGCCTAGATTAACAGCAGAAGAAATAGAATACTTAAATAATCCAATATCAGAAAAAGAAATTGAACAGGCCATTAAAGAACTCCCTAAGAAAAAATAGCCAGGGCCTTATGGAATCACAAGTGAATTCTAACAAACCTTCAAAGAACAATTAATCCCCAATACTATACAAATTATTTGATATAATAAGCAAAGAAGGAGTCTTACCAAACTCGTTTTATGACGCAAATATGGTACTGATTCCAAAGCCAGGTAGATCAAAAACAGAGAAAGAAAATTACAGACCAATCTCCTTAATGAGCATAGATGCAAAAATCTTAAATAGAATACTAGCAAAAAGACTCCAGCAAGTGATCAAGAGGGTTATTCATCATGATCAGGTGGGATTTATATCAGGAATGCAAGGATGGTTCAACATTAGGAAAACTATCTACATAATTGACCATATCAACAAGCAAACCAACAAAAACTACCTGATTATTCTCAATAGATGCTGAAAAAGCCTTTGACAAAATACAACATCCATTCCTACTGAAAACACTAGAAAGAATAGGAATAGAAGGTCCTTTCCTAAAAATAATAAACAGTATAGATCTTAAACCATCAACTTCATCTTAATGAGAGTTGCAAGTAACCTTTTCATTTGGCTTAAATTGTAGGCATATGCAACCTATTTCAACAAGGAAATTACTTTTTGTTTACTGGAGAACATTTATCAAATAATCATAACCGACATTATTTTCACTTATCAAGTAAACTTTTAAAAAATAAAGCTTAAAGAAACTTAACAATTTCAGAGCTCTGGGGGTGGAGCCAATATGGCAGAGTAATACTCAGCAGCTCTGTGCCACCATGAGAATCCTCTTCGACTAAGATTAAAATATCACCACAAAACAAATATAGGAGTGAAAGAACCAAAAAGAAGACAGAGGGAAACAACTTTCAAGAAAAGAAAAACCCAAAAGGTAGGCAGAGAACATCTGGGGCACCGGGGTGAGAGGAAAGCAGATCCAGCAAGAAGCTGTAGCAAGGAGGGAAGAGCAAGCCAAGAGCAAGCCACATACCCCCACCCCACATCTGCTGTCTGAGGTTCAGGAACCTATGCCTGAGCCAACATTCAGATCTAGGGACCCTGCCTAAGCAAATAGAGGTACAAGTCAATCCATACCCCTTGAAATTTCAAACTTGTGGAGAAGTCCAGAACCTCAGCCCAGTGAATCCTAGTCTGGGCTTGGGTCAAGGACTTAATTCACACTTTGGAGTGGATGATAGTACTAAGTACTAATCTTTTTGCCCCAAACTAAGGATGGAGCTCCAAAACTGGACAATCAAGGGTAATGCCTGATTGGATCAAGTACACAGTGAAACCAAAAACTTGAGACTAAACCTGAAGCTAGAATTTGACCAGCCCCTAACCTTATCAAGATCAGAGTGAGATCAAAAGCTTACACCTAAGCCTGAGGCAAGTCTTTAAGTATCTCAAGGGTCAATTGAATCAGCAGGGGAGGGGGCTCTTAAAGCTCTCAGCTCTCAGACTATCATATCATTCCCCTAAGCCTACCTGTAATTAGATAGGAAAAATGATCAAACAACCAAAAATGCACCTAACTGTAAAGAATTTTTATGGAGATAAAGAGCAAGGAGCAAGATTCAGACTGGGAAGGGGACAGTGAGAGCAAAGGAAACACACCCAAAGTCCAAAAGAAAAATATGGATTGGACTCAGATTCTGGAAGAACTCAAAAAGGTCTTCAAAAAACAATTAAGGAAAGAAATTTAATAATTTCAACTTTATCTTCATACTGTTCCACGTATCCATTTCAGTTGGCCTAAACATAGTCATGTAGTCAAATTTCTTGGGAAATTTTATATTTTTCCTGGTGGACATTTGTTAAATAATCATAAAAGATATTGTTTTTACTCATCAAATTTAAAGAAACTAAAATTTAAAGGAACAATATTTTAATTAACATAACTTTAAGATATAAACTTTTCAAATGATATGTTATAAAATTTTTGCTGTAATGATAATCAAATATATATCAAGATAATTAATTTTCATGATCTTTATTATTAACCAGATAATGTGCTAACCCAATTGTCCTGAACAAATTAAGGTGTCTTGGGGGCAGCTGGGTAGCTCAGTGGATTGAGGGCCAGGTCTAGAGAGGGGAGGTCCTAGGTTCAAATGTGGCCTCAGACACTTTCCAGCTGTGTGACCCTGGGCAAGTCACTTAACCCCCATTGCCTAGTCCTTACCACTCTTCTGCCTTGAAACCAATACACAGTTATTGATTCCAAGCCAGAAGGTATGAGTTTAAAAAAAAATTAAGGTTTCTTTATTTTCTTGTCCTAGAGATTAAGATGTAGCTCACCAAGTATTATTGATGTAAGATTCTCAATCATCTAGTTGTAATTAACTATCCAGTTCCCAATTTGGGAGACTAAGCATATAGGTGAGTAGTTGATATTTTCTTTTGGTGCCTTTTAGACATATTGATAAAATCTGAGATTTTGTTTTGTTCATCCCATTCAAATACCTTACAGATTGATCCTACTGCCTTCAGAAATATATTACCTCTAACATATACTTGGTTGTGGGTATGCTGGTAAATGTTTAGCAACCAGCTCTCTGAAAAGGCAGGACACACTTTTAAGTTTAACTTTCATTATTAACATTTTCTCCTATCACAACAAAACAGTAAACAAAACTCTCTCCCCAAAGTGTAGATGCTCACACTGGAAATTTAAGTCTTTACATTTAAGAGTAAATCTAAGCTAGCTGCAGACCACCTCTGTATTTCATCCAGTCTGGAGGCTTTTTACTATCTGAAACTTTAGTATTATTTTTAACTTCCCCATGAGCATATCCAGGACTATAGTATTAGATGGTGGTGATTCCATTGTGAAAAAACAATTAGAGTAATTTTAGCAGATCATTTCTATTTTTTGTTTCATTTTTGCTGTTACATCTTTTTGGATGGTGATCTTTAGTTAGATACTTTCCCAAGCTTCCTTTAAATTAGCATTACCCTTCGCTGCTCCTCTTTGCTTTATGAGATGATACTGCTCATAATCACCAACCATATTCTATAAACGTTTTACAAATTAGTTTATGTTCTAAACCTGTGTAACCTTTGGCCCCCTTCTCTCTTCCCTGGCAAAGTAAGTTGTTTTTGTTTGTTTGTTTGTTTGTTTTTTAGGTTCACTTTATTTATTTCCCTTTGTTTAGTTACCAGACAAGTCAAAAGAGAGGACTGGTGAGGATGCCAACCCTGCGATGTGGGGGACAGAACAGGGAGCAGAGGAAGGGATGGGAACCGCTCACATCACATCCACAAAGAACTCACTGGGTTTTCCCATAGTTTCCCAACTAAGGTACTTTCTGAGTTCTTGGCCTTGGGGCAATTGACTTACATTGGTTAAATGTGCAAAAGTGTTATAATTGGTTCTAATGTAATTTTCTGTTATTTTCCATTTTGAATTTTAAACTCTTACTTTAACAATCCAAGATTGAGTTATTTGAATTGAATGCCACATTTCCCCACCTCATTATCATGCTTTTATATGTATATATCATATTTAAACCACCTTATTGGAAAGAGAATGGGACATGTAGTCAGAAAACCTGGGTTGAAAACCCCCTTCCAACATTTACCAACTGGGTGATCATAGACAAGTGACTTATATTCTCTAGAAGTCACTTTCTTCATCTATAAAATAAGAATGATAATAGTTGACTACCTACTTCACAGGTTTACGGTGCTTTGTAAATCCTAACTCAAAGCTATTTTATTTTCCCAATTACATGTAATAACAACTTTCAACATATGTTTTCCAAAATTATTAGATCCAAACCATTCTCTTTCTCCCTTCCCTCCTCCTCCTTGGAGATGGTAAGCAATCTGATCTGGGCTATACATGTATCATCATGCAAAATACACTTCTATATTGGTCATTGTTGCAAGAGCATGCTCATACAAAACCAAAATTCAAAAATAAAACTGTAAATACTCTGATGCAAAAGATATTGTGCTTTGAACCACATCCATCCAACTTAACAGTTCTTTCTCTGGAGGTGAATGCCATTCCCTGTCATGAGTTTTTCAGAATTGTCTCAGATCATTGCAAATGCTTTGTAAATCTTAAAGCATCATGTAATTGTGTTACAACAAATTCTCCTAAATATGATCTCATTCTCCTAATCTTTTTTGATGGAGCTCAGATTAAAAGGTTCCTAGGACAAATCACTCTCCACTTATGTTTAATGTTCAGCGAACTGTTATTAGAAAGTAGCATAGCAGAAGTGGGTGCTATATTAGCACTGACCAGGGGTTTAACAGAATATATGCAGGGCTACCCTTCCTGCTTCTAGCAGACCTCACCTATGTGACTTAGCATTCATTGAAGGATCTGGGTGCTATCAGATGATGACGCAGTCCCCATTAGCAGGAAGAATAAATGACTGAGTGGACTGATAAAGAAGAAACACCTCCATTCCTGGCCTTTTCTTCCTTCAATCTTCCAAGGGACATTATATAGCAGTAGGACTTCCCATGACAGATAGGAAGAATGGTAGTTCATCTTATTCCTTCAGTTATCATTCAGTCGAAAACATATACAGGGCAGTTAAAACTCATCTACTGTCTAAGCTTTGACCGTAAGATTTGGGCTGCCTATTCTATGTCTGTTCTTTCCTAATCACAGATGAATAAATATTGATGCCAAAATGTATGTGTTAGTCTTTGAGACCATTTTGTGATTTTGAGAGATTTGAGTTGCCTGTTTATTAATGGCTATATTCCAATATCGCTTTTGTTTTCCTACTCCAACACTCTTGGAGAAGATGACCACGGGCTGGAGGAGAAACCCAATCCCTGGCTTGACTTCTCAGAAGACATGGATTTTGTGGGAGATAGTGCAATGCTGAAATGAAATGTAAAATGTTTAATCAGGAATCTCTTACTATCTACTTCACAATTAAATGGTTTTCCACAGAGTATAACAATAGTTAGTACGGTCAACTTTGTTTACTTTGGTTGTCTTTCTGTCAATATGTGCTTGTGAGTGTCTTATAGTAAACATCTCTTTTGTGTTGTTGGAAATAAATGCCTGTCTCATACTTGATTCATATTGTACATTGAGTGATTTTTTTTCTCCCCCTTTATAAACCATAAATAACCAGTTTTGTTATTGTTTGGTTGTTTCATTTGGGTCCAACTCTTCATGACCCCATTTGGGATTTTCTTGCCAAGATACTAGAGTGATTTGCCATTTCCTTTTCCAGCTCATTTTACGGATAAGGAAACCAAGGTAAACAGAATTAAGCGAATTGCCCAGAATCACACAGCTAGGAAGTATCTGAGGCCAGATTTGAATTCAGAAAGATGAGTCTTCCTGACTCCAGGCCTAGCACTCTATCCACTGAGCCACCTAACTACTCCTAAATTCTTCTTCTTCTTTGAAGAGACTCTAGACATGAGCACCAAACTGAATCTTTATATCAGTCTTTCCCAGAACATTGGAATTAGAGCAGAAATATTTGGACACTGTGAGAAAAGGGCCCCTAACCCCTTTCTTTAGGAACAAGACTTCCCAAGGACTAAATTCAGTCTGGGTCACATGTATAAATCCAGAGCAGATAGGCTCATTGTTGGAAAGACAGTGAGTAGTGGGTGTGGTGTTCTAGCTCCCTGGATCTAGTAAAGATTCTTATACTAGGAACAAGCAGATCTGACTAGACTAACTGTGTAACCTTGGGAGTAAATCACTTATAGGATTATAGGATTTAGAACGGGGAGATTATTTATTCTAAAACTCTCATTTTAAAGATAAGAAAATTGAGGTGGAAAAAGGTTAGGTGATTTTTTCCAAGGTCACACAGACTAAGACTGAAGATTGGAACCAAGTCCATTGACTCCAAATCTAGTGCTCTTCCTTTTGCATCATGTTCCCCTCTTCCCTTGGCCTAAGCTTTCTTCATCTGTAAAATGAGGGTCTGTGCTATATGATCTATAAAATCCTTATAGCTCTAAAATTATCTGAAACTCTCCATCCTATAATTTTAAATATTGTTGAAGGCATTCAAAGAAGAAAATGCTTAAACCTCTGTGAGTTATTCATTCTACATTTCTCCTTTTATCTAGTCAAAATAATTTACATTTAATATAAGCCCATTTCCTTTGGTTACAACCTTAAGAGTGTTGCATGGTAGCTGTTGCTCATCATTCTCTCCTCCTCCATTAACATTTTGGGGCCCATCCAGACTATTTGTATAGAAACTGATGATTTTATATATACATACATATATATGGAGAGAGAGAGAGAGAGAGAGAGAGAGAGAGAGAGAGAGAGAGAGAG
>NC_058130.1:361718391-361738009 GCF_016433145.1 Gracilinanus agilis | reverse complement strand
GAGAGAGAGAGAGAGAGAGAGAGAGAGAGAGAGAGAGAGAGAGAGAGAGAGAGAGAGAAAAGTGCTGGAAAGAAATCTGTTAGAAGTTTCTTGAGGAAAGAACTGTGTCTTATTTTATCTTTATATGCCCAGAGCCTAGTATAGTGCTGAGACCCTAATTGTTTTTGTTGTTTAGTCATTTTCAGACCTGTCTAACTCTTTGTGACCCCATTTGGAGTTTTCTTAGCAAAGATGTGGTTCTGCCATTTCCTTTTCTAGCCATTTCACAGATGAAGAAATTGAGGCAAATAGGATTGAGTGACTTGCCCAGGTTAATACAATAAGTGTCTAAGGCCAGATTTGAACTTAGAGGAGTCCTTCTGACTCCATACCTGACACTGTCCACTTTGGTACTTAGCTGCCTCTCAGGCCCTAATGTCCCTTCTAATTATAGATCTGTGATCTTAGTTAGAAAGAATAAATTGTTAGAATGGGAAAAGATAAGATAGGTTCATTTCCCCCAGGTCTTCTCTTTTATTATCATATAAAATGAACTCCTCCTGAAGCTGTTCCAGATGTATCTCCCCCAGTGGTAGCCTCTCTGGCTGCATTTTTACTGTGTCTATAGGTTTCTCTCCCAAGAGGTCCTCTCTAAGTCAATTCCCCTCCCCAAGATGGGATGTGTTTGGTGCTACTTACCTGGGGCACCACTTTATATCACTGACTCTTACAGCTCTAGTAAAATGGGCATGTGATATTTGTCAATAATCCAAACCACCATTTCACTGATAATTTCAGTCTCCTCTCTGAGGAGTGAAAATGCCTGATTTAAGTGTCATTTCCAGGACTTTCTCCTAACTACTCTGACAGAAGGGCTGATAAAAAGCAATATATCTAGAAACATGGCAGAAGGAGGAAAGACAGAATAGCAAATAACCTCCATCATTCATCAACTGAATAATCCCTGAATAATCCAGAGTTGACCATAAAAGCTTTAACTAATATAGGAGTTTAACTACTTATAATTTATTTGAAATAAAATTAGGTGGTATTATCACTGGAGCCTGCAATTCTTTAGTTCAAAAACTGAACAGAATTATAGCTTTTCATTTTCTAATTATCTTTCATTTTTTAAGCTTGTATCTAGTCCATATCAGACAATGAATCTCTCTTGACAATATGTAATTTTTCACAATTGAGCCTGAGAAATGCCTTACTTTGTCAAGATCTAGAAGGCTTAAATTTTTTTTTCTCTCAGTTTTAATTCTGCTGTCAAAATAATGCATTGGCAATAAAAATTGGAATTTTGATCTATTCTTAACACCAGGAATAATTGGATTCCATTGTATATGGCAGGTTGAGCATGATTCCAGGGATTTTATGGTAACAAAATAATTTATGACCAAAAAAAATCATATTTTTACTTTGGAAAAATCTGTGTGGACACAATTAATAATGATAATGTTTTATGATAATTTTCATTGGTCAGCTTATTGATTAAAATAAAAGTAATTTTACTTTACCCTAAGTCTTTTTTTTTACATTGTTTCTGATTCTTCTTTGTTTAAACTTCCATCAATCTATTTTTTATTTAGAATATTTTTCCATGGTTACATGAGTCTTAATCCCCCCTCCCCCAGTCTTTTCTCCCCCACTCCAAAAGCCGACAAGCAGTTTCACTGGGTTATACACGTATCATTGTTCAAAGCATATTTCTATGTTATTTGTATTTGCTGTAGATCGATCCTTTAACATCAAAACCCTAATCACATCCCCATTGCACTATGTGATTGATCATTTTTTTTTTAGTTTCAATGCTTGTTTTTTTTAATTAATTAATTTAGAACATTTTTCCACGGTTATAGGATTCATGTTCCATCCCTCCCCTACTTTACCCTAGGTCTTAGTTTAACTTGGAGTCCCTAAACTTGGCACTTTTTTGTACATAACTGTATTTCAACATAATTAGTTTTCTTTGTAATTCTATGTATTTTGTTTTATGCACATAAAAATGATTCTGAGAAAGTATCCATAGGCTTGAACCAATGGGGTTCATAACACAAAAAAAGGCATAAACCTTTGCCAGAAGAGAATAGGAAAGGAGCTTCAATCCCATACTTTCCAAACAATTCTCCCACGGGAAAGAGGTTTCTGATCTTATCAAGTCCTACCCAAATTAATACCTTTTTGTGGGTTTAACTTTTCCAAAGGTTTACTCCCTTTGGATTAGTCACCAAAACTGCACATGTACGTAATTGCATATGAATCACCCCTGTGCTTCTTATCCCAAACACACATGTTGTTTTGTGTGCATTAGCAATCTCCCAGATTTAGGTGCAAGCAAAAGTGGCCTAGTTTTCTTAACTTGCCTTCTACTTCTCTGTTTTCTCTCTCTGTATTTGGCCATGGGATGAGGAACATCATCATAATCTCAAATACCATTTAACTATCTTCCTGACTAGGCAATTAAATTTAAAACTCCATTTTTACTTCAAAAGACCCAAAACTTCATCTATGTGTGTGTGTGTTTCCCTTCAACAAAAACTGGTTAGAAAGAAGTAAATGTTCTCATTGAGGATGCATAAATGAGAAATATTCCCATTACATAAATTTTTAAAGTTTTGTACTTTATTTTGCTTGTGTTTTATGCTGAATCGTTTCTGGAGATAGGGTGGAACAGGGATAAAGGAAAAGTTACAAGAATTATTTTATTTTTAATTGTATATGGAAACAATTTTTGACAGTTGTTTTTTGACATTTTAGAATTCAAGTTTTCTCCCTCCCTCTACTTCTTCCTCCCTGAGGTGATGAATGGTCTGATATAGGTTATAGCCATACTTTCATGTGATAATATGTCTATATTGCTCTTGTCATGATATCCCATATACAGTAGAAATCTAATGAAGGAAATATAGTGGATATAGTGGAAGATGGCTTGTTTTGATCTGCACTCAGACTTCAAAAGTTCCTTTTTTGGCTTTGGATAACATCTACATCATGAGTCTCTTATGGTTATCTGAGAGAATTGTTTTGCTGATAGTTTAGTCCTTCACAGATGACTGTTGTACAATATTTCTGTTAGTTTATATACTGGTCTGGTTCTACTCACTTCATTTTGCATCAGTTCATATAGTCTTTTCAGGTTTTTCTGAACTCAATCTATTCATCATTCCTTATGGTACAATAGTATTCCATTATAACCATATACCACAACCTGTTCAGCTGTTCCCAAAGTTCCCCAAGGATATTCCTTTAGTTTCTAATTCTTTGCCACCACAAAAAGAGCTGCTTAAAATATTTTGGTACAGGTAGGTCCTTTTCTTTTATCTCTGATCTCTTTGGGATACAGACCCAGCAGTGGTATTGCATAGTTTTGTGGTCCTATGAGCCTGGTTTCATATTACTTTCCAGAATGGTTATAGTAGTTTGCAGTTCCACCAACAGTGTCCCAATTTTCCCACATCCCTCCCAGCATTTATCATTTTCCTTTTCAGTCTTGTGAGGTAGTATCTCAGAGTTGTTTTAATTTGCATTTCTCTAATCAGCAACAATTTGGAGCATTTTTTAAATATGTGTATGAATAGTTTTAATCTCTTCTAAGAATTGCCTGTCCACACCCCTTGGCTTTTTTCAATTGGGGAATGCTTTGTGTTCTTATAAATTTGACTTATTTCTCTATATATTTGGGAGATGAGTCTTTTGTCAGAGATATTTGCTATAAGATTCCCCCCCCCAATTTTTTGTTTCCTTTCTAATCTTAGGTGCATTGGCTTTATTTATACAAAACCTTTTAAATTTAATGTAATCAAAATCATATATTTCATTTTTTGTAATGTTCTCTATGTCTTGTTTGGTCATAAGTTCTTCCCTTTTCCATAAGTCTGACAAGTAAATTTTTCCATGTTCCCCTATTTTGTTTATGGTGTCACCCTTTATTTCTAGATTAAGTATCCATTTTGACTTTATCCTATTCTATAGTGTGAGATGTTGGTTCATGCCTACTCTGTGCCATACTGCTTTCTAATTTTCCTAGCAGTTTTGTCATATACTGAGTTCTTTCCCCAAAAGCTTAGATCTTTGGGCTTATCCAACACTAAGTTGCTGTGGACATTGACTGCCATGTGTTGATTGCCTAATAATCTATTCCATTGATCTATCACTCTTTTTCTTAGCCAATATCAGATTATTTTGACGATTAACACTTTACAGTATAGTTTGAGATCTGGTACAGCCAGACCCCCTTCTTCTGTATTTTTTTCTCTTTAATTCCCTTGACATTCATGGGAATTATTTTGCATTATTCTTCTTTTCATGATCTGCCTGGCACAGGTAGCAATGGGAGCTCATGTGTTCCATTGCTGGTTTCTGGTGTCATTCCATGACTCTGTGCCCAGTAAACATGTGGTAAGTGTGTTTATGAATCCTTTTAAGCAGTTTTCTGCCATGTGCCACACACCAAGAGAACCAGGGACATGTTCCCCTTTGTACTTCTATCTCAGTTATCCGTGGGGTGAGAGTGGCTATTCTGTCAGTTGTGATTAGGGACCTGGGAGGGAGTAGCAAAGTAAGCATCCAAGGAATTTCCTTACCATTCATTGCCTGGTTTGTCATCATGGCACAGTGGAAGAATTGTGGAGTTATTTTTAGACTAATACAACTTGGATCTGAATCCTTTTTATGCTTCTGTGTGACTTTCTATGTGACTTCAGGCAAGTTGTCTGATTTCTCTGGGCCTCAATTTTCTCATCTGTAAAATGAAGGGATTTGAATTAGATGGCTCCTAAAGTCCCTTACACCTCTGATTCTATTATCTCTTAAGTGTCCACCAGCTCCATTTTCTAACCTTCCCTCCTGTTTCTTCTTTGGCTCTGGCACCTTTTATGGTAGAAGATCATTCATGTCCCTTAAGAACTTGAAAGAATCAAATCACTTCTTGGTTCAATTAAATAGGCAGGCCTGGCAATTCTATTTGTATGAGTCAGTTCTTATTGTGCTATTGAATTCAATTGGCTCTGCTCTAACAGGGATGGAGAAATGAATTCAGTGCTAAAGGGGTTTGGGATTGGAGTGGAATTTGGGATTTCTACATTTGGGCTCTATTTCTGGGATTTCAGAATCAGTTTAGTTCTGGTTAATGTGGGACTTTTTTACTTTTCCCCCCTTAACTGTAATCTTCACATTAATACCATGATACCATGATCTTTCTTGAGTTTCTATGAGAGATTATGTAGTCCCAGGGGATCTCTTTTTTAGGAAACACATTTGTATTATATAAATGTCTTCTATAAATGGTTAGAATTTCTGAATGAGTAGAATAGATATATGTGTAGAAGAGGAGAGGTGGAGATAGTGGGAGCAGAGTGGAGAAGGGAGAGACTTTGCTAATAAGTCAGAGGATACTTTACCAGGAGGATTACCATAGTTGGAATGGAAGATGTTACCCATGATACCATCTCCCTGGAAGGAACTATTACTACTAAGTTTATAAAACCATTAGAATTGGGTCTGGAAGGGAATTTAGAACCATCTAGCTCAGTTCTCCTCATTTTTCAGATAAGGAATCTTAAGACCAGAAATGGGAAGGGACTTGCCCAGGCTTACAAAGGCAAAGTAAGTTAAGTAAGCCAAAATTTAAACCCAGTCTGACTCCAAAATCCAGTGTTTCTTTCACTATACTACAATTATTATTTTTATGGGATGTGTGGGAGGACAGTTCATATTAATCTGATCTGAATATCTTACAATTACAAGATTTTGTGGAGAAGGAAGTAGGCCATTCATGGAGAAAAAGAATAACTGATAATTTAAGTGTTGCATTGGCATCTGTGAAATAACAGAAGATGTAAAGGAAGACCTCTGGGACACTGGGTATATTCTCTAAGGAGGATTTATGGAATGACAAGGGCAAGAATTGAACCTCTGGAGGGAGCAGCCACATCAGTAAGAACATGAATCCACCCAAGCAACACATTATAACAGTGTGGATGATGACCAAATACCTGGGTATCCTAAAAGTATTAGTGCATTTTTAATTCAAGTTTTAATAGCTTAAAACTGGTCTAAGACTTCTGGGATGCCAAGTATGTTATACATAATCCTCTAGCTCTGTTGTAAGAATTCCTAGGTATGAAATTATATCCAGATTTTATGGAGAAAATTTGTTAATGTGGTTTAGTGAAAGACTAGTTCATAGAAATTGGAGCTGAAAGTGATTTCAGGGGTCATCTAATTCAACCTCCTTATTTTGCCATAGTCGATCAATTTGCTAAAGACTGCCTCAACTTGAATCAAGAGAACAATTCCAATTGTTGAAATGTGATCAGGTCAACTACATATATATACACACACACACATATATATAAATCTAAATATATGCTACATACATTTATATATTATATAAATAAATTTAAATATATATATTTAAAACCCTTACCTTCCACCTTAGAATCAATACTATGTATTGGTTCCAAGGCAGAAAAATGGTAAAGGCTAGGCAATGGGGGTTAAGTGACTTGCCCAGGGTCACATACTAGTAAGTGTCTGAGACCACATTTGAACCTAGGACCTCCCATCTGTAGGCCTGGCTCTCAATCCACTGGGCTGCCCCCAGGTCAGCTATAGGTTGATACTCATTAGGACTTTACCATGATGCAGTCTTCTTCATTCCTTTCAGCACTTTAAAAAGCAAAAACAAAAAGCAAGGATCTTTTGGTAGTTCAATAATTATATACATTTGCACAGAGCTTCCTCTTTTAATTTGTCTTCCTAGCATAACCAACAGTTGCATCTCAATGGCATGGTGAAATCTATATGACAAGATCATTAAAAATTTTTTAAATTTTATTAACACATTTCCACATAAGTTTTCCAAAATAATCCATATGATCATTTCTTTCCTCACTCCAGGAGCTGACAAGCAATTCAATCTGGGTTATACATGTATTATCATGCAAAACTATTTCCATATTATTCATTTTTGTAAGCAAATAATCTTATAGAATCAAAACTCTAAACATAACCCCATATAAACAAGTGATAAATCATGTTTTCATCTGCATTCCTACTCCAACAGTTCTTTCTCTGGAGGTGGATAGCATTCTATTTCATAAGTCTTCAGAACTGACAAAATCATTTTTGAAGAAATGATAATGGCAATAATGATAGTTAATTTTTTTTTTAAGGTTTGCAAAGCACTTTTGATATGTGATCTCATTTGATCACTTCAAATGCTTAAATACCAGAAATAACTAAAACCCTTAAGATAAGGAACATTCCACATTCATTCTCCAAAGTCTATTGTGGTTTTGATTTCTTCCTTTGTCATAGACACTTGTCAGAGCTACTTTACTTAAACACTTTTGGGTTTATTTAAATTTTTTAAAAATCTGAACTTAAGAAACACCAAAAACAAAAACAAAACCCACCAGCAAAAAACCCATATACAAAATAAAAAATAAAAAAAGAGTTGTATATAAAATGATGAATTTCTATTCCATAGAGTTTGCTTTTCCTTTTAGTTGTATACTGAATTCACCATAATTATTTTCAAAGCTATCTTGTTTGTCTGGTTTCTTATAAATTTCCTTCTTTCAGTGCATTTCATAAAAATATTTCAGTTGATCTCATCTTTTCCCCCCCTTTGGTATATCATCTGTTGTTAATTCTCCTCTCCCTCTCTCTCCACTCCCATCCTCAAATTAAAAAGGAAAAGAAGAAAAAGAGGGTAACAAACATAGTTAGGTAAAGCAAGTCCATATAGTTGTTGTCTGAGAAAATGTGCATTTCCATATCACCCCTGTAGGTAACATACTTCATTATCAATCCTGTAGGGCTGTGATTGGCCATTGCTTTGATGAGAGTTTTAAGCCTTTCAAAGTGGTTTTTAATTTGTAGTGTTTTTACCCCATTTTGTTTTTCTGGTTTTGATTCCTTTATTCTGAAACAGTTAATACTGCTTTTCCTAGGATTTCAAAACTGTCTCAAGTTGGTTTTTGGTTTCTATTTTATTCATATACCATAATTTGTTTAGTCATTTTCCAATTGATCAGCATTCTCTTAGTTTCTGCTTCTTTGCTACAACAATAAATGCTGCTATAATTATTTTGTACATATTGGTCATTTTCCTAGATGTATTGTTGAATCAAAGGATATGCGGAGTTTAGTGAGTTTGGGGGTATAGTTCCAAACTACTTTCCAGAAAGTCTGGAGCAATTCACAACTCTAAAAATAGTGCTTTAATATACCTGTTCTTCAATATACCAGTACATGTTAAAAAAATTGGCTCTCAAAAAATATATATAGTACTTACAAAACAGATTTAAGTTTAATTATTTGCATTATTAATATTTTCTTTGTCACTTTTTTAAGTCTAGACAAAAAATGAAATAATAAATCAAGCCCTGGTTGAAGGCTGCTGATTACTGAGGTGTAAATGTTCACAATAAAAATTTGACAATCCTCCCTTGGATCAGTTGGAACTGGTTCCTGTCCACTCTAATGGCCCCCTACATCTTTCCAATAATTGTCATTTTCTTTTTTTAAAAATCTTTTCCCATTCGATGAGTATAAAGTAGAACCTCATAGTTATTTTAATTTGCATTTTTTGTTAGTGATTTGGAATATTTTTTCTTATGACTATTGCTAGCTTAGATTTCAAACTTTAAAAATGACAATATATTTTTACTAATTATCTATTGAAATGGCTCTTGTTTATATGTATATATATATTTAATTCAATTCCGTATACTTCTTGGATATTAGAATTCATCTCATTCAAATTAATTTTTATGATTGTTAATTGTGTGTTTCCCTCCATCATATCTTCTTATAGTTTCCTTTCTTAGCATCCTGTTCTTCCCTCCTCTGCTTTATAAAGCACAAAGTAGTGAAAGATGGAATGTGATCATCACCAATGGTTTATATTTAAAGCAATCTGCTTCTCTCTTTCACTGTCTTTTTTCTCATCCAGAGTCTCATCATTGGTTCTTTCCTTTTCTTTTTGTCCCCTCCTTTTAATACCTTCTTTAGGATTCATTTTCCAGAGCTGTAGTTTGTATTTCATAGGACTGTTTCCTTCTCTTCTCCCATCTTTTTTCTTCATTCTTTCATCTTTGTTTCCCTCGATTTTAATGTGTTTCTAAATCAAAATCTTTTTGTATGTTTTCAATCCTCTTTTGTTTGGTTCAGATAAGATTATAGTGCATTGGATGCCTACTCTCTCTACCCCTTCTTTCATATTTGTATAGGATTCTTCTCTAGCATATAAAAAAGTTAAATTCTACCTCTTTCTTCTTCCTATCTTCCCTAGGGTATTATTAGTGTTTCTCCTCTTTTTCTTCCTACTATTAAACCCAGCAGAACAATATGCCCCTAGGTCCTTGGTCTTATTTTATTACATTCCTCAATACTCTTTGAAAATATTAAAGTTCTTGAGGAACACTTGTTTATTCCCTTCCTTATCTGAATACCAACACTTTATCATCATATAATCTCTTTCTGCTACTCAGAAAATGTTACCTTTCTAGGTTTCTCTTGACTCTTAAATGTGCATTTAGAGAGTTTACTCATTTTTGATCTTTTCATCAGGAATACTTGAAAGTTCACTAATCTATTAAAGATTCATTTATTTTTCTCATGTAGGATTGAGTTTAGCTTTGCTGAACAAGTTATTATTGGTTATAAGGCTATATCTTATAGATTGACAGATCTTGTGTGATATCTTCTATAAGTCCTTAGTACTTGAATTTTCTTTCTAAATGCTTGTAATATTTTTTTTCTTTGACCTGGATACTTTGAATTTTGGCTGTGGCATATCTTGAACTTCTCTTTTGGTTTCATGAGGTAATCTGTGGATTCTATTTTTTCTTTGCCCTCTTGTTCTAATAGATCTGGGCAAGCTTCATCTATAACTTCTTGAAATAGGTGTGTGTGTGTGTGTGTGTGTGTGTGTGTGTGTGTGTGTGTGTGTGTGTATGTGTATCATGGGGAATAATGGTTTTTAGGGAGTTTGATTATTCTTAACCTTTCTCAGACAGTTTTTCTGTCTTTTTTGACAGCAAATACCTTACTTATTTCTTCTACTTTTCAAATTGTTTAATTTTAATATTTCTCATCTCTTTGGATCATTGATTTCTATTGTCTTTTCTAGTTTTCAGGTAGATCATTATTTGGATGAGGTTTACCACTTTCAGTTCTATTTATTTTCCCTCCAATTATTTCCTTAAAAGCTTCCTCCCCCCCTTTTAAAATATCCTGCTTTGTTTCATCCAAATATGCATAATATTTTATGCAAAAACATTTTTCCCCCTTTACATTTCTGCCTCCATTGGTTGTTACTCTCTTCTAGTTGGATTTTTTGGTCTGTAATAATACTTCATAGTGATCAATGCCTTCTTTTTACAAATTAGCTTTAGTTCCTGAGATGGGGTTCTGTGCCAGGGCCAGGGATAACTCCCTACTATATTTTTGGGTTGGATGTGTGGCCAAACATTCTTGGTCTTAACATGGATCACCTGGGTTCCTGTGCTGATCTGAACCTCTTGGAGCATATCTATACTAAAAAATGGTAGGTTTTAGGTCCTCTTTGATATTAGAGACTCAGTGATATATCTTTAAGACATGTTAGGACAAGTTTAGGGCATCTTAAAGGCAGAGTGCTTCCAAACTTGAAGTTCATAAGCCTGGGATGTCTTGAGTCAAACACTGCCATCACTATTGCTCCTAGGTGTTTTCCAAGGTCTTGAGAGTCCTCCACTCTTGCCAGTTTTGGAGGCAAGGCCTTATAAACTACAGGTGTCTGGCCCATTTCTGGTCAGACAGGGAGATTTCCATCTTGATTGTCTATTCTAGTGGCTCCCCCTTCCAGCTGTGGGCTTCTGTGGGCTGCTGTCTGACTTTTTGTGCAATTTTGGTGTAGATCAAAGCACTTGCTGTACTTTCTCTTTGGATTTCTTGATCTTCATTCAGTCTGTTGCAATTTTTAGGTTTTGGCTGTAGTGGATGAATAGGAACTGGGTTGCTGACATTCATTTGGGCAACCATCTTAACCAGAAATCTCATTTGCATTATTTTTAAGGGACTTGAAATATGCTGATGTAAGCATACTTGCTAATTTCAGAAGATAAGTAACAATTTTTTTGGTAGGCAAACACATTGTTAAGATTGCCTTTAATCTATAGTTAACATGAAAACTTTTCTATTTAATATTTTATTTGTATTTGAAAGCTTAATATTATTTACTACTTAAAAATTAAAATAAAATCCCTTAAAGAGCTGGAGTGTGTGTGTAGACTAATACTCATGTTGGTAGGCTACCCATATTGTATGGTGTCTCTATGGAATTAGGATCAACTGATCAGTTAGAAAAGATAACCTCTCCAGTTAGAAAACAAAGGCCATATGCCAAAATTAGAATCTGAAAGTTGCCTCAGGAGTTTAAGTAAAGAAACATTTAAACATTTGTTTTAGATCAGAAGGAAGATTCCTTTTCCACAAATCCCTCCTTTTTACTTGGTTAAAAGACACTTTCACTTTCTGATTCACTATGGAGAAGCTGTGTGTTCAACATGTCCTAGAGGCATCTGCTTCTGCCCTGGTAATATCTTTTTTTTTTTTTTTTAAACCCTTTAACTTCTGTGTATTAGTTCCTTGGTGGAAGAGTGGTAAGGGTAGGCAATGGGGGTCAAGTGACTTGCCCAGGGTCACACAGCTGGGAAAGTGTCTGAGGCCAGATTTGAACCTGGTAATATCTTTTAGACAAGGTTTGACATTCCTAATCAAGGTATGAATTCCCTAGACAAAATGTTCATTCTTCTGGTCTTTGGGACTTCTTAATTCATCAACAGAGAGCCCTTTGTTCTGGCTGGGAATCAAGGGCAGAGCTGTAGAAGTGAGGATCATGGAGCTGACTTCTCAGGAATAATAGAGTTTATATACCTGTGCTGGTTCTTTGATTTGGCTTTTAATAGAGAGGAGCCTTAACGAGGGGAGAGAGATTCAGAGCCCCTGTTTAGCCATTTTCAGTTGTGTCCAACTCTTCACTACCCTTTTTGGGGTTTTCTTGGCAAAGATTTGGGAATGGTTTGCTATTTCCTTCTACATCTCATTTTACAGATGGGGAACAAACTGGAAAAGTTAACATAAATAAAACAATGGAGTCTGAAAAGGCTAAAAAATTCACCTCCAGACTCTTTAAGTTTCCTTCCCCTCCTGAGTATTATCATCTATCTCAATTCCTTTGGTCACACTTCTGGGGTTCCCCATACTCCATATTGGATGTGTTGCAGAGATTGGGCAGACCAAAATGGCAAGAGGGTGTAGGGAGATGAATCTCTCTCCTGAATCTCAAGATTACTCAAGCTAACAGCAAGGCATCCAATTAGTACACCCAGGAACAGTGCTATATAAAGCCACTGTGAAATGTTCTCTGGGATTATGAGTAATTTTAGATATTCAAGAAACAGCATTTTCCCATTTGGGTTATGCTGCTTAGTATCATGCTTGGTTGTCTATTTATTTTTAAAGTTTAGGATTTACATTTCTTCACAGCGAGATCAACAGCTGAGGAATTAGCTACTAATAGCTAGCTGAGGGATAGTTTAGAGATAGTATAAGGTGAAGGAGATTATCAGAAAAATTCAGGGTGCTTGTCAAACCTCATGGTTGCCAAAAATGTAAGGAATTAAAATTTAGGGTTTGACTAAATATGTGAGGATTCTAAAATAATCTTGTGGTCGCTGATTTAAAACATTATAGCCCAAGTAAAAATGACTTTTAATAGCTTTTATTTACAAAAAAGGTGCAAAGAGGGGGCAGCTGGGTAGCTCAGTGGATTGAGAGCCAGGCCTAGAGACGGGAGGTCCTACATTCAAATCTGGCCTCAGATACTTCCCAGCTGTGTGACCCTGGGCAAGTCACTTGACCCCCATTGCCAAAAAAAAAAAAAAAAAGGTGCAAAGAGTGAAAGTAGAGAAATACAAAAAGAGGGTAGAAAAGCTGTCTATCCTATCACACTAAATATTGCTCCAGTGCTTGGCTCAGCTTGGCAGAGCTTATTAACTCTCAACCCAGAGTTCTATCCACACAGCCTCCTTCAAGAAGGGAAATCCTCTACAAAACTAATCTCTCTCCAGACACCAGGAAAGAAAGGCCAGCTACTACTCATTCACCCAAGAGGCAGTCTAAGTCCCAAGTTACCTCCAAGAGGCAGGTCCCCAGTTGAAAATGAAGATGAAAACATGATGACCTCCCAAAGACTATCTCCAGAAGACTGCTTGTAGAAGACTCTCTAGCTGAAGAAGATCAGGACTTTTATAGACCTTTTTGTCCCTTCCCCTCTTCACAGGGGTCAATCACAGCTTCCAAGTTGCCTAACACTGCCCAGAGGGGCAATGTTTGTGGGATTCACACCTCTCATCCTCTGAAGGTGTAAACTCTTATAAAAAGGATTCATAAGTTCCTGACTGACTGAGTTTCTGAGGGTTTGAATTCTTTAAGTAAGTGACTTGTGAATTCCCTAACTTTTTGGTTAACCAAGTATTAAGTAGGAGTGTTTTCAGGTTTTGGTTGATTAAATTAAAAGTTGCTGATTGATAGACAAGGAAAGTCTGATTCACACTTCACAATAGCTAGTGTTTGAGGCCCAGAACTGTATTCAGGAAGATGAATTTTTCTTACTCCAGGCCCAGCTCTATCCCCTGTGCCACCGAGCTGCCTCTATTCTGAGCCCTACTCTGAGTCTCTACCAACTAAAAGTTAAGAAGGATCACCAAAGAAGGGAAATAAGTGTACCAAAGAGCAATGGAATTTGCTATTTATTCTTTTGTTGCAACTGGGAGTCATGTGGACTATTGTAATAAAAGGTTAAATTATTTGAAGCCCTTTAGAAAGAGAAGTAGGAATTTTTTGACTTTTGAAGAGCTTGGAGAGGAGTCTATTCTGCATTCTTTGATAGTCTAAATAAAAAGAGCTATATTTAACATCCTGTTAGCCACCCTAATTTCTCTTGAGGGTGCCATCATACTTCTGATAACACAGATCTGTGCCTTTGAGGCCATCTTCTATCTTTTCCTTTCCCTAACATCTAATCAGTTGACAGTTTTTTGTTAATTCTACTTCCTAAACAATTTTTTGACTCCTTTTCACTTACTTTGAATTACACCATGGATCAAGTCCTCATAACCTCTCTCGGACAATTTAAATAGCCTTCTATTGGGTTTCAGACCTGAGCTAGCTCTGTCAATGTATGTATCAGCTTCATTGTTTATGTAGATGCCCCTAGAACAGGTATGGGCAAACTTTTTAAAGAGGGGGCCAAAGGAAAAGAATTGCTCATTTGTCAGTCTGTTTCTAAGGCAAATCTTTCAATGTTTCATTGTATTGTATCCTACTTATTGTATTCATCAGATTAGGAATAATGTCTCCCAGCTGCATAGAACATTTCAGGGGGTCACATCTGGTCCAAGGGAAGTAGTTTGCCCATCACTGCCCTAGAACATAAGTTAATTTAGCCACAATATTCAAAATCTCTCCATTTGCTATTAACTGAAAATTCCACATACAGATAGTTATAGTGCTAGCTGGTAGAGAACTTTTTTCTTCTTCCTTTCTTCCCTCCTTCCTTCCTCACTTCCTTTCTTACATTCTTCTTAGAATCAAGGCAGAAGAACTGAAAGGGCATGGCAATGGGGGTTAAACGACTTGCCTAGGATCACACAGCTAGGAAGTATTGTGAAAAGGGAATTATTCTCACTTTGATTTCTTTAATGTAATCAATCAGCAACCTTTGATGTCAGGAACTTGAAGATCCTTTACCACTGAGGTTCAAGTACAGACACACTCTCAGAGACAGGAAATTGATCCCACACCACAGGCACAGCCTCCCAGTGGTGCCAGGCAAATTAAGGAACTAGGATTGGTTCCTGAGATGTGACTTGGAAGAGCTAGTAGGTGGAGAAAATGGTTTATAAAGGCTTTTTCTTGGGTTGGTGACACTCTTGTTGGAAACACTACTGTGCCGATGGCTCTTACTGAAGGGACACTCAGATTCCCATTTGGATTGGCATTCAGATTTGGATTCTCTCTCTGGCGCTGGTGGCTCTTGCTGAAGGGACTTTGATTTGGACTCTGGCGCTGGTGACCCTGACTGAAGAGACATTATTGCTCTGGTGACTCTTGCTGAAGAGACTCTTGAGGACTATTGGCTGGAGATTGGAACCCTGTCAGTAGTGAGCTTCAGTCCATCGGAATGGAATAAGGTGGTAGGTTAGGCAACTCTCTACTTCTTTCCTATATTTCCTTTTCATTACTTTCTCCACTTTGATTAAACTAAATTGCTAAAGCTACTAACAGACCCATAATTTAATTTTAAATATTACTGTGTCTGAGGCCAGATTTGAACCCAGAAACTCCCCTCTCTAGTCCTGTCTCTATTCACTGAGAGAATCCCTCTTATTTTCTTTCTTTTGATTTTCAGGCCAATATTAGCACAAGGGACAAAGAATCAGTCCATACTCAGCCTCAGAGGTGCTTTGAGTGCACAATCATCTGCATCAAAGAAGACACTGTACTCTGAGAGCAAAGTAGAATGTAAGTAATCACTAAGGAAACATAAATCCAAAGACATCTTCATCCCAAATATTCTAATGAACTATTTGTGCTTGACCTGTGGTAGAACTTTCTGAGCTTGAGTTGGACTGATTATCCACAGTGGAACACACTGTACCTTGACCCCAACTTCAATGATCCTCTTTGAAAACAAAGGATGAACAATAACATTTATTTGGTCTCATCTCAAGTTCCTCCCCTTCTTCAGTTATCCTCTATTGTGAAGGCTCTAAAGCACTGTTCTGAACTAGTTACTTTCCTACTTAATGAACTCCAGGGTCTCACAGTACCTTTTAGGATCAAGTATGTATTTAGTCCTCTGTTTGGACTTTATAGCTCTTCACATCCTGGTTGTAGTCTACCTTTTCCATCTTATTATATATTTTTGCCTTTTATGGAGTTTTGTTTCAGCCAGCTTGGTTTTCTCGTTCCTTCTCACAGTATGATAGCCCACAGCTAGTCCCAGTTATTGCAATGACTATCTCCCTCACTGAGAATTCATTTTCTTTGTTCCTTATCTCTTAAAAGTCCCTAGTTCCTTTCAAAGCTCAAATGCCACCTCCTACTCAATACTTTCCCATTCTCTCCAGCTGCTAGTGTATCCCCACCTCCTCTCAAATTATCTTGTATTTATTTTGTATAGGGACAAGAATGAGATCTGCATTGTTGTTGATACAGGGAACTACTTCTATCAACTGTAGGTTGATATTGCCTCTGCAATTTACAGAATTTAAAGTAGTTTAGAGTGTAGGGTGGGGGTGGGGTGAGGGAAGGTTAGAGGACTTGATCAGGATCCTGTCAATATTATTCAGAGGCCAGACTTAACTTTTTAACTTTTAGTCCTTGTATTCCATGCTGCCTCTCATTACCTATAAACTTGTTTGGGTACCTGTTATTTCCCTGATATGGGGTAAGCTCTTTGAGGATAGGAATGATTTTATTTTTGTCTTTATATCCTCAGCACCTACCACAATTCCTGGAACAGAGTAGGTGTTTAATAAATGTTGTCTGATTGAGTGCTTTCAGAGGAATTCATAATCCTGCCCCCTTTACAAAAGGAAGTAAACATTTAAATGCCTACTATGTTTTAAGTGCTTTACAAATAATATCTCATTTGATCCTCATAAAGAATCAGTATACATTTATTAAGCACCTAACATGATCCATGCTCTGTGCTAAGCAACGACTCTGGGAGGTAAGTGCTATTATTATCCCCATTTTTACATTTAAGGAAACTGAGGCAGGTGACTGCTAAGGAACTTGCCTAGGATCACACTGCTAGTGCCAGAGGCTCAATTCGAACTCTAACTTTCCAGAGTTTAGGCCCAATAATTTGTCCACTGTACCACCTACTATTTTTTCGAGAGACACAAGACAAATTCTGATGATCCCTGGGAAATTTTGGGAGAGGATATGATGCAAAGAAAGTTTATGAGAGATTCTCTCTCAGCTGACTTTAGACCTATGTGAAACTTGGATTTATTTCTAGTTTGCTCATGTTGTCATGATTTATAATGATATACAGGGCTCATTCCATAACAAAAATATCTTTGTGCTGTGGAGTTCACTATGGTAGAATTTTTATTTTCACTTCAGTATACAGAGAAAACAGTGAAGTAGCCAAAGAAAATAGAACATTTTAAACTTTACAAAAATTTTTATATCTTGAATGAAAACTATTCTTTGCTATATTACAACAAAAACTTCCTATCCTTTTTCAGACTGAGGACCTCTTTTTTTAATGTAAAACAAAACAAATAAAAAAACCTGTGCAGATGCCTATAAGATAATAATTGTCCTTAGCATCTCTTGATTAAGAAAATGCATGATTTCTAAAAATAACTATAAATTGGGTTAACACTTTTAATGTGTGCAAAACATATTCTTACATATTAATTGTGTTTTATTAAGGCTATATATATCTATCAAAATTACATTGCTTGTTGCACATGAAGATCCACAGTTCCTTTGCTCAAACCGTGGAAACTATATTCTAGAGAGTAGAATGCCTTTCACATGCATGCATATTATTTTCTTTCTTTCCTTCTCTCTCCTTTGCTCTTTCTCTTCCTTCCTTCCTTCTTTCTTCATCTATATATCTACCTGCTTGTCAAACATAATACTTTATGTATATATTTATTGAATTAAATTGGAAAGAACAAACTCCAGCTCTGCCACATTAGCTGAATGCCTTTGTACAAACCACTTAACTTACCTGTTAAAACTTATTTGTTACTTCCTCCAGCATATCATGGAATTCTCCAGGAGTCAGTCTCTCTAACAAAAAGCACGAGAGTTTAAACAGTATATATTTTTCTTACTCAAACATTCTTCGAAGACAAGGAGAAATATCTCTTTAAGTGCAAACTTCATCAGAGCCTTTGTATATTTAAAAACTTTAACTACTATACTAAAGATACCTCCAGATTCTCTAGAGGAGTGGGGGATCGATTTGGGTAAACAGTGGTATCCACTATTAAGCTCTTACTTCTGCTGTGGGGTGTAGGTAAAAGTAAGCTAGAGATACTTGGTGAGAAGGCGCGGTAGAAATACAGAACCACATCCTAAATCATCGTGAATACTATCCAGTTTGTATTAAATAGCTCGTAGTTTGTTATAATCTAGAGGGCTAGAATAAAATATGCCATTTACTGTGTTGGGGGAAACAACAACAACGTTATCATCCTAAGTGCAAGAACTCTTTCCAAAGAATCTGCTTTCGATTCTCAGGATTTTTCATTCACTCTGACGCTAATTTCTTATTTATCAGCATCATCACTGTTATTATTCTTATTATTATTCTTACAATTACTACTGTCACTATTATAATTATTTAGGCACAACAACAGTGCCATGAATTTGTACATCGCTGCTTTACTCCGTTGTTTTTTTTTTTTTGTTTTTTGCCCAAGCACCCCTGGAGTTACAACGAGATTCTGTTCTCTCCTGCCTGTGTAGCGTGTATACGACCATGTGATCTCTCATTTTCCCCTAAGTGCTGCAAAATTACAAGAGTAGGATACGCGTGCATGGCAGCTGCTTGGCAGAAGATGCACCGCGGCTGCCGCGCGTCTGCAAATTGACGACTGTTTTCTCTGTGAACTGGGTTCGTTTTTCCCATCTTTCCTTCTCCGCCCCTTTATTCCCTCCTTCCCCTCCACTCCCGAGTCTTCTGGGCGGGTGCTGGAGGAGGGGAGAGGCCAGAGTGGAGGGAGGAGGGGCTCCTTGGGGAGCGGCGGGGAATTCCCCCTTCCACAGAACGTTCCCGATTGTTCACCATCATCACGTCAGCAGCAGGGGGTAATCCCCGGCTCCAGCTGCTTCTGACGTCACGGTGCGGAGCCACCGCCCCCCGCGCGCCCCTGACTCGGGGTCCGCCTTCGAAGCTCCGCCCCTACCCACCGAGCCCCGCCTTCTTTTCCACTTCCTCCAGTCACCCGCTGAGGAGGGAGGAGCCTCTCGGAGGCTTCGGTGTCGACGGTTGCTTAGGCCCGAACGTTCTCTTTCGAATCGGCTTTTTCCCGCTGCCCCGCCCACTTTGTTCCCTCCTTCGGCTCCTTCCACACCCTTTCTCCCACCTCCTCTTTCCTTCCTCGCCCCGCCCCCCCCTCTTTTTCCCCCTCCGCCTTCGCTACCACACTCGTTTCCTCCCTACTTCGCCACCTTCCGCGATCTCGCGAGACTTGGAGCAGAACATTGCGGATCGGGCCGGCGCCATTTTGGGACTGAGTCTGGCTGTGGGGGGAGGGAAAAGCGGCAAAAGGGGATTATTCAAAGTACCGAAAACCTCCTCCCGGGACCGAGCGCAGCGACACCCCCGGGCCAGGGGCACCTCCGGTGGGGCGGAAGGTAACGGTCCCCTCCTCGCTCCGCGCCGGGTCCCTTGGGGAGAAGGGGGGGTGCCCGTCGGGGCTGAGGTTACGTGGGGGGGGGGTCGGGAGCGGAGCTGGCAGCGGTAGCAGCGGGCGGGGAGGTGCGAGATTGTCTGGCGAGGGAGGGGGAGGAGGGGAACCCGAGGGGGCGGGGGCGGCGGCGG
>NC_058130.1:361602347-361708529 GCF_016433145.1 Gracilinanus agilis | reverse complement strand
GGCCCCTAGTGGGACCGGCTCCCGGGTCCCGTTGGGGTGCCGCCGCCGCCGCCGCCTGGGGGCTGGGCCAGGTTTGGGCCGGAGGGGGGGTGGCGGGTACGACGTTCTCATTTGGCCCCCCCCCTCCGGCCTCCCGGCCCTTCTTCCAGCCTCTGGCCCCGCGACGTCTGTGGCTTGGGTTCCACTTCTTATCCTCCTCGCTTGGCCTGTCTCGCCCCGGACCCGGGCCAGGACCGTCTTCTTTCGTCCCGTGGCGGGGGAGACGAGCTGCCCTTCCCGGGAGGGAGATGGGGAAGGAGGGAGACACCAGCCCTAGAGGCTGAGGAGAAAGGCTTCCCTTCCCCCAGCGCAGATGGAAGTCTTCTCTTTTCTGAGCTAATCCCAAGAAAGGAGAGAACTTACACCTTAAGCCTGGGAGGGGGAAGTTTCTCCTTTGGGAAAAATTTCGTTTCTTGCCCCTAACCCCTAACATTTAAGCCATCTTTTCCTTTTCTACACATAGGTAAAAGAAATAATCCCCCCCTTTTAAAATATTCCATTGAGGCTTCGTATTTTTGTCCCTCCTCTAGTGTGTCGGACTTAGTAACAACTAGAGTTAACCCCACGGCATCAACACCTGTGTCTGCCTGCCTATAGGTCTATTTCCTTAGATGTTTTGAAGGGATAACAGTATTTAAAAATAAGAACAATTGGACTTTTCCGAGACGCCTCAGTTTCGATGTAAAAGGAGAAGAGTAAGGATATGTGATTAAATGTATAAGAGAGTGCCCTCTCTTAAACTCTCTTCTTCCCTTTTAGAGTTAAAAGAGTTTTTATTAGTAAACACAGCATCTTCTACCAGCTCTTTCTGTACTATGCAGTCACTTCTTTGTGTGCTATTTGCTTTTGGTCTGCAGTTTTTTGGTTTCTAGTTTCTTTTCAGCCCACTAGTCGTCCTTTGCTGGCTTTTATAGAGTTGTTTTTGAAACTTTTCACAGGTGATTAAAGCACTGAGATATGAACTTTTTTTTTTCCTTTCTAGGTTTGTTATTTGTGTTTAAAAAAATCCCTGGATATTTGGAGTGGCCATTATTTGGAATTATGATGACTGGATAATTCTGACCCAGAAGTTTATTAAAACTGGCAAGAAACAACTTGGAAGTGAATTGACAACAGTGAACAATTTCACTGCTCCACCACAAGAGTACAGGCACTTCTTCAGTATTTTGGTTCAGAACAAATTGTTTTAAGGGTTAAAGTAGTTCAGCTGGCAGAATTTTGCTGATTTTTTTTTTTTTTAGTTAATGTTCTTAAGCCAGAGCTGTAAGATATGTTTGATCTGTGTACTGAATAGTTTAAACAGTTTCAAATTACTGTTTAAACATTGCTGAAGTTTCATGGCAGATATTTTTACCTTTATTATAAATTTTAGGTATTTTGAAGTCCACCCTTTTCACTTTGCCATGGATCCTCTTTTCTAAATGAAGAGATAATAGAATCCAGAGGTTTTTTTCTTCTATCTTTTATTTAAGTGTAAATATATTTTCTAAAATGTTGCCCTTAACCAGCAATATGGTGGTATTGAGATAGCTGTTGTCTCTCTGTATATGCTGATGCTTAGGAATGCTCTTCACTTCAGATGTGAAATCTGCTTTTTGTTTTTTGCTTTTTGTGTTATAAAACGGATATTTCATCTGGAGTGGATGCTTATGACAGTGACATGTACACCAGATAATAAAGAAGAAAGGTTTCAGAAGATTTTACAATCTTAAATCCAAGGCTAATTCTGGAAATAGCCATATGAATAATTTAAAACAAAAGGATGGGTAGCTGACTTGAAGTAACTCTATGTCAAATAGCCACAGGTCAGGTACCTTCAAGGAACTTGGATATTATTTCAAAGGATTCAAAATAAAAAAACAAACTGGAAAGAGTGAAGATTCCAGAGAGAAAACTAACACCTTCCTGTGCAGTCCTGTTGGAATTTGTAAGTATCATGTAGTGTAAATCAGCATTGCTTTGAGTAAACTGTGATGGAAGTAAATTTTGTCTTGTGGTGTTAGAAGGCTTTCAGTTTCTTAAATTTTTGTTTGTTTCCAATTTCCAATACTGTTCTCTAAACTGATAAAACCCCTATCAATTTCAAGATCTATCTGCCCACCCCTACATCTTGACAGTCGCAAAGATTGAAGGAAATTTCTGTTCGAGTAGATGAATATTTATAAAAGGGAACCTTTGAGTCTTAAAAGTTTTGGAGTTAAATCTATGTGGTGAATGTTTATTTTTTGCTTTTGTGAAATGTTTTCCACCAGTCCACATCTGAAACTGTCTTTAGTTTATTCTACAATGTGGGAAAATGGGAATATGGCTTCCAATTCAACTTTTTGTTTTGTTTTGAAACATAAGTCTGAGTGTTTTGACCTTTTACTTAAGATTAATCACTTAAGGTTAATTTTAACAAGTTTTAGTTTAATGAATCTAATAATTTAAACATGACTTTTTGTTTTAGGGAATTAAAATCTGTGAAATATAATTAGTTTATTTTAGAGGAATATTTCATATAAATTTCTCTGTATGTTTAGTTTCAGAACAAATAACATTACCTTAGAAACTAAGGACCAAACAAATTTCCTTCAAAAGTTTGTATTAATTTTTTAGAAAAGATGTGAGGAAATAATACACAATGCATTGTTTTCTCCCAGAGTTCATGCTGACTTAACCTTTTAAACAATATTTCCCCCCCCTTTTTTTTTTAAGTTGAAGTTTAGTTGTATAAAGAATTAGCCTTTTTGCAGGTAGAACGGGAAAATTCACAATACTTAAATTTTTTATGATTGAATAGTATGAATGCATGTACCCTACACTAAATTAGCTTCTGCCCTTTAGAGAATTAATTAAATGATACCACCAGTCACAGGCCTGATCATTTCTTGAAGCTTTACTAATGCACAATTTTTTTGTAATGATTTACAATTTTCTTACCTTTAAATCCATAATTTAATGGACAGATTCTCATATCACTTAATTTTAGTTTAGGCTTATTTCATTACATTTCTTGCCTTCTTAAAGGTAATTAAATAGTTTTGAATACTTTCAGTTGTTACTGAGATATGTTAATTATGATTAGGAAAGGTGTCTTCAGAAACCTCCTAAATATTTTTCTCACTTTTTTGGGGGGGTGTATCCTCCCCCCATACCTTTTTTCTGGATAATAGTTAAAAATCTAAGAGAATTTGTGTTTTAGCTACTAAGGAGTTAAAAAATAATTATTTTTAATTTCTTATGTTCAGAGTAGTAACATTCCTTTTTTCTTCAGTTTTTTTTCAAGAATTTTTATAAATATCTTTAATTTTGTTATTAGTCATTTCTAGATAGAATCCTTTTCTTCCATCCTACTCTTAAGCTTTTCCTTTAATACAGAAAATCACTTAAGCAAAACCAGCCTACTGAGGACTTGAGTCTATCTGTAAATGCTACAGTCCACACTTGTAGTTCCTTACCTCTCCAAAGAAAGGAGGGGTGACTCATTATAAACATGAATTTTCTTCCTCTTTCTGCCAGTATAGACTTAAATAATGTGTTTTCTTTTTAGAAATAATGTTCTACCTCTAAAGGGGTATTTGATTTCTAATTTTTCTTATTTATTAGTTGAAGAGTGCTCTTTCCTTACCAAGCCAAGAAATAAATTCCAGAATTATGAGGCATTTAGAATTAGATATCTAGTGAGTTACTGCTTATTCAGTACTGCCATTTAGTTAGTGCACGTATTCATTTACTAGTCTTTATCATTTGACTTAGTTGGCTCTGGATAATATGCTGGACCTGGAGTCAGTAAGACTTGAGTTTTATTTTGACCTCAGACATTTATTAGCTATGTAACTCCTGACAAGTCACTTACCATGTAACTCCTGACAAGTCACTTACCATGTTTAAGTCAGTTTCCTTATTTGTAAAATGAGCTGGAAAAGGAAATGGCAAACTAGTATCTCTGCCAAGAAAAACCCAAATAGGAAGAGTCAGACAAGACTGAAAGTATTTAACAACAATATTATTAGACTTATTTCCACTTCAAATGATAATTTGAATGATTTTAGGTAGGAAATTAGAATACTTCTGAATTAAAGACATTACAAAAGATACTACAAAAGTGTTTTTTTGGAGGTTATTTTTGCTGCTTCCATTGTTCTTCATTGGAGGTCTTCAAGCAAAAGCTGATGATCACTTGTTGGAGAATAATGTAAGAAGTGTTCTTGATCTGATATAGGTTGGATTATGTGGCTTTTGAAAAAGGTTTTGACTGAAAATTTTAATTTATTTTTATTTTTAAATATATTTCCATGTTTACATGATTCATTTTCTAATCCCTCCTCCCAGAGCCGACAAGCAATTCTGCTGGGTTGTACAAATGTTATCACTTGTTACCCATTTCCATATTATTCACATACCCATATATACATGTGATAAGTGATATCATCTCTGACTGAAATTTTGTTAGCCTCCTTTTCCAGGGAGAACTAGGAAAGAACATTCATGGAAGGGAATGGTCAAGAATCACTTATAAGGTGCTGAAAGGTCCAGGAAGAATGAAGACTAATAAAAGGACTTTGGATTTAGCAATTAAGAGGGCCGGGGCATCCTTTGAATTTCAGTAGAATGGTGGGGATCCAAAGTCATATTGCTAAGAATTAGAAAGTGAAAGTAGTAGATTTTGTTTAATAGGAGTTTAGCAGTAAAAGAGAGAAGAGTAAAGATGAAGAGAATTTGAGACTAGAAAATGATGGCAAGGTTTTTTTTTCCTCCCCTTAAAGATGGATTCAGGAGAGGTATGTTTGTAGGCAGTCTGGGAAGGAGCTAACTAGAAGCTGAAATTTAATTTGCAAATGGGCTACTACCTTCCCTTCCAATACTGGAACCAAGAATCTCTAGTTAGTGGGAGGGAGAGTTGAGGGGAGCTTATTAGAAAGCTTCCACTTAGGATTTAAAAGAATTCAAAACTATTTAAATCCTCCCCCCTCCCCCCCAGCCTTTCCTCCCCAAACTCCTTTAAAGTTGAGGATCTCAGAGATCTTTGGTCCTGTGCTATTTAAAAAAAAGAAATTAATGCCTTGGATGTGAGGGCATTGTTGATATATCTGTTAAATTTGTAGGTTAGAAATAGTGGAGAGAGATAGCTAATAGGTTGGATGGCAGGATTCAAAAAAGATCTCAACTGATGGAATAAATCTAGTAAGATGAAATTTAGAGAGAGATTTTAAATATAGAATGGACTGCTTAAGGAGATATTAAATATTCCTCCTCTTACTGGAGGTCTTCTACTTGTTGGAAATAGCTTTCCCTGTAGGTATGACTTGGGCAAGATGGCTTCTAATTCTGTTAAGGTCTTTGATTCTTTTGTATATTTAGTAGTGGATAGTTGGTTAGGATTATTTTTGAGATCAAGGTTTCCTTAACTTTTTTTTTTCTCCCTGGATGGAAACTTTTGCTAATGCAGATGAGCATCTTTTTTGAAATTTAAGAATTGTCTGAGTCTCAGAGAAGTTCATTGACTGTTTCAAGTCTGTCTCAAGGGCTCATTACTGAGCCCGGTTGTGTTGGAGGAAGACTTGAACCTAGGTTTTCTGATTCCTACATTAGCCCCCTATTCACTGACCTCCTTGGAACTTAAATCTTTGAATATTTGAGAATTTGAGTCAAATCCCTGAATTTAAGTGTGATTATGAATTTTAAAAAAATCTGTGTACAATCAACACTTTATTTGATTTAGGATTAACATCTTGTGGTTCCATAAGCATTACAGGCAAATTGCTGGTGGTCCACAAATACCTAAACTTTCTTACACCTCTTGAATTTTTTCTCCACATTTCTTATTCTGTTCTTTTTCTTTGTAAGCCTAATGGTGGTACTCCTGATTAGTATTGCCTATTAAATGGGTTGTTGATTCCTTTATTTATTCTGTGAATCATAGGATCACTGATCTAGAACTGAAAGGTGTCTTAAAGGTCAGGATAGTCCTTTGCCCTCATTTTACAGATTAAATAGAAGAGAAGTGACTTGGTCAAAGTCACACAGGTAGGAAAATAGTAGAGCCAGGATTAAACTCGAGTCTTGTGATTATAGATTCAGGGTATTTTCATTGCAGTTACTTCGAACACCAAAAGAAGAAGAAAAAGGGGAAATTTTATCCTTTATTTTGCTATTGGTTTGCAGCTGTTATTTGGGGGAAGGGGGCTGAAAACAAAGAGGAAAGGGAGGGGTTTTTGGAGGCTATCCATTTTTACTTTTTACAGAAGGAGGATTAAGTATATGATTATTAGATTCATATTTTCTTTTTTCCCTGGAGAGCTGAAGTAAATTTTAGAAATATTGGATCTGTAGGGCATAACATAAAACTAGAGGTGGTTAGGCATAAGTAAAGAATAAAAGGAAGGAGGAGATGGGGTTGAGAATATGCAATTTAAGTGAAAAAATAGTAACTAAAATGTAGTGGAATTAACATATTGAAGTTTTATCTTAGTGCCTTTGACTACAACTAGTTCTGTCTCAATTCAATTACATTAACATTAAGACTTGTGTAGAAGGTACTGGGGATACAATGTAAAAGGGAAAAATTATGGTTGGACTGGATATTTAAGAGTTTTGGTGGACAGGAAATTGATTACACATTTTCTAAATTAAAGATCCAAGTTAGGATGACTTCTATGGTAGTTTATTTACAAATATGATAAGTGAAGGTAGGGAAAATGAGACAGAGAGTTAGTTACTCAGGCCTAGTCAGAAGGCCAGAACCTTCAGGGGCCCCAGCAGCGGGGCACAGAGGTTAATTAAACAAGGCTTCTAGCCATGAGACCTCCTCTAGGATGAGAAGCCTCTTTTTAGGCTAGGCCCTCCAGAAACATCCAGGGAAAAGAAAGGGAGTCAGCTTAATTTACCCGCGTGACAATTCAAAGGGAAGCAGTCTGAGGTCTCAAACCAGAGCTCCTCCAAGGACAAGTTCAAAGGGCAAAATCTCCCTCACTGGAAGTTACCATCATATTTCAAAGATAGTTCTTTGTGTCACTTCCTGTGTCCACCTCTAGTACTATGTGGACAAAAGCAGTCAGTTGTTTTTGATTTGTTACTTACTATCACTCGAGGGTCACAGACCTCCCCCCTCACCACTTAATTCTAAGTTGGGTGAGGTGACACATTCCTGGTGGCTAAAGTCTAAAGAATGAATAGGGGTGAACTAATTCCATTTTCACAACAAAGATGAAAAAAATGAGTCGCAATCCTTAAAGAGGCTACAGGAGAGAGTGTGAAGGGCATGCACACAGATAAGTATAATAATACAAAATAGAATTTAAGGAGATAAAGGTGAGATAGAAAATTGTGAGATAGAAGTTGGGGGATTTGGGGAATAATACAGTGGGGAATAGGTTGAATTTGTAATCAATAGGATCTGGGTTTAAACTGGAAGGATTTGGAATAGATTAGCATTAAGGTCCCTTCTGAATATTTTTTTAAAAAAAATATAATTCTTACCTTCTGTCTCAGAAAGGCAGAAGAGTGGTAAGGGCTAGGCAATGGCGGTTAAGTGACTTGCCCAGGGTCACACAGCTAGGATGTATCTGAGGCTAGATTTGAACCCAGGACCTCCCATCTCTTGCCCTGGTTTTCAATCCAGTGAGCTATCCAGCTGCCCCCTCTAAATTTCTTTATGATCTTATGGTAAATGTTTCCTTTTTCTTTAACTCCTTAATGCTAGGTCCTGAAGTCATCATGTTATAGTGGGAAGACCAATGGCCTGGGTTTCACGAGATTGTGTTCTGTTCTAGGCTTTTTCACAATTTAGCTTTTTGACATTAGGTGTGTGGATTAACCTTTTTTGTTCTTAGGGTTGACCTAAATTAAGCAGCTGTCATCCACCCTTTTGGTCATTGTGATAAAGTCATGTGCACTTTTTTCCCCCAAAGGTTTACAAAGGAAACCAAAAAAATTGAAAATGTTATTTTTCCCCATTCAAGTTTACAGACCCCATGAATCTATCCAGAGATTAATCAAGGTATCTCAGATTAAGAACCTCAAGCCTAGAGGAACACTTTTAGCTCTAAGATTCTTTCCAATTCAGGTCTGGGTATTTCTAGGCTACTATAGTAATAAATGCTATAATAACAAGACATTAAAGTCCCCTATGTGCTGTATGGGAAGGGCAGGCTAGACCTACCTTTTTATTTTAAGGCCATACTTCTCTGGCAGTATAACCTTTTTTTGGCTCAGGAAGGTAATTCTGCCTCTCCTATCAGTATATTGCTAAGCTTTTATTCTTTGCCCTTCTAACAGTTTACAAACTCTTTATTTCATATAGAATAGTCACTCTAGGTTCTTGGTCCCAAATTTCTGTTCTTAACAGCTTGGTTACTTTTGGTTTTCTCTTTTAAAAGTTTCTGAATTAGTTTTCTAATCAGATTTTTCTTTGTTCAGATTTCTGTGTTCATTTAAAAAGACTTTAGAAACATAATCTTAGCAAAAGTGTAACTTTTTTCCAGTCCCTGTTCAAATAATACTTAACCCTAGTGTGCATTTCCTTTGAAAAACTCAATTAAAACATACCAGTCCAAGCAGATTTTCAGCCTGTTTCCCTAAGAACTACACTGATAGTGAATGAATTCTGTACTCTTTCACCCTCTGCCCTTCCCTCTCTAATGTCCACAAGTGCAATACTATAGAAATGTACTATTTTAATGAATGACCATTTACAAATGGATTAATTCATGATCATAACCTTCTGTGAAATATTTGACATGAGAAAACTAATACTATTAAAAATCTCCATAAAGAAATTTGTTCTTAGTTATGAATTTGGAAAGGGCTACCTTTAATTTGTTCAGCAGTGAAACTAAACTGTCACCTCTTGATATCACTGAATCACAGTAACTTCGATATTATGTACTATTCATAGGATTTGAACACATTCAACAATTTCTTACCTTTATGAGCACCTCATTGAATGTGGCAACTCTTTATGGAGAAGGTGGTTTGACCTTTGTAGAAGAATGTAACCTGAAGGTTTATTAATATAAAACAAATTATCTGTTAGGCAGTAAATTCTACTTAAAGTGAATTTTCTCAGTGTCATATTGCCAGTGTTTCTTGAGTGCTTTGTAATTAATTGAGTGATAGTCAGACTTCAACATCGTAACTATTTAGAAATGGATGCAGAAGGAATGAGAGAAGGGAAAGGAAACAGTATTTATTAATAACCTACTATGTGCTAGCCATTGCAAAGCATTTTACAAAGGTTATCTCATTTGATCCTCACAGCTCTTGTGAGGTAGAAGCTCTTATAATTCCTTTTCTACAGTTGAGAAGACTCCTCATAGACCAGAGGTTATTGCCCAGGCTCACATGGCTAGCCAAGTGTCTGAGGCCTTCAGGTCTTCCTGACTCCATGTGTGGTGCTCTGTTCATTGCAACATGATTGTTGGTTTCTTTTTTGTCCTGGTACAGAGGGTAAAAAAGAGAGATCTAACTAGGATTAGAGGCTTTTGTGCTTCATGAAAAATGAAAGGGCATGAACATTTTTCTCATTTACTAGTAGAAGGGAAGAAAAGAATTGAAGGGACCAAGTAGTGTAGCTAAATTCTGGTGAGTGAATCCTCTGTTTTCACTTACATAATAAAGTTTAAAAAAATTCTATGGCTATTGCAATTTGCCTATTAGAATTTTATCCACAGAACTCTGAATCAGAGAACACTATCTCTTGTCTAAGGCATATAGGTTTTATTGTTACAATATGTATTATCCTGAGTTACTGGTCTTAAGCTTTAAAAATGGAAACATTTTGGACTCCTCCCCTTGTTTTCCTAAAACTTTATTAAAAAGAGGGTGAAGTACTGTTTCCATAGTAACTGTAAGTAGGAAATAGTACAAAAACATCACCTTGAACTGAAAGTTCAGGAATGTGCATCATTCATGTGAAATGGAGTATTTATATTTGCAAGATATGGCATAGAAGGATTAAGTAATTTATTTACATATATCCTCTAAACATCAGCGGTACCAAGTCTAGGAAGACCCAGGTTAAGTGATTTCTCTGATACAGTATACTATTTTAACCCTTGAAAATGTGCCTTACAGTACAGATTAGGAAAAAAAACCAATAGCCCTTAAATCTATATTCCATAGGATCATAGTTCAAGAACTGGAAGTTTATTGATTGATATCCTTTCTCAAACAGTCACTGTTTGAGGAGGGGATTGTGGGAGACACAAAGGAAGGCAGGGGTGAAAAAGGAGTGACTGTTTTTCTTTGGTACGGTATGCTCCGTTGGTTTTAAAAATTTTAATGGTTGACAGAGACAACCAGAGGTAAGCAGTTTTAATTTTTTTCTTTTGCCTTTTACTTGATTTAAATTTCAGTAAATTATCTGTTAAGATTTGTGGTCTAGCAGAAAGTACTACATTTAGAGCAAGAGGATACTGAGTTACTGGCTCTGTTACTACCTGTGGTCATGGGCAAATCATTTTTTTTGTCTTGCTTCAAAAATTCCCTCATTTTATAGAGGAGGAAGACCAAAAACAATTGATTTGGTCAGGCTCACAGAAACCTCAAGAGGAAATTAGCACAAGTTTCTCCCTTTCTGAGAAATGAGGAAAATGAGATGTAAGGTCACATAACTAGTAAATGGAAGCACAAGAATTTGTAAGATTTTAAAATGATTTCCACTGTACTAGTCCCTTGCTTTCTTTTTCAAAAAATTATTTATTTAAAATAATAAATTTCCACATAAGTTTTCTGAAGTTATATGATCCATATTGTTTTCTTCTTTTTCTTCTCTCCTTCCTCCTGGAGCTGAAGAGCAATTCAATCTGGGTTATGTATGTATTATCATGCAAAACATTTCCATATAATTCATTTTTGTAAGTGAGTAATCTTATAAGATTCCCCCCGCCCCCCAAATATGCACAAATAAACAAGTGATAAATCATGTTTTCATCTGCATTTCAACTCCCAACAATTCTTTCTCTGGAGGTGCATAGCATTCTTTTTTCAGATGTTCCTCAGAATTGTCCTGGATCATTGTATTGCTGTTAGTAGCAAAGTCTGTCACATTTGATTGTTCCACAGTTACTGTGTATGGTATTCTCCTGATTTCTGTTTAATTCACTCTGCATCATTTCATGTAAGTTTTTTCTAGTTCTTTCTGAAATCATCTATTCATCATTCCTTTATAGCATGATACTTTTTCCTCACCATCATATATCACAATTTGTTTTGCAGTTCCCCAATTGAGGGACATCCTTTACTTTCCAATTCTTTGCCACCACAAAAAGAACAGCTATTAATATTTTTGTACAATAAGATCCTTTCCCATTTTTATTTTTATTTTTCCCCCAGATTTAAATATTTTATTTTTTTAGAAAAGTTATCCATGGTTACATGATTCATGTTCTTACTTTCCCCTTTAACCCCCGACCTCCTCTCCCCATCCCATAGCCAACTTGAATTTCCACTGGTTTTAACATGTGTGATCAATCAAGACTTATTTACATATCATTGATAGTTGCATTGGTGTGGTCCTTTTGAGTCTACATTCCCAACCATGTCTTCATCAACCCATGTGTTCAAGCAGTTGCTTTTCTTCTGTGTTTCCACTCCTGCAGTTCTTTTCCATAAATCTCTCAGAATTGTCCTGTGTCATTGCATTGCTGCTAGTACAGAAGTCCATTATATTTGAGTGTACCACAGTGTATCAGTCTCTGTGTACAGTGTTCTTCTGGCTCTGCTCCTTTCACTCTGCATCAATTCCTGGAGGTCTTTCCAGTTCACATGGAATTCCAACAGTTTATTATTCCTTTGAGCACAAAAGTATTCCATCACCAACATATACCACAATTTGTTCAGCCATTCCCCAATTGAAGGGCATACCCTCATTTTCCAGTTTTTTGCCACCACAAAAAGCACGGCTATAAATATTTTTGTACAAGTCTGTTTATCTATGATCTCTTTGGGGTACAAACCCAGCAATGGTATGGCTGGATCAAAGGGCAGCCAGTCTTTTAGAGCTTTTTGGGCATAATTCCAAATTGCCATCCAGAATGGTTGGATCAGTTCACAACTCCACCAGTAATGCATTAATGTCCCAATTTGCCACATTTCCTTCAACATTTATCATTTTCCTTTACTGTCATAATGACAATCTGATAAGATGTGAGGTGGTACTTCAGAGTTGTTTTAATTTGCATTTCTAATCAAGAAGGATTTAGAACATTTTTATTTAGTTTTAATTTCTTCATTTGAAAGCTGCCTATTCATATCCTTTGGCCATTTATTAGTTGGGGAATGAATCTGATTCTTATAAATTTGACTTAGTTCTTTATATTTTTGAGAAATGAAACCTTTATCAGAAATTTGTTATAAATTTTTTTCCCAGTTGTTTCTCTTCTAATCTTGGTTGCATTGGTTTTGTTTGTACAAAACCTTTAATATAATCAAAATTATTCATTTTACATCTTGTAATGTTCTCTATCTTTTGTTTGATCATAAATTCTTCCCTTCTCCATAGATCTGACAGGTAAAAACTACTCTGTGTTCCCCTAATTTACTTATAATATCTCTTTTGCTTTCATATTGCAAATAGTAGGTGAGTAATTTTTAGGTCTGGATCCTTTATAGACTTTGAAAATTCTATTTTCCTGTGTTTACTGAACAAGAGGTAAAAATTCCACCATAATGATCTCTGGAGAGTTCTCCACCCAAACCAAACTCTTCTAGGTTCTTGGGTCATCCTTTTTTTGGGGGGAGGGGTGTGAAAAGCTTACAGGTAGATTTTTCTAGGTCATCCTTAACTATGGTTTAGAAATCCTATATAACATGGTTAGTCTATAAAGGTGAATGGTAGTTTTTTTCATAACCACTAGTGTTTTAAAGAGGTTCTGCTGTAATTAGGCTATCTCAAACTATCTTTTTTTCCAAGCTGTGTCAGATAGAAAAGAATATTTTTTAAACTTATATTAAGAGGGTCTTGAAAACGTGTGAACCTGTAAAAAATTCTAGGTAAATCAAGCCCTTTAAATAGCCTAAACTTTGTATGTCCAGGAAAGGAAGTAAAACAAGAATATATTTTGAGGATTGGATGAAGAAAAGTTTTATGCATAAAAGAATGTATTTCTGGTAGTCAGCCCTTTCTTAAAAAATGATCTTGTCATACAAATTTCGCTGGGACTTTGAGATAAGCAAAATAAAGGCACTTTTCTTGGACTATGCAAGGGATTGTGATTATTCAGATAACAAAGGGATCTTAAAAAATCTTTTTAAAAAGTGGCCTAAAGCATGATATTTGAGATCAGTCTTATGGTGGGATCTCAGTGATTCAGGTTGAGGCAACTCTTGGGAAATCAATTGACTACCTGCTGTTCTACCCTCTTTTGGCTTTAAATGTTTCTTATCCAGTTTTCTTCTTCCTTTAATAGAATAAGGAACTTTAGACATAACCTTTTTCAAGTATCTTCTCCTTTTACTGCCTGTTTACTTCGGTTAGTCATTTCATTCCTCTGAAGTAACATTACTGTTACTTCATTTGTAAAAATAAGGTTGGACTAGATGACTTTTAAGTTCACTGAAATCTAAATCTAGTGATTCACAGAAATTTTCTACCAGTCAAAAGGGAATTCTTATCCCAGGGACACAGACCTTAGGAAAAGAAACTCCCAGACTATTACAAGGGGTCCATGATACACAAAAAGTTAAGAACCCCTGCCCTGACTACAAGTGCCACTCCAAATCCCTAAACAAAGGAATCATCATGAGCAACTTGTCACTGAATATTCATGAATTAGAATAAAGCCCACACTAGCAAGGGACAGAAAATTAGCCAACAGAACAGTTATTTTATATCGATATGTGCTATTTTTATGTTAAATATTTGTTTTTTTATATTGTATATGTAGCTTATGGTTGTTACTTATATTATCACCTTTTTTCTCTTCCATTTTTTCTTATCTCCCATCATTGGGGCAAAGCGAAGAACAGTAAAGAGTTACTCTGAAATTGCTGCAAGAGAAGGCTGAAATTTTTCTGGGGGAAAACATCTTAGTAGTATAATAGTTCATTATAAAAATTAATTTGTATCATTAGAGAATTTTTCCTGATGATGAGGCCCTCTTCTGTCTCTACACTGTCTGAAGGTATATAGAAAAAATGCCTTCAAATCTAAATAATAAGCCCTTACATCTCTCCTGAATTCAACCACCTGTCTCCTGGACAGCTTCACCTGAATGTGCCACTGGCATCTGAAAACTAACATGTTCAAAAAGGAACATTTTCTCACTTTCCCATCCCATTCCCATGTGACATTCCTCCACACTTTTCTGTTTATGTTGATACCAGTATCCTTTTACTTCAGTAGATTTCTAATGTTGAAATTGTGATTCTTCATTCAGTTTTACCCTTTATACTTAGTCACTTGCCAAATCTTAGGAATTCCATCTCCAAACATTTTCCATCAATTACATTTTCTCTATTCTCATAGCTTTTACTCTAGGTAAGGCCCTAATCATTTAAAATCTGTCAAAATCTGTCTTCTCCCTCTCCCCCTCAGTTGAGTACACAAGAAAAAGCATAAAAATGTATAGTCAAATAAAAACAAACTTCCATATTGACCATATTAAAATCTCATTCTGTAGTGCAGGTTCTTCACCTCTCTATCTTGAGGTATAGATAGCATGTTTCATTATAAGTCCTTTGGAATCATGATTGATCACTACACTGATAGAGCAGCACAAAATAATTCTGTCACACACCATAACTTGTTTATTCATTCTCTAGTTTATGGATATTCCCTTGGATTCCTCTTAGAGTTTATTTTGCTTAGGACAAATTGTTCCCATAAATCCCCCTCCCCTCTTCTCTTTGTTTCTTATTTCCCTTTGGAGTGAAATGTTTTTTATCTCTGCATGTGTATGTATTTGTGACCCATTCAGTTAAGAGTTCACTACAAGTGTCTCTTCTTCCCCACCACCCTTTGTATACATGTCTACATAATGATTATGTGAGATAATTTTCTCTTAATTTCCCTTTCCTAGTGTATTCTCTTGTCTTCTTAAGGTTTCTAAGACAGAACCACTCCTAGGCCTTGTCTAATTGCATTTCTTCTATGACTTCTGATTATTTGAGTGTAAGCATTTCATCATTATTTACTCTTTTATTGTTCATTCATGTTTCTTTTCTGTGTTTGAACTTAAAGAGTTTCTATGCAACGCTGGACTTTTCATCAGAAATGCTTGAAAGTCTTTGTTAGAGATATATTTCCCATAGCATTATAATCATTTTGTTTAGGTAAGTTATTCTTTGCTGTAAGGTTATATCCTTTGCCTTCTGAAATACCATATTTTTAAGTTCTCCACTCCTTTGTAGTAGTTACTGCTAAATCGTGGGTGATCCTGACTCATTAGTACTTTTTAATTCCTACTGGGTGTTTGCAATGTTCTTTTTTTTTTAACCTGGAAACTTAGATTTTGGCTATAATGTTCCCTGGGAGTTTTTATTTTCTTTCCTGAGATGGCCAATGGATTCTTTATCTACTTTGAACATTTCATGAATTAGGATGTCTAGGCCTTTTCTTTTGGTCATGATGTTCAGATAGACTCATACTGGTGAATTTATGATATGTGTGCTGGAGAGTTGCTCTCCTCCCCCTCTCTCCTATGCCTTAGGACAGCTTTCAATCACCTGCCCCTCTGCCCAGCAGCCCAATGGTAACCCTTCCTCCCCTGTCTGGGCTAAGAGGGTGGCTCACATGCAGTGTGAGGGTTGCAGTTTGGGCATGAGGTCTCTAAAAGGTTTACCATCACTGAGATAGACCAATAATTCCTAAACTTTTTCTTGATTTGTTTTCCAGGTCATTTCTTTTTGCTGTGAGATACTTATATTTACTTATATTTTTTCCACCTTCCTACTTTGTTTTAATGTTTTCTTATTGTCTCATGAAATCATTGATTCGCATTTGGTCCATTTGAATTTTCAGGGAGTTTGTTGCTTAGGTAAGGTTTTTTCCTCTTATACCGATATGTCAGTTCCCTTTCCAAGTCTGTCTTCCCATTTCCATTTTTTCCCCTTCTCATTTCCAGTTTTTTCCTCAAACATTCTTTATAAAAATAATTTTGAACTTTTTCTTAACAATTCTTTTTCTCTTCCAGGAATGCTAATTGTGTTTATGCCCATGCTGTGTTTTTTCTTTGAGACTTTAATTGTAGATGTTTTGGGATTATTCTCTTCTGGGATCATTATTTGTGTCGTAAGCTTCCCTGCTACTATAATAGCTCAATGTGGTTGTCTTTTTTGTTGTTGTTTGCTTGTTTTTCGAGTCTTCTTCCTGACTTTGGTCTTGAGATTAGGGCTAGGCTTTGTGGTACTTCTGGAGAAAGGTCTGGTTAGTCTTGTTGCTATATCCTAAGATTTACGGATGGGCTGGAGACTTGTAAGCTTTCAGGGCACCTAAAGTGGTCTGATCCAGAGCAAAGAATGCTTGTTGCCCCATTGGACTGAGCTCCACAAGTTCCTAAACTGAATTCTAGTCTGAGCAAGAACAAGACTACTTATGCAGCTCTATCAGTCTGTTGGAAAGCTTTGTTGGTTCAGAGATCTAGAATTGTTGCCTCCTCATTGGTCTGGGATTTTCCCCTTGGTTTATTCATCTGCAGATTGGGGTAAAGGCTGAAAATGAGACACTGTTCTGTGCCTGGGTTCTGAGTTACACTGTTGCTGCTGCTGGGTTTTTAATTTCTTCTCTCATTATGCTATCTAGAACCTTCCTACCTGGGAACACTGTCCCCCTGTACAAGATCTCCTTTAGATTGCCTTATGTCCTTTACCTGAAATTGGTTAGTGGACAATGAAAGCTGCCAGTTTACAACTATTCTTCGCCTAGTATGCATTGAGTAGTTCCAGGGGTTCACAGTCACTTCCTGAGCTCTAAAGTGCTCTCTGTATGTGTTCTAGCCTGACCCCAGTTCCCATTGTGCACAGATTTTCCCTCTCTCCCTATTCTCACCTGGGCTAGATAAATGCCTCACTGACTTTCTGGATTTCCCTATCAAGATGTGCTCTGGTGCTTATTCTTGAACTGTTTTAGAGTTTTGTGGAGGGAAGCTTGTGGCACTGCTTAAAACTTCTTTATCCCCTTGGCACCACTTCCTCCAAGAACCCCACATCACTTTTCAGACTGGCAATAGCTTTCTATTGTTTTTTTTTCTATTGCTCCAGTTTTCCCCCTTTTCCAATCTATCCTTCATTTAGTTGTCAAATTAATATATTCCTAAAACCTCATTACAGTACAAAAATTTTTAGTGACTCCCTTTTGTTTCTAGGTTAAAATGTTAATTCCTCAGCTTGGTGTATCTAAAAGCCTTTTGATATCTGGTTCCAGAGAACCATTTGATAATTACTTCACGTTTATTTCCCTTCATTCCTTCAATCTTCCAATCAAACTGGTCAATTGACTGCTGCCCTGGGCATTCTGTCTGCTACTACATGCCTTTCCATAAGATTTCCCTCATGCCTGGAATAGATTCCTTCCTCATCTTTTCCTCTTAGAATCCTTATCTTTGAAGATTTGAGTTTATATATCTCTTCAGGGAAGCCGTTTTGATTACCCTAGTTTTTAGAATTCTCTTTGTCAAGTTACCTTGTTATTTACATGTCTGACACATTTTATCTCCCAGTAGAATGTAAATTTTTTGAGGTCAGAGAACTACTTTGTCACTCTTTTTTCTTTGTATCCTTAGAGTTTAGAACCTTACCTTTAACGTTGTCATTTGCAAAATCTACCAACACATTAACCCATCCAGCCAGATATGTAACACTTTCTACTTGTAAACTTTGAACTCTACAGAGAGGAGGAAAGTGATGTGTCTGGCATGTTTCAGGACCAAGATTTATCATGAACAATAATCAGAGATCCTCCTACCTCTTAGTGCTGTTTTCATTTAGGGGTAAGTGTAGCTGTTCTCTTGGTTCTGCTGACTTTATTCTTTATCTGCTCACATGACTCTGAATTTGTCCTACTAATTTCATATTGTTCATGTATTCCTTAATCTATAGGTGTCTTCTTGCTTATAGGTTTTTAACACCACAAAAAAGTTCTCCTTATGTATATTTTGTGACCTTCCTTTTTGTCCTTGACCACCTGACCAGTAGTGGGATTTTTGGATCAAAGGGATTGAACTATTGAGTAATACTTCTTACAGAATTTCAGATTGTTTTCTAGTAAAATTGGACCATTTCACATGTCCTCTGTCATTTTCCTGTGTATGAGATGAAATCTTGGAATTGTTTTAATTCTCATTTCTCTTTGTGATATATAGAACATTTCCAAGTAGTGATTGTTAGCTTGCAATTCTTCCTTTGAAAACTATATCCTTTGACCAATTATCTACTTAAGAATTACTTTTATATTCGTGTCATTTCTCTACAAACATTGCATATCCTAGTTTTTTCTAGAGATTTATTTGATTTGAAGATTTCCCTTTTTCCCCCAATATCTTTTGTTATTCTGGCTATATTGATTAACCTTGCACTCACTTTTTAATGCTATATATTTGAAATAGTGTGTTTTATCTTTTATAATTCCCTCTCCATCTTTGATTTGGTTGTGAATTTTCCCTCACTTTTTTAAAAATAATTTTTATTTTTTAGAAAAGTTATCATGGTTACATGATTCATGTTCTTACCTTCACCCCCCCCCCCCCACCCCCAGCTGATGGGCATTTCCACTGGTTTTAACTTGTGTCATCCATCAAGACATTTCCAAATTGTTGATAGTTGCATTGCAGTGGTAGTTTTGAGTCTACATCCCCAATCATATCCGCCTCAGCCCATGTGTTCAAGCAGTTGCTTTTCTTCTGTGTTTCCTCTCCTGTAGTTCTTCCTCTGAATGTGGGTAGCATTCTTTTCCATAAGTCCCTCAGAATTGTAATGGATCATTGCATTGCTACTAGTGCAGAAGTCCATTACATTTGATTTTACCACAGTGTATCAGTCTCTGTGCACAATGTTCTTCTGGCTCTGCTCCTTTCACTCTGCATCAATTCCTGGAGGTCTTTCCAGTTCACATGGAATTCCTCCAGTTTATTATTCCTTTGAGCACAAAAGTATTCCATCACCAACATATACCACAATTTGTTCAGCCATTCCCCAATTGAAGGGCATACCCTCATTTTCCAGTTTTTTGCCACCACAAAAAGCACGGCTATAAATATTTTTGTACAAGTGTTTATGATCTCTTTGGGGTACAAACCCAACAATGGTATGGCTGGATCAAAGGGCAGGCAATCTTATATAGCCCTTTGAGCATAGTTCCAAATTGCCATCCAGAATGGTTGGATCATTTCACAACTCCACCAGCAATGCATTAATGTCCCAATTTGGCCACATCCCCTCCAACATTCATTACTCTCCCATTCTGTCATTTTAGCCAATCTGCTAGGTGTGAGGTGATACCTCAGAGTTGTTTTGATTTGCATTTCTCTAATTATTAGAGATTTAGAACACTTTCTCATGTGCTTATTAATAGTTTTGATTTCTTTATCTGAGAATTGCCTATTCATGTCCCTTGCCCATTTATCAATTGGGGAATGGATTGATTTTTTTTATACAATTGATTTAACTCCTTGTATATTTGAGAAATTTAGACCCCCGTCAGAGTTTTTTGTTATAAAGATTTTTTTCCCAATTTGTTGTTTCCCTTCTGATTTTGATTGCATTGTTTTTGTTTGTACAAAAGCTTTTTAATTTAGTATAATCAAAATCATTTATTTTTACATTTTGTCATTTTCTCTAACTCTTACTTGGTTTTAAAATCCTTTTCCAGAGATCTGACCAAGTATACTATTATGTGTTCACTTTATAGTTTCCCTCTTTATATTCAGGTCATTTTATCTTGGTTTAGGGTATGAGATGTTGGTCTAAACCTAATCTCTTCTATATTGTTTCCCAATTCTCCTAGCAGTTTTTGTCAAATAGTGGATTTTTGTCCCCAAAGTTGGGCTCTTTGGGTTTATCATACACTGTCTTGTTGATGTCACTCACCCCAAGTCTATTCCACTGATCCTCCCTTCTGTCTCTTAGCCAGTACCATATTGTTTTGATGACCGCTGCTCTGTAATATAGTTTAATGCTGCTAGGCCACCTTCCTTCACATTTTTTTTCATTATTTCCCTTGATATTTCCCTCACATTTTTGAAAACTCGCCTTTTTAGTCTCCTTAAAGGATATTTAACCAACTCTAGTATTTGCAACATGTTTTGGATTTGACAATCAATGCATACATCTATTGATCTTTTTATTTTAATTTTGGCATTTCTTAATGTTTTGAAGTTGAAATCGGAGAGAATTGGATTTGGCAAAGACTTTGCACTTGGCCATCCTCCTGGAAGTTATATGGCTCTCAATTATAGTTGGCATTTTCTTCCCTCAATTAGGGCATGTCTAAACAGGATATCCTATTGGTGTATTGGCATTCACGATGGCTAGGTGGTGGAAAAACTTGTCATGTCCAGATCATCCTCTCCCCTTGCCTTAACTTGCCCTGTTTGCTCACGTTTTCGATAAGACTCGTCAGCTCCATTTCTTCTGATGAGACAAGGATCTTAATCATGAAGGCCTTCTGTAAACTAAGAACTTCTGGGCCATTTCTTCTAGGTCTTGTCATGTGCTCAATAGCTGAACTTTCTTTTATGGGTTGTTTCCTCTAATGCCCTATTTTAAAGTGGGGGCTCTCCATTTTTTTCCTATTTGTATCTTCTGATCCCAACAGGTAAATAATGCCTTTAAGTGCTTTTGAATCGATTTATTATTCATTCTTAGCCTTGTAAAGGAATTTGTAAGAGAATTGTTTAAATCAGTGATGGGAACATTGTCTCAGGTTTGTGGTATGAGATATTGCTCCACATCTCTCAAATTCATTCCATTTTAAAGATGGTGTTCCTTGTCATTTGCAGGTCCCCTTAAACTTCCATTTCACACGCCTCGAATGTTCCCTCTTCACTCTTGCCTACTAACTTCTCTAGCTTCCTCTAGATCTCAAATAAAAATGCGTTGTCAGTCTGTTTCTAAGGCAACTCTTTCTAAATTTCATTGTATTGTATCCTACTCTCAGATTAGGAATAATGTCTCCCAGCCTAGATAGAACATTTAAGGGGGCAGCGGGCAGTAGAGTTTGAAGGTCACTGATTTAAATGTTCCCCAGATTTAGATCCTGGTGGGGGTGTGAGGGGTGGTTAGGGAAAGAGAGGGTGTGGGAGAGGGATGGATGAATGGATGTGTGTAACCTTGCCTCAAGGCATTGACCAGAGGTGGAATGACTCCCTGATTTATAGAAAAACTTATTTTGCCCATTCAAGTCTTCCTTCAAAATTAACATTTTAAAGAAATGGTGGGGGAGTTGGAGACAAAGGTTTTAATCCTGAAATAAAGAGCAGGGATTTTATACAAAGAGGAGTTCTGGGCTGGATTACTTGGGAGGGTTGGGCTGAGGAGAGGATCTTTGGATTTGACCTCCTGGGGCAAAGATACCACGGGAGAGACTCGGTACTTCAGAGTCTTAGACTAGATCTGTCTAGGACACCTCCCTAAGGCAGGTTCCCTGATAAACTCCAACAGATTCAAAACACTTGAAACTGTAAAACTGGGAGAAGAGTGGAGTGGAATGGTAATCTTGTCTTGGAGGGAGGTGGATGGGAGTGGGGGAATTTTGTCTTGAAGAGAGATGGATTGGGTGGGGGGAAGAGTCATCTTTTACTAACTTCCTGGAGATATTAGTAATTAATAGCTTGAGAACAAAACATTAATTTCTCACTACACTCACAGGTGTGGGGGATAGCCAGAGAAAAAGCCCAAAGCAGAGAGAGAGAGAGAGAGAGAGAGAGAGAGAGAATGTGAGTGAGTGAGTGTGTGTTAGGTAGGATAAAAGTTTGAAGGAATCATAGGATCTAGTGATGTTTTTATGGATGAAGGAAACTTAGGTGAATTTGTTAGTAATGAAAGAACCATTTGATAGGAGGATGTTGACGATTAGAGGTGGGAGAAATGTTTGAGGGTGCAATCTATTGGAGAAGAATTGAGGGGAGGAAATCAAATGAATATGCAGAAGTGATTTTTGGAAGAAATGCACCTTCTGCTGAGGAAAAGGAGGAAGAGAATTTAAAATAATGTGAAAAGGTTTTTAGATGAAGGGAATGATAAAGGAGGTAGCCCTAATCAAATAACCTTCATTTTCTCACTTATGTTAAGGCAGAGTCTGCAACTGAAAAAGATAGGGGAGGGGGGAGATGTTTGGATGGAAGAGAAGGTTTGAATATTTTGTGTGGAGTGTTAGGTAGAGAATCATCTATGTAGTCAAAGGGCAGAATATTAGATTATGTAAAAGTATTACATTTCTTTTTTAGTAATAAATGTTGAGCTAGTAAATATATTTTGAGAACAAGACTTATTTTAACATGACTTTCAAATAGAATATAGTTTTTATTATTTATTAGTAAATAACATTTACTATTTGTATTATTTTTCATTGACTTCCTTTTATAAAATTGGAGAAGTTGACAGAAATTAATGTATTGCTTCCCCTGTTATATTAGGTAGGAGAATGTCTTAAGACTGTGATAGATTTAAGAATTCATAAGAGACTTTCACCTAGTTCTGATTATCTGGGTTCTGGTACTGAAGACTAGTGACTCCATGACAATGAGCATAAATGTTGAAAAAAGGTTTTTTTCCCTTCTGCTTAATGAGACCCATGATGATGCTTAAGAATAAGGCTGGATGATCTTGATAATCTTCCTATAACAAAAAGAAATAACATTTCTTTGAATTTGGTAGTGGAAAGATTGATGTGGGAATAAATAGGTCTGAGGACAGCTACATGGCTCAATGGATTTGGAGCACTGGAGTCAGAAAGACTTGAATTCAAATTTGGCCTCACATATTAATTAACTGTGACTCTGGGTCACTTAACCTTTGCCTTTATCCATTGGAGAAGGAAATGACATTACTTTTAATATATTTGTCAAGAAAACCTCATGGACATTATATTATAGTTTATGGGGTCATGAAAAGCAAGACACTACTGAATGCCTGAACAATAATAGTAGATCTGGATTCCATTCACATTTGTCCTGGATTGGACCTCTCTGTGTTTCAGTTCTCTCATCTGTAAAATGACAGGGTCAAATTAGATGGTATTTGGAATGTCATCACTAAAATATATTTATTGTAGTTTTTGATGCTTCTTTCTTCTTCCTCTCTCTACCAAGAAAGGAATGAAGTCAATATTCTGACCCTGAACCATAAAGGGTTCTTTATAATATATGTACCTTCTAAACCTTTTACTGCTCTGAAAATTTAGTAGTTGATAACCTGGAACTGTCTCCTTTCTTTTTAAGATCATATAGTTTGCTTTACTGGGCTGTTGCTAAGCAAGAAAAATTTCCTTAGTTTGAATCTTTATACTATATTGTACAATAAAAGGAAAGCAAACATCTTAGTTGAAAAAAAAAAAGTCTAACCCTGCTATTGTCGTTTAGTTATTTTTTGGTTGGGCCCAATTCTTAATGACCCCATTTTGGATTTTTTTTTTTTTTTTTTTTGCAAAGATACTGGTGTGGTTTGCCATTTCCTTCTCCAGCACATTTTACAGATGAGGATCTGAGGCAAACAAGGGTAAGTGACTTGCTCAGAGTTGTATGGAGTGGAAGTTGAGGGGACCTTAAAAATTCCAAAGTTCACCCTCTTTAACCATCATTAAAAAATATGACCTAGGAAATCCATCATTTAAAATATAATGCTTTATTGAGAGAGAGAGACAAAGAGAAAGAGAGAAAGAAATTTGGGGGCGCTGCTTCAAGTCTCACCGAAGACAACTGCCCCCAAAGATTTACAGAGAGAGAGAAATGACCAGGTCTGCCTCATACTAACCAGTCACTGACTTACAAACAAAATCATCCCAATACAAAATATTCCTCCAGATTTACAGAAACACTTCTAACTTATAAGAAGATAAAATAGAATTAACATTCCAAGAGGTTGGAAACAGTATTTTGAATAGCCATGCTATACAATGATTTTCATTGGAGACATTCCAGTAAATTAACATCTTCAAGAAATTGGAGAATAGCTTCACAGTGGGTACATTCAAACAGGTTTTAGTCCAGAAATAAAGGGACAGGAATATTATACAAAGGGAGTTAGGGGGGCTTATCTAGGAAGGGCCTATGTCGGCATCCATCAACCCAGCCACCTGGGTTTGACTTCCTGGAAGAAGCTTCCAAGCCAAAAGGGTACTCAAGATTGGTCATTGAGTCAGTTTGGGATACCCACCTCAGGCAAGTTCCCAGAGAGACTCAAAAGACTCTAACCAGAACACTTAGAAATGGATAGGGGTGGGGAGGGGGCACTATCTTTTTGGCAATATTAATAACTTGAGAATAACACTAAATTTCTCACTTTACACAGGGTCACATAGCTAAGTAAGTTTTGGAGGCCCAGAGGCCTAGCTCTCTATCCACTATGCCACTAGCTTCCCTTATTATAAAGAATACATATATTGACAATTGTTTTTTGAACAGTGATTGCTCAAAATGTTTCTTTAATATTATATAACTAAAATAGCTAGTTTTGATTGTTTTATATTTGATAAACTATTAAATGATTTTAAATAATGTTATGAACTCATGTATTCAGTCTTATCTTTCCCTAAGTAATTGAGCATTTTCTGTACTTAATACTCATTTAAAAGATTTTGATATAAAATGGAATTTGAGATGAATAATAACAAAAAGACTTTATGAAGTGTATTCACTTATGAAGAAATGTATTCGTGTGGTCTGGAGACTAGATCAGATAGTGTGTTGGTGTGGAAAGAGTTTTGAATTTGGAGTCAAGACTTGGGTTTGAATCCAAGTACTAGTTTTGTGATATTGAGCAAATTTAAATTACTTTATATTTCTGGCCTCACTTTCCTCTCCATTAAAATGAGGGATTTGTGCTAGATGCATTCTAAAATACATAGTTCAAAATCTGGTTCTGTTGATTTTATTGACAGCTGCTATTGTTGAACCACCCACATTTCAGAAATTCATATGTCCAAAAAATGCATTTTGACTTGATGAGTTTGTTGTTTAGTGAAAGGGTTTGATGTCTAAATAGATGTGTGGCCTTGGGTAAGCCATGTAATTCCTTTAGGCTTTTGTTTCTTCATTGGTAAAATGAAAGAGTTGAACTATAGATAACCTTGAAGTTCCTGAACTGAGTCCATAATTTTTAGCTCAAGGCCATTAACAAAGACATTAATTTACCAAAATCTACACAGCATATTACATTTATGTCTGATTATATCTCCCTCCTCAGCAAATTCCATTGATTCCCTGTTAACTCTACTTTTCAACCTTTTTATATAGATCATAACTGTTTTGACATGACTGTCCTGGGCACTGTGCTAAATAAGCACTGAGAATAAACAGAAAGGAAAAAAAATTATTTCCTACTCTAAAGTTTACATTCTAATGGAAAAGAAAAAAGGCAAATAGTCATATACATAGTACAAAAAGAGTAGATGAAAGGTAAACTTAGATCAGAGGAAGGCACTAGCAGCTGAATAGACTTGAGAATAGTAGAAGGTGGTATTTAAACTGTCTTAAAGATTATTGTAGGTATGGATGAACTGTCAGCACCAACATAAAGGCATAAAAATGGGAAGTGGAGCATAATTTTGGTTCCCTATCTCCTTGACCTCTTGTGATAACCTTGTAAAACTAATTTCTCTTTATTGAGAGAGTATTTTACCAAATGATTGCCATTATTTGTTAGATTTCTGGTTTTCTCCATCAAAACCTTGGAGAAGTTTCTTCCTCGGTTTGATTTCCACATCAAAGATTCTATGGAACCTCATGTACTTCAAGATGTGGAGGATTGGATATATGCTTTAAAATCGAAGTATTTCTAATTTAGCTGGTTAAGAGATTTTTGGGGTGAAGTTCTGTTTACCTTGATTATAACTTACGTTTCCATTCTTTTCTATTTTTTTTTTATTTTGTTGGTGAATAATTCTTTGCAGTTGGAATTGGGTTACCTGATAGGTGGTCAACTCCCCCTCCCCCCACTTTTGCTTGTACTAGTGGTTTTCTAGCTTTGCTCTAGAATTTGAAGACAGCGTATCTGACTTTAATCTGACGTTTCTCTTTTGAGAACTGAATTAGATTGGTTGTATTCCCTTAATTTTAATAGATCTAGGAAATTCTTTTGATTAATGTCTTGAAAAATGGTGGTTAGACTTTCAGGTAATTCAATTATTTAAAGTTTATCTATTTGACTCTGACTTCAGGATCTGTCATCTTTGCATATGGTGTCTTAAGAATTTTTTCCAGTTGAGCTATCTTTTAGTGGGTTTCCATTCTACACATTTTATTATCCATTGAATTCTTTATATTCAACTTTTTTTTACTGTTTTTCCCCCAAGTTTACTCCTCCCTTCTGATTTCTTTTTCTGTATCAGAGAGCCTATTTTCCTTTTAAACTTCCCTCATTTCCTTTATTATCACTTATTCTTCTGCTTGTTTTTGGAAAATTGTATATATTTAGAGGTTGGATTGAGGAGCTGGTCCATCTTCTGACTAACTTTTTGGAGCAGAGTTTCTTAACCTGAGGTCTGTTAACTTGTTTGAAAAAATATTTTGATAATTGTTTTTCGGTATAAATGGTTTGCTTTTTAGTTGTATGTATTTTTTATGTTTAGAAACATAAGAGCCATTCCCCAAATTATGTGTCCTATATCTGGACAGACAGTTTTCTGTGGAATGAAGCAAAGCTCTCAATAAATGTGAAAAAAAAATGCTCTAAATCACTAATAATCAGAGAAACAGAATCGAAAAAATCTGAGGTTCTAGTTCATTCTCATAAGATTGGCAAAATATTCACAAGAGAGGAAAATAGCATTCTGGAGGGAAGCGAGAGGGAATGAGTTTTTATTCACTGTCTACTATGTACCCAGGCACATTTGGGTTTTACACTATATCTCAAAGAAAAAAGGAAAAGTACTCAAATGTACAAAGAGACTTGAAACAACTCTTTTTGCAGTAGATGGAAAAGATCTAGAAACTGACAGAAATATTCATCAATTGTGGGGAATGGCTAGATACAAATTATAACATATGAATGTGATGGAACCTGTATAGATAGAATATTTTCTTGCTTTGAAGTTGCTTTTACAATAAAATCAAGGTCCAGTTCCTTTTTAATTTCTTCCGTCTTTGGGAACTTCTTGTTGAAAACTCTTTCCATCAGTGTGAAATAGGCAACTTGTCTGTAATTTTTCCATTTGTATCATATCACAACTATATATTCTAGAAAATCCTAAAAAAAGTTAAAGTAGAACTTTTGTCTTTAGTAGGTATCACCCAGTGGCACCTGTATCAAAACAGTTTATGAGAGACCTTCTTTAACAAAACCATATTATCTAAATAGGATACCCAAGAAATGGCTTCTTTATAATTTTTTTTAATAGCAAAGCTGTATGTAGTGTATTTATTGTGGTAAAGAGAGATTCCATGAAGATAGCTGAAGAAAGAGCTGTGGAGAGTTTAGAAATTGGCAGGACATCAAAGGTCACCAAGTACATCCACTGTGTCCTGGGCTACCATCAATCATCCTGACTTTTGCCTTGCCATTGGACTTTGATGATTCCGATAAAAAAAAAAATGAGGTTGATGACTACCACTGTACCTCACTTAAATCTGATTCATGCACAATTCAAGACATTTCCCTGTGATGTCATTAGTCCTCTTCGAAATGAAGTATGAATAACATTTAGTATGTTCTATTTTTAATGGTATTCAAAAGGTTAAATTAACAGTAGTATCTGAGATAACCCCATCTTGGGTCCATAGGTGCCTTGAGTAATTCATAATTTGGATCCTACTTCCCCTTCCCCTTGATATGCCAACACTTTTTTTTGGTTAGATGGATGTGGGAGCATGATGTAGTTTTGATAAGAAGTACCCCCATGAAATGGTGCCACTAGGGGTAATATTTTCAAATAACATTTTGGATTCTGAAAAAGTTGTCTTATAAATGTTAATTAGGGTATATACTTTTATGAGTTTGGTTTGCTGATCATGCCCCTCATTACTTCTCCCATAGCATATCTAAGTATAATCCTTCTGGGTTACACATTTCCAAACTTAAAAATAAATTAAAAAAAACAGTTGAGGGGGGTAGCTCAGTGGATTGAGAGTCAGGCCTGGAGACTGGAGGTCCTAGGTTCAAATCCAGCCTCAGACACTTCCCAGCTGTGTGACCCTGGGCAAGTCACTTGACCCATTGCTACCCTTACCACTCTTCTGCCTTGGAACCAATACACAGTAAGGTAAGGGTTTAAAAACAAACAAACAAACAAAAAAACAGTTGAGTCACTCAACTATTTAGAAGCACTTTCCACCTGAAGTACTCATGGCAAGTGTACAAGAAAAAGTATCACTGTAGTTTATACCCCAATAGTTGTTGAATAGGATAAAGGAAAGAAAATCTGTGAAAAATTTGATAAGATCTTCCAAACCAACCATTCAATCAACAAGTATTTTTGCACATAGTAAGCACTTGATAAATGCTGAATTGACTGAATTGAAGGATATCCAGGTGCATTGCTTTGGTTGGTATTACTTAACTATTCCTCCATTATCCTCCCTGTTTTATAAGGGTAGAGATGGAACAGAGTATCAGCAAATGACCATAATGTGACTTTTGATAAGGAAGAATATAATGTATTTTGAAAATTTTTCCTCAAAAAATGGTTAATTTCCCAGACCAAACTGGAAGAGGCCTTGATGTAATACAGCCTAATCTTTTTATTTTACATTTGTATTGTCTTTTGAGGGAAGTGAATTTTCCTGATAAAGGAGACTCTGGTCCCACCCAAATGAAGTTGATTAAATGACATATTTTATGTTACTATTTATTTTTTAAAATTATTTTCTTGTTGATAATGAGAAAAGATAGATAATGATAAGGAGTAGCTTAGTGGATAAAATGCAGGACAATTCAGGAAGCTCTGAATATGAATTCCTCCTTAAGATACTTGACTAGCTGTGACCTTGGGTAAGTGACAAAACTTCTTTATTTCAGTTCTCTCTTCTGAAATAAAGGGATTGGACTAGGTGGTCTCTAAACTTCCTTTCAGCTCTAAATTGATGTTCCTTTGAGACCTGCTAGCATAGGAGGTAGCCTTGTATTTGAGAGGGAGGAAGTTAGAAGCCTTGGATGTAAACCATTTCTGCTACAAACTAGCTTTATGACCATGAACAAGTAATTTAATAGCTCATGTTTAAATAGTTTTCCTTACAGTTATTTCAGTGAGGTAGCAGGTAGTACAAGTATTGGTTCAGTTTACTTATGAGAAGACTTGGGGACAGAAAGTTTGATTTGCCTGTGTTAACTGGGAAAAAACACAACTATTAAATAGTCAGAAAAACCACTCTTTAATTAAGGAAAGGGGTTCAGTGCTTTCCTCAAGGCCTTCACATAGAGCTGTTAATTTAGAGTCAAAATTGGAATGAAATGAGACACCCATTAGATGTCAGAGCAGGGAAGGAATGATCATCCAGGGGAAAAAAAGTATTGATTCAGCCAAATACAGCTTTCTTGCCTTGTATCGTCCTGGTGTCTGAGACTTTGGGGAGTGAGTCCCTTACATATGGGTTCTTTTACACCCACTCAGAGCCCCAAGACCCTGGTTGCTCTGGTCACTGATCTCTGAGAGAGCCAACTGCATAAGATTGGCAACTCTAAGACAAAAGAATTTGGGAGACCTATATGCCATTGGAGGGGTTTGACATTACCATAGCTATAAGGAAATGGGAGTGTTCAAACTATACTGACCTCCACACTATCAAGTTTGGGAAAGGAACCCTAGCTAGAGGAGTACTTGGCATTTGCCTAATCCCACCTAACTTGGATTATCATTTACCTTGGGGTCTGTCATTCAGTCTGAAACTGCTAGCCTACATGGGAACCAGTACAAACTTTGGGGTCTCCAATTTACTAGCTAACTGTAAACTTGGGGTTCAGCAGATCTTACTAGGCTACAAATTGGGGGTTTCTAGATTCCATGTTGACACTATCAAAAAGCCCATTTAAATTCCTATTGATATAAATTATTCTTTAGGCTGAACCAACCTTCCGTTCTTTGAATCCAGCTAGGCTACGGTATATAATTTTTCCAATCTAATCAAGCCTATTTGCTCATTTTTTATATTTATGTCATATTCCCCACTGTAATCCCCCACTATAGAGCCATGCTTACATTAAAGAATAAAAAAGAAGAAAATGCTTGTAAAGTTAACAAAAATCTTAAAAGTCTTAACATTGTATGCATTATTCCACAGCTATGGCCCCTTCCACTCTTCAGCTCTGCAATGAAGCGAGGGGGGAGAAGTATCTTCTCATTTCTCCTTTGAGATTAAGTTTAATTATAATTTTTATAATTTGATTGCTGTTATTTCTATTGTTAACTTGGAAATAATACAGAACTACCAAAGTAGTCAGAGAAATCTAGTCTTTAATCAGGAATAGGGATAGGTCCATATTTAGCCACCACACAGAGCCCAACACCAAATACCACACAGGGCTCATACCCTGGGAACTGTGGGAACCATATTCCTGGGAGAAGGCACTCTGCTAAGTGCCAGCTCCGATGCCAACTCCGCCCCATTAGAAAAACACCATGCAGAGTGCCAGCTCCCCAGAGAAACAGAACCTGGGGGTCCCTTTATACCTTCTGGGGAATTAGGTATGGGATTTGTAGCCAGCCTCTGGGGTATGAAGGAGAGGTCAGCTATATATCCTGACTTCTGAGAGAACTTTTAACATAACAAGAGAAGCTTCTAAAACAGAAGGCATTCATTTGGGATTATGTCCACCCCCCCCCCCACACACACACACATATTAGGGTCCCCAAACAGTCTTGGGTCTTTAGTTCAAACCAAAACAAGTGTGCCTGGCCCTGGAGTTTCTCAAAGAGCAGGGGTAAACTGAGGCCTCCAGATTTCCTGTTGATACTATTTACATTGTTTTAGTCATTGTGTACATTTATTTTTTCACTGACTTCCTTAGAAAGTCATTGGATTCTCTGAATCAGAAAATGTAGGCATTTTAGTTATTTCCTTTTCATAATTCCAGAATGTTTGGACAACTCCACCAAAATGTGTTAGTGTATCCATCTAACCCCATCAACATTGATTATTTCTGTTTTGAAATCTTTACCAATTTGCTTTTAACATCTATTCTTAAGGCTCCTCCTTTTAATCATAAATTTCCTGGGTGCAGTACTCTATGCTACTTTTTATTGATTTTTCTAAAATGGCCTTTTCAGTCTACTATAATTTTGATTACTTAAGAGATTGTGTTATTCCATTATTCAACGCTATACGGGATCATTGGAAATATACTGATGCTCAAGAATTTTTTTTTTTATGTTAGACTTTGTGTTGGAATTATGGAAAGAACTTTACAGTTTCCCAAATGTCCTCTTTATCCTATTCAATTCTGAGTCCAGCTCTTCTTTCTATAATCCCTGTTATAATACATGTTAACTTGGAAATAACACAGAACTACCAAAGTAGTCAGAAAAACCACTGTTTAATCGGGATAGGGATAAGTCCAATATTTGGCCTTTTACTCAGAGTCTGGCGCCACAACTTTTACAGGGTTTATACCCTGGACTCTGGGGACATATTCCTGGGAGTGCTACTACTCTAGATGTGAGGTCTCCAAGGAACAAAAGAAATTGGGAAACCTACATACCATTTGGGAAGATCCTGGGGCAAGGAAAGAGGATTGTATCCTGTCAATATGGTAATGTCTATCCAGTTTGGGAAAGGATTCATAGCCAGAGGCTAGAAAGTAAGGGAATGGGCTTTCTACCATTGATACTAAACTGGTGATCCCTGCCCTAGTGTGGGTCTTTGGAAAAGGGTATGATACTATAGGGATGACTACCTAAGACAAAAGAATATTTAGCATTTACCTTAGGGTCCATTATTCAGTCTGAAACTGCTTGCCTGAGATTCCCTTCTGTGTGGATTCTCAGGGGAACCGGGAACTAGGACAAGCTTTGGGGTCTCCAATTTACAAGCTAGTTCTAAAACTTGGGGTTCATCAGATCCCACCAGGCCACAAGTTTGGAGTCTCTGGATTCCACATAGACACATACATTGGACATAAAATGATGTCTTGGATAAGCAAATTAAAATCAAACTGAAGGCTCTTCCTCACATTTATTTTAGTGGAGGATATAGATAAGGATAGAGACCTGATCATGATTTCATTGATGGATCCTCCTAAGTGATATTGCTCCTATAATTTAGTACTTTTTTTGCATTTTAGGGTAAAGGACAAAAATATTTGCTATTGTTTTCAGCATCCTTTGATGCTGAAAGAATGCAGAATGTTCCTATTTTTATTAGCAGTACAAGTTACTGAAACTTTTGTGTTGTAGTTGCTACCATTTCAACAAGTTTTTCTTTGAAATTTTCAAATTTCTCAGAAGGGAGACACTTATGTAATACCCAGCTGCAGATATTCTAGTCTTTTTGTGTGTGATTGTTCTTCCAAGAGAATTCCAGAAACAATTATGAGATTTAAAAGTTAAGATTGTTTTAGTTAGGACAAACTAGGTGGTACAGGAAATGCCAGGATTGGTGTCCAGAAGATTTCTGAATTCAAATTCAGGCATAACTTCAGTCCTCTAGCCTCTAGCACAACTGGCTTAGAGACCCTGGGGAAAAAATCACTTTACTGTTTGCCTCAATTTCCTCATCTATAAAATAAACTGGAGAAGGAAACGGCAAACTATTTTAGTGTCTTGGCCAAAAATACCCCAAATAGGATCATGAAGAGTCGGACATGACTGAACAACAGTAACATAGAACTGAAATGATTAACTAAAGCTTATTTACCTTGCTCTTTCTGTAATAATACTTGATGTTCTGGATAACACCTAGTTCATAAATTGAGTCAATGATGGTAACATTGTCAGACATCATGAAAATAATATTAACTACCTCTTTTCCAGAGCTATGAGATTGAGAATTGTGTAGCATTAATAATAAGGTTTCATTATTTTATTACAAATGCAAAAAAAGGTAATAAAATATAGTGATTTTTGTTTTTCTGTGACTTATAATTGACAGCCATTGATACATGTTATGTTACTTAATGAAAGATTTAGGATTGTCTTTTATTTTTTTTTTAATTCTGAGGTATTATTTTTATGTGACTCTTTAGCATAAGAACAGAAATTAATAAAGTAAATCATGTATTTATTAAGCCCCAGATATATGCCAAGCACTATAAATTTGTCTTTACCCTCTTTGAAACTGGTGAAAATAGTTTCATGAACTTATTTAGGGTAGATGTTTAGGGTAGGTAAAGTATAGTAAAATATGTGAGTTTAATTAAACATCATTATAAAGTTGTTTAGGGCGTAGACTGTTGGGCATTATACCTTTTCAAATAGTTACACAGCACTTTCTAGCATTATTGAGAGCTGATTAATTTATACATTATAAATCTTAAACATTGAGCTTTCTAGTGTCTAATATTTAACAAACATTTACTACAAAATCATAACTGCCCCATTTTGGAGATGCATAATGTTTGTTCTGTATTCTGTTCATAATTAAAGAACTTCAGTACTCTGGTATTTTCTTTATGTCTGTGAATATATCTGTTCATCTAGCCTTACCGGCTACATACGTTTTGTCTTCTTGAGCTCCAGTTTTGCTATCTGAAAATTTATCAAGGGGACAGACTTATTTTGCTTGGCTCTAGGAGACTTGATTGAGGAACAATGAAGTTGAAGTTTTGGAGAAAGGCAGATTTCAGCTTCATGTAGATAGCATTTGTGTACCAGAATTCCTTAAGGCAAAGAGTACAAGGACCTTGTGTAAGAACATTTAAGCCATTCTTTTATTCTTGCTTGATGACCTTTTTTTTTCAGATCCTATCATCCCACCTATTAACTTTCATTCCCAATTTTGTGTTATCTGCAGATTTGACAAGCATGCTATTATTCTGAATTACTGATTAAATATGTTCTATCAGTGCTATTCTCTTGCCAAAGCTGGGTTTTTCCCACCATCCACCTTTTTTGCTACTCATAAATTGCTGAATGAAGCAGGAGAAAATCTCACAGTCATGGTTTACATATATCTAGTTATCCAACCTCACTTGGGCTATTACTGAAGCAAGGAAGTCTTTCTATTCTTCCTTAATTGATTATCTTATTCTCTACAAATGCTAATTCCAATCTTTTTTTTCCCCCTTCTTCCTCATTTCCCTTCTCTTTCAACTGAGGATTTTGACTCTTAATTCAAATAGAGACTCTTCTCTATGAACTAAATCTTCTTCCATTCTCTTGAAATCAAAACTTCTTTATATCATCTTCCACTTTATTCCCCCAATCTCTGGCAGAGGTGGCCCTTCACTAAAGCCAGCCTCTGCATGTGCACTCAGTCCTTTACTTTCCTGTCTTCTCTAACAGATTATATCCTCCATTATCTTCCCTACCTCAAAACCTCTTTCATATCCTTGAAATTCTTTTACTAGATACTGTCATCCCCTCAAACAATCATCCTATAGCCTCCTTGTTTCCTCAGCCAAGCTTCTTGAAAAAATTATGTTTTTTGTGCCTCCACTTCCTCACCTCTTTCCCTCATTCTTGAAAATCGCTATTAAAGAAACAGCAATATATTTCGAAACATGTCAGTAGTCAGAGTAATCACTTTAATAATTGCTACCTAAATGTGATTCCAAACCAGATAAATTAATATTGAGCCTTAGTTTTTATATATTTAAAAAAGTCAAAAAAATAAGTTACCAGCTTTATGTTAATTCATTTCCCTTTCACCTGAATTTCCTTTACTATCTCTTTTAAGGCCTTCACATGATCCTTATATTCTAGTTTTTGTTCATCCTTTTCTCATTTCTTCTGAAGTATTTTATCCCTTATAGTTTCTACGATATGGTAAAATAATACATTTTTAAAATCTTTCTTGAATTGTTTGATATTTTATTTTCAGCTATGTTAATCTTATCTTTCTTTTATTCCTGGGATGCAGAAATTCCAGTCCAGTGCCTCATTGTTACCTGGAGGTAACTGTTTTTGAAGGTTAGCCCAGTAGGGTGTAAGTTTTTTCAGGTTTTATAGCGATAGAAAGATTTTGAATATAGTCCTGACAGTAGGGATTATATATTGTTTCTTTCTTTTTTTTTTTTTAAACCCTTACCTTCAGTCTTTGAGTCAATACTGTGTATTGGCTCCAAGGCAAAAGAGTGGTAAGGGTAGGCAATAGGGGTCAAGTGACTTGCCCAGGGTCACACAGCTGGGAAGTGTCTGAGGCCACATTTGAACCTAGGACCTCTGGTCTCTAGGCCTGGCTCTCAATCCACTGAGCTACCCAGCTGCCCTCTATATATTGTTTCTGAACACCAGTCAGACTAAGAATAGGCAGGATTATTATTAGAAGGCTACTTGATTGTGAAGTTTTTGGTTTTGTCAATCTTTGAAACCAAGGAAAAGTACAAAATGGCTCTTAGGTCTTATGAGACCCTTTTATTTACACTCTTCACTGATGGTGAAAAGGTGGTAGGAAAAGGGGCAGAAAGTATGAACAATCACAGTTTTTAGATAATTCATAAATTTTGGTGCTTTAAACATGGCATCCTTGTGTGAGTGACCAAGTGAAAAGGTAATGAACAAGTTGATGGAGTTGATTTTTGTGTGGTTACAAAATATTTCATAGGTGATTTCATATTTAAAGCACTCATGGTAAGTATTAACAATAAAGACTACCATGTAACGATTTTAGTTTATGTCTAATATGTTTTGAGCAGATTGAAGAGATAAAAATTTTTGATAAAATCTTTATATGATTCTTCAAATTAAATCATATATATGCTGAAACTTGGGGTACTTAAATGAAAGTTGTACCAGACTTGTAGGCTACACCAGAGTCTCATGATTTTATATATATTATGTGTATTTTCTTAGTAAAAAAGACTTAAGAAAGTGTTAGAGCAGTGACTGAACACATTGAAAAAAAAAGCTTGATTGTAATTTTTTGTTTTGTTTTGTTTTTATATTTTTAAACCCTTAACTTCTGTGTATTAGTTCCTTGGTGGAAGAGTGGTAAGGGTAGGCAATGGGGGTCAAGTGACTTGACCAAGGTCACACAGCTGGGAAGTGTCTGAGGCCAGATTTGAACCTAGGACCTCCTGTCTCTAGGCCTGGCTCTCAATCTACTGAGCTACCCAGCTGCCCCTTGATTGTAATTTTAATAGGAAACATTGTTTTTGATGTGGAAGCCATTCCTGAACCACTAACTTGTTAAAGATTAAAATGAATTAAAAGTAGGAAGAAAGAATTAAAATGAATAAAAGTCGGAAGAAAGAATAAAAATGAGAAAAAGAGTGGAGGTGCAATTAAAACAACACTAATCTGACTTAATAACAAGCTATTAATGCAAAGAGTGGTTTATGTGTAGAGAAAAGGACAATTAAACAATTATAATAACTTCATTCAAAAGTTTTACTATTATGTTACTTGGTCTTATTTCGAGGGACTACAAGATCGACTATATATCGGTTATTGACTATAAAGAATTTGAGTTTTCCTTCCAGTGATCTTTTAATGATCATTATGTTAGTCACTTCTGTTTATTTTTTTTTCTGTATCACTTTATATAATTCTTTTCATGTTTCTCAATCTCATTTACTGTTTCTTTACTGCATAATACATACATATTCATAACTTTAAAAATCTATTTTGTAATCATTGGACTTTGTTTTCAGTTCTTTTGCTGACATGGTCTTGCTAACAAATATCTTAACATGATAAACTGCCCATTTTCTATACCGTTTCTAAACTGTCTATTTTCAATACTTGGCTAGACAAACTTTAGAACTTGCCCATCATACATAATTTGTTATAACAATTTTTCCCCAGTTTGTTGCATTCCTTCTAATTTTGTTTGCATTGGTTTTATTTGTACGAAAACTTTTTAATTTGATATCAAAATCATTCATTTTACATTTTGTAATCTACCTCTTGCTTGGTCTTAAATTCCTTCTTTTTCCACATCTGACAGGTATATCATTTTATGTTTATCTAATTTAGTTATGGTTTCACTTCAGTCATTTATCCATTTTCAATGTATCTTGGTATAGGGTGTGCATCACACATACCTTGAGCAAATATTATAAGTAGTGAGTTGGGCAGAGGATTGAATTGAACAGTTTACTGAATTACTTTTGGGAAATTGTATAGGTCTTTTAATTGGCTCCCCCAGACTTCTTCCAGAAACCAGGGACATCTTTTTAAAAATACCATTATTCATTCTTTTTGTATTGTCCTATGACTAGAAGTCATGGAACAGTGAAGTCTTCAAAGAACTGGTAAAAAGGTAGCATCCAAAGAGCATAGGAAATGTGAATTAGGCCACAGCTCTGAAGAAGCAAGGGATTACTTAGAAGCAGAAGAGAAAGGACTATAATCAAAGAAATAGATAAGTGATGAAGTGTGAGAGTGTATATGCTTCATTGCTATCCTCCAATTTCTTGGGCAGTCTTCCTTGTGGTGAATTTAGGGGAGAACACAAGACAACATAGGCAGAGATGGCTAGTTTGTTATCTGCACTATTACGAGTAAATATCTAGGTGAGATAGAGTTCATTGTCTATGTGAATTTTGTCTCCCTTATTGGTAAGCTTTTTTTGAAGGCAGAGATCATTTATTATATTGTTTTGTATCCCTTATGAGGCTAGCAAAGTGTTAAGTAAATGGGGTTTCAATAAGTACTTTTTGGCTGAAAAGTTACATTTGGTATGACTCAAAACTTTCTATTTTGTCTTGATAGTTTCTTTTATTTTATTAGTGGTTCCTGGTGTTTTTAAAAAGAGTTTAATGATTTTTGAAAGTGTATATTTAGAATTTAAGAATAAACTTAGTGTAAAGTTGATGGTTATGTGATGAAATTCTTTTTAGAATTCTGTTTAAAATTTATTGTTTCCTTTTTTTTTGCATCAGTTAATTCATCTTTAATCCTTATTGCCTCTTGCCCTCCAACACTTTCCTATAAAGAAAAACATTTAAGCAAAGCTAACTCTAGCATTGTATACTACCACATTCTATATTTTCAGGCATCTGCTTTTCTACTGAAAAGAGAGGAAGGCATAATTCAAAAGAATTCTGCCATCTTAAAGGAAGCAAGTCAATAAACATGAATCAAGTACTTACTATGTGCTAGGCATTTTGGCAAGTTCTGAGCATACAAAAAAAGCTTGAAGATAGTCTCTTCTATTAAAGAATTTACAGTTTAGTGTGGAGGCAACATGAAAACCATTGTGTGCAGTTAAGCCATATTCAAGATTATTTTGAAGTAGACAGAGACCACTAGAATTTAGGTGAATTGGGAAAGATTTCCTGTATAAGGTAGGATTTTAGCAGGGACTTGAAGGAATCCAGGAGGTGGAACTTGGAGAGAGAGAGCACTCCAGCTATAGGAGAAGCCAATGAAAATGCCCAAGAATCTTGAGATGGAGTTTGTTGTTTAAGGAATTACATGGAAGCCAAGGACTCTGGATAGTCTGTGAAAGGGATGAAAATGTAGGAAGCTTGGAAAGATGTGTAAGGGGCAAGTTAAGAAGGACTTTGTATGCCAAACAGAAGATCCCCCTAGAACTGTGATGGTGAATCTATGGCAAGTGCACCAAACTTGGCATGCAGAGATCTCTCTTTCTCTCTCAGTGGGCACGAGTGCTGTTGTCCACCAGAGTTAGTTACTAGAAAGGCAGAGGGATTCGAATGGAGCTGCTCCCTTCCCCCTCTCCACTGTGCCTCCCTGCTCCTCTGCCCAGAAGCCTAATGGAAGCCCTTACTCCCTCCTCTGAGCAGAGCTCTTTCGCCACTCCCTTCCTTTTTGCCCTCCCTTGTCTGGGGTAAGGGGTGGGGGACATAACACTTGTCTCTAAAAGGTTTGCTAGCACTGCCCTAGAATGTGTGAGTAGAGGAATGAGGTGGTCAGCCCTATGTTTTAGGAAGATCATTTGACAACAGAGTGGAAGATGGATTGAAGTGGAGAGAGACTTGTGGCAGGGGAGGCTAACCAGTAGGCTACTGCTGAAGTGAAGGCAGAAGCTAATTAGGGGCTTTGTAATGTCATGGTGGTATCAGTGTCAGAAGAGAGAAGGAAGTTGTGTGTGAGATGGTTGGGGAAGGTAAAAAGGGTATCCTGGAACTCCCGAGTTCAAGTTCTACCTTTTATTCTTACTGTGTAGTCCTGGGCATGTCATTTAACCTCTTCAGTATTCCAGGTCAGTGATGTTAAAATTATAGAGGGATATCCCCATAGCCATACATTGACTTAGAAAACTACAAATTAATATTATCTATGTTTTATTTTATTTTTGTTCATTTTGTTAAACATTTCCCAAATACATTTTAACCTGGTTTGCTATGAATTTGACACCTATTCTAGGTAACTTTTTCTTGTGAAATCATAGACTCTACTATTTAGTGTAGTGTTCTTCAAGAACTCTTTCACCCGACAGAAACTAAAAAATGGATGTTTTCTTGCTTAATGATGGGTGGTAAACAAGCCTGAGGCAGAGCAAGAATTAAAGCCCAGAGTGTCAGAATGTATTCTGTCTCTAAATTATGTTTATTCTTCCTGCAAATATTTTATAGACCCACTTTTATAAATTCCAATAAAGCCTTTATTTTAAACATTTAACTTTATAAAAGTTTAACTTATGCTCTTTGCATCATATACATTTCCTAATGTATGTATTCAAAGTCCAATAAAACCTGCCCTTTTAAGCACACAAAAGAAAAAATTGTTCATCAAAACCAGCCATACAAAGCAGTTGCACTTGAGAACTTGGGAGGCAGCTTTAGAGTGAATGGAATGTTGAACTTGGACTGTGGAAGATCTGGGTTCATGATTCTTTATAATTATTAACTATGGGTAAGGCAGTCAATAAACATTTATTAAGTGCCTGCTATGTGTCAGATGGCTTCAATTTTTTCAGGAAAATGAGGCAAGGTTCTCAACTGAGAGCGAAGGGAGGAGCCATGAGAGATTTGGGGAGTTTGTTAGGCCTATAGATTTCACTGTTGCCACATGCCCCCTTTCTTTCCTGAAAATTGTCAGGATCCTGGAATAGGCCTTAGGCCTTCATCATCTTACTCATGTACTATTGCAAGTCTGCCGTTTGGTTACTCTGCCACAACTTTCACCTCACTCCAGTGGTCAAAATGATTTTCCTAAAGTGTAAGGCTGACCATGTCACTCCTCTACTCAATAAACTCCAGTGGGTCCTTTTCACCTTTAGGATAAAATAGGAAACATTTTTTTAATAGTTCAAAGATTCTTGTAAACTAGCATTCTCTTACCTTTCCAGTCTAGTTACACCTTAAACCAGTGATGATGAACCTTTTAGAGAACATGTGCCGTGTTCCCCCCTTCCCCCTAGCTCCCATGGTATGGGTCATATAAGAAATGTCCTCAGCACAGGTGAAGAGGGGGAGGAGAGTGGTCAGAGCACTCTACTCCCTTCTAGCTCTGCTGCCTGTGAACTGCCCACCTTACCCCCCCTATGTACTCCCATTGGGCTGCTAGGCAGAGGGGCAGGTGAAGTGAAAAAATGTAATCAGGCATGGTGGAGAGGGGGAAGGGAGCAGCTCCTCCTGAGTCCCTCTGCTTTTTTAGTAACTAGAGTGGGGTAGTTGGGGGTGGTGGTGCATGTGCCAACAGAGAGCACTCTTGTGTGCCATAGGTTTGCCATCACTACCTTAAACCTTTCACTCATTCTTTGATCCAGTAACACTGGTCTCTTTTTTTTCTTTTTTTTTTTTTTTTTTAACCCTTGTACTTCGGTGTATTGTCTCATAGGTGGAAGATTGGTAAGGGTGGGCAATGGGGGGGGGGTCAAGTGACTTGCCCAGGGTCACACAGCTGGGAAGTGGCTGAGGCCACATTTGAACCTAGGACCTCCTGTCTCTAGGCCTGACTCTCACTCCACTGAGCTACCCAGCTGCCCCCTCTTTTTTTTCTTAAACAAACCTCTCTATTTTCCATGTCTATAATGCTTTCCCTCTTCATCTCTGTCTCCTGGCTTCCCCAGTTAATTTTAGGTTCTAATTAAAATTCCACTGTCTACAGGAAGCCTTTCACAATCCCTCCTAATTTTAGTGCTTTCCTTCTATTAATTTCCTGTTTATCCTGTATATAACTTGTTTGTAAATATTTGTTTGCTTGTCTCTCCCATTAGATTGTGAGGTCCCTGAGGGCAGGAGACTCTCTGGTTTTTCTTTGTGTCCTCAGTATTTAGTTAGCTCAGTGCCTGGCACTAACTGACTGAAGAGCAGCTGTGGTGAGTGAGGTAGTAAAGTTAATTTGAGAGATGTAAAAGGATTGCCTTGCTGCAGTGAGAGCAATATTGGAAGTTATGTGGCATAAAATTGGTTTTGTGGTTTTCTCCATTTTAGCTCAGTGGCTTGAGTATAGGAGTGAAGGCAACTAATGGTGGGAGTGATCATGGCTGAAGCTTGGCAGGGCAAGATTGACAGGATAAAAGGGCAAGGATAGAGTACAATATAGAGCTGAACTTATTTATTACCAGGGATTCTAGGGAAAGGAGAGAACTGAGGGACTGGAAATCACGACGTATACAAAGAATACCATTTGGGTTGTAAGGCTGAGGAATTGTTGGAATGACAACAGATTCGGGTAAGGTGGAAGTGATCCAGTTTGTGAATGATGACAAGATCAAGGGGATGGTTTTTTCTGTGGGTGTCTGAGGTGTGCTGGAGGAGTTGGTCATTTAAATGAATAATTTGAGGAACTATAAAACTAAGTGTGTTTGAGAGGGAATATCAATATGTATTTTGAAGTCCCCTAATGTGCTAATAGAGATAAATAATGCCCACTTTGTAGGAAGGCTTAGATGTGATTAATATTTGCTTAGCAAACTTTTAAAGAATTATAGAAATGTCAATTGAGGTAAAGTATGGAAGGCAGATATTGGAATAAGTAAGGAAGACCTAGATTTGAGTCTTGTATCTGCTGTCACCAGGACGTTTTCCCTTTCTCTTGTTAGATTGGTATGGAAGATGGTGGTAAGAAAGAATTCAAGTGGAGTTCCCTTCCTCTAGCCTTCCTATTTTGCTTTCTCTTTCCCCAAACCCCAACAACTGCCTAGAATATCTAGTTGCTACCTGTTTACAGTGTTTGGATGGGAGAAAGATAGTCATCTATTCCTTCTGGTAAGACTACAAGACCTTATAATTTGCTTTGTACTTGGTCCTCCAGCTTGTACTGTATATCTAGGCTCAGAAAACTTCTCTAGAGTCTGATACCTCACTCCTCTCCCCTTGCTTTAAGCCTGTCTATTTGCCCTTCATCTGATGGAATTCTAGTTTATATATTATTTGAAGGGAACGTCTTGGAGAGTAGAGGTTGCTTAGGTTATTTTTCTGTTTGTATCTCCAGGACATGCTTTTTCATTCATCATTTATTCATTCAATATATTATAGAATAATTTTTTAAGTTCATAATTTTCTTTAAATAGCAAACATGAGGGATAACTAATTAACCAATTAATATTGCTACTAATAAATTCTTCAGATCTTGACATTTTACATTTCTTAATACATATCCTGATATTATTTCTAAAACACTTTTAAAAGCTATGTTAAGTATGACTTGGTTAAAGTAGATGTAAAACTATAATTTTGACTAAAACCTATGAATCTAAAACATAATTCTTTCCTTTTTTAAATGGCAGGGGCTTGCCATGAGGTGTTGAAACCTTGTTTCACTGAGTCGGAGAGACTGGACCTAAATGGCGCAGCATGACTTTGCTCCAGCCTGGCTTAATTTTCCTACTCCACCATCATCAACAAAGGTATTTTTTCCATTATCTCTTCTTCAGACTTCTAAAGATGACTCCCACAAGTTAGTAAAAAATATATGCAAACTAGTAAAAATTTAATTTATTAGTTTCCTTGTTATGGTGTCATCTTTTTGGCTTTCCTAAAATATTTAATCTTTGGAATCCAATCTCTTTCTCCCACTAATAACAATAACTTTGTAGATTTGCTTATTTTGAAAGGTAAGTTTTTTTAGAAAATCAAGTTATTCAGGTCTCTAGAATGTCTTTGCAAAAGTATTTGAACCAAAATTGAAATGCTGAAAATTCACTAGTCTAGATTTTAAACAACTAGATTCTATGGACTGTTTCAGTTTTGTATCTGTATTCCTAGTGCCTAGAACAGTGTGGCGCATGGTAGACATTTAATAAATGTTTGTGGGTTGACTGAATGACTCTTAGTGTTGATTACAAAAGGATAGGTCCTATCATGGAGTCTAGAATGGCATGGGGAGATAATCTAGATAGGCAGACCGATCAGTACGTTATGAGAGAGAGAGAGAGAGAGAGAGAGAGACAGAGAGAGAGAGAGAGAGAGAGAGAGAGAGAGAGTGTGTGTGAGTGTTGTATGTAGGGAATAAGAGATCAACTGAGTTTAGGATGTCTGTGAAACATCTTTGGAAGTTGCTAAGATCGATCTTAGTTCAATGAAATAGTATAGAGGGAAGATGTAGAGAAGTCAGGGAAGATGTAGAGAAGTCAAAAAAGATGAAGATTGAGAAAATGTCATTAGACTTTAGCAATTAAGAACTCTCTGGTCATTGGAGAGAAGTTTTCAGTTTTAAAATCTTAAAATTATTACTTGACATTTAAAAGATTTTTAAAAATGTACTTCCATACTACCATCACTAAAATTTGACATTGTCTATATGATCTAGATCAGTGATGGGCACACTACAGCCCTCAGGCCATATGTAGGCCCTCTGAAATATTCTATCCAGACAGAGACATTATTCCTAATCTGATGAATACAATGAGTAGGATACAATATGATGAAACTTTGAAAGAGTTGCCTCAGAAACAGACTGACAGATGAGCATTTCCTTTCCTTTGGCCCCCTCTTTAAAGAGTTTGCCCATTACTGATCTAGATTGTGGAACAGATTTTCTCAAAGTGATCATTTTGTAATCAGAAGAACCAAGTCTAACCTAATACGCTATCTTTTACAGCTATTTAATAGTTGTCATCAGTAGTGTAGTGAGAACAGTATAGAGAAAAATGTACAAGTCTATGGATGAGAGACCAGAATAAATTATCTCTTCCACTCATCCTCTTTAATTTCAATTTGAGAATTTAGTCTGGATTACAGAATCCAGTCAATACTCACTTCAGCCCATTATCTATTCCTTTCAGTTGCCTATATAACTTGGATACTAAATTCTTGCCTAAAAAAATTGGAAAGCAATGATTATTTTCCCTTTTTGACTGCTTCCCTTATACTAGTTACTTTCTATTTGTGTAGAAGCTTTAAATTTCATGTCATCATGTCAGTACATATTTTAAATTACCTTTATTTCCTTGTTTAAGAATACATTTCCAATCTATTGTTCTAAAGGAGAAGGGTGTATGATCCACTTATTTTTTGATGATCAAAGATTTTTAATATTCAGAATCAGTTTCCATTTTGACCCTATTATGGAATGTGAAATAGGGTGTTGATCAAATCCTACTTTTTCTGGCAGACTTCTTTTCTGTTTTCCTGGATAGGGACTGCATCCCCAAGTAATTTGTGTTTACCAGTTTATTAATCCCTGGGTTATTGAGTTGAATCCACTTTTATATTTATTATTTTTCCATTGGCTAGCCTTTGTCACCGTTGTCTGCAATTTGGGAAACATGCTTTTTCTTGAATAGTATCTAGAGAAGCTAGTATTCTGCATATGGACAAGGTTCACCTTTAATTTGTCTTATTACAGAAATAGAAAACTTTGTGCATGTATCCATAGGCGTATGTAAATAAGGACATCCTAGACCAGTGATGGCAAACCTTTTAGAGACAAGAGTTCCCAAACTACAACCCTCACATTGCATGTGAGTCCTTTGCCTTACCCTAGACAGGGGAGGGAGGAGGTGCTCCCATTGGGCTGCTGGGCAGAGGGGTAGGTCATGTGAGAAATGTCCTCAGGGGAGAGGGAGGGGAGCAACCCTCCTATGACATATATGTCATAGGTTCAGCAACACAGCCGTATGCCAGAGATGGTGACTAAAGATGAGTAAGGTAACGGTGAAGACTTGATGAAGAGAGTTTTGAACAGCTTTGAAGAAAGATACTAGAAATGTTGAAGTAAGTAGATTTGGAGATATGTTAAATAAGAGGAAGGATTAGATTTAAGACTTGACTAGCAGTAGATACAATTGGTATATATTCAATTCTTTAATAATTCCTCATTTAACTTAGATGGCAGGTCTTGATTTTAGGCATCCGCTGGTACCTGTCACTTTTCATTATTTGTGTTATTTGCAGTTACTCATTAGGAAAACATTGGTGCTAAAGCTGAACATTTGTAGCAGTATGTGATTTAGTCAATAATCGATAAACATTAAGTGCTTCTATATTCCAGGCACTGTTCTTTTTAAACATTTTTAAATTTTCTCAATTTGAAAGTATTTTTCAGTTACATGTAGAAACAAATTTTTGACAATTGTTTTTTTTTTTTAAATTAAAAAAAATTTTTTTTAAACCCTTACCTTTTGTCTTGGAGTTAATACTGTGTATTGGCTCCAAGGCAGAAGAGTGGTAAGGGTAGGCAATGGGGGTTGAGTGACTTGCCCAGGGTCACACAGCTGGGAAGTGTCTGAGGCCAGATTTGAACCTAGGACCTCTGGTCTCTAGGCCTGGCTCTCAATCCACTGAGCTACCCAGCTGCCCCCTTGCGCGCCCCCCCACCCCCCAATTGTTTTTTGATATTTTAAAATTCACATTTTCTTCCCCTACTCTGGTGAATAGTCTCATAGGTCATAAGTGTATTTTCATGTAATACATATTTCCATATTGCTCTTATTGTGGTAGAAGACACATCTCGTATAATAAAAATCTTATGAAGGAAATACAGGGGAAGACATCATGTTTTGATCTGCAGAGAGATTCCAGCATTCCTTCTTTGACTATGGATAACATTTTCATCATGAGTCCCTTTTGGTTATCTTAGAGACTTGCTTTGTTGATAATTGTTTAGCGCCCTTCTCAGTTGATCATCATATAATTCTGTTATTGTTTACATTGTTCTCCTGGTTCTGCTTACTTTACTTTGCATCAGTTCGTATAAGTCTTTCCAGGTTTTTCTGAATGTATTCTGTTCATTGTTCCTTATAGTGCAATAATATTCCATTACAACCATATGCCACAATTTGTTCATCCATTCCCCAAATCAGACAACATCATAGTTCCCAATTCTTTGCCATTACAAGAAGAGCTGCTAAAATATTTTGGTTTAGGTAGGCCCTTTTCCCTTATCTGATTTCTTTGGGATGCAGACCTAGTAGTGGTATTAGTGAGTCAAAGGATATGCCCGGCTTTTGACCTGGCTATTTGAGCCTGATTCCATATTGCTCTGCAGAATGAGTGTATCAGTTCATACTTCTATCAATAGTGTATTAGTGTCCCAATTGTTCATATCACCTCCAACACTTATCATTTTCCTTTTTAGTCATGTTAGCTAATCTAGTAGGTGTGGATGGTTTCTCAGAATTGTTTTAATTTGCATTTTTCTAATCAATAGTGATTTAGAGCAATTTTCCCTGTGACTGTGGATAGTTTTAATTTCTTCCTCTGAGAACTGCCACACACTGTTTTAACTGTTGGGGATATAAATATAAAAAAAAGATTGGAAAGTTCCAATCTAAAAGGAAGGGAGATGGGACCTCAAACATACCCAATGTGGAGAAGTAAGAAATTCCAGAGTAGTGCAGCCACATGAGAAATGAGGAGACTTACTAAACTGAGATGCCTCCTTAAATAGTGGTATTGGAATTCATTGCTCTGCCCTTCAGTCAGACAGATTGAGATTGTGTTGATGAGGTAGAGATCCAAGAATGATGAAAAGATGATGAAGTTTTTTCAGTAATGAGCTTCCTGGATCATGTTGACAAAGTTAGAGAAATCCTCATGTAGTTTTACTAGGTGAGAAATGAGGAGGATTGTTGAAAGTACTGCACAATTTTCCAAGTGCAACTCTGCTAAATTTTCTACTTTTATTCAACTCCTGGACCAGTTCATTGCCCCTTTTTAGTATCTGTCAAGTTACAAGTCAATTTGTTGAACTATAAAGTGCTTTCCAAAATAATTACAAATATTTCTTGAGAAAAGATTCAGAGCTAGATGGATTTACTATATTATCGATATTAGGCATATTTGTAGAATCTTTCCATTGACTGGGACTCTCAGGTTTGGGTACATAGGATGTGATTCATGGAATAGATTTCTGTCTCAAAGCCAAACCTTAGAGTAAGGCACCAAAGATAGAATTCATGCTTTGATGCTTTGACTCCTAAATTCTAGCTATGTCACCTCTATAGAACTGACATGACTGATCACTTTTTGAGAAATTATTAATTTTATAATCCTGATCTTCTCAAGATTTAAAGCAGAACCATATCCCTTTTCTAGTCATTCTGCCTTTTTCGGCTTTAATCTTAAGTTAATCACATAACCACCTAAATTTTTATAACTCAGTAGTACCAACTTAGATTCCTTCAGGGCTATTGTCTACAGGTATACTTTCCTAACGAGAATTGTGTTTTCAGTGGCCTTTATAAAAATTCCTGAGTTTTCCAGAGGTAATTGGGAGATCCACAAGATCAGTCTTTTACAAATTATATGATCCTAATTAAAGTAATTTTGAAATATTTTTTCAATTTATGTAATCACCTTAGTATTTTTTTTCTGAAGCACATTTTTAATGCTAAGTTGGCTTCTCTCATTTAACACTTCCAGTTTGCTCTTTGACACTGTCTAATTTTTAATGCTATCCTTTTTAATAATTGCAAAAGAATCATTTATAGAGTGCATTCCATAACCAAATGCAAATTATTTTTTTAAACCCTTACTTTCTGTCTCATAATCAATACTACGTATTGGTACTAAGCCAGAAGAGTGGTAAGGGATAGATTGTGGAGGTTAAGTGATTTGCCCCGGGTCACAGAGCCAGGAAGTGTCTGACACCAGATTTGAACTAGGACCTTTTCTATCTCTAATCCTGGCTCTCAGTCCACTGAGACACCCATGTATTATTCTTTGACTTAGTTTTTTTCATATTTATTAGACCACATAGCGAAAGATGACTTTTTTCCCCAAAAGAAAAAAAGTTACCTTTAGATTATAAACTTCGTGGACTATATTTGATGCTCTCTGTTAGAATATTATGAATTTAAAACCCTTCTTGAGTACAGCTATGTCTTGGTTTTCTTGTTTAAGTTTTTCTGTCACTTGCTAGGATTGCTTTCTGTATATTTAACCTTTTGGAGGAAAAATAGGTCTTAAGACTTCACCTTATTTTTTATTATTTCTTACTTATGGCAACATTAATTTTTTATAAAACACTATCCTAGTATTTGTAACATTCATAATTATGTAACAATGAAATAGATTATGTGAGGTATATATTTTTACTCATGCCATAGCTGTTTTGTTAATATGTTATAAGATTGTATGCTATGCTGAGTGACATAAAAGACTTCTGGTTAAAATAAACATACATTTTTGTAATACTTTTTTATACAATAGGTATTCTTTGTACATGTGTTAGAAATAGGTCTAATGGTAGCTTGATCCAAAATAACCTGATAGAAATTGATTTCATTCTGGTCCATCAGCTCTGTAGTCATCCTATGTGAGATTTAACTGGGAAGTAGGTTAAAACTGACTGTAGATGGCAGAGTGATTTTGTATCTATGTGTGTTTTTATTGTTTATGATTCTTTATGTGCTCTCATATCTAATAGTATCTACTAGTAACAATTTTGGGATCATCCATTTTATATTCGCAGTATAGATAGGAGTAGAGTATATATATAATATGTATATCTTGTTTGTTTGGAAAAAACTTGTATTTTTTTGATTAAATTATGGAGAATTCTCTATTATGGAAAAGCACTTTTGGTTCCTCCCTTTATTTTGTGAATTCTAATGAAAAATATATTAATAGGAAAATAAGACAACCAATTTAAAAATACTGATTGTAAGTTGCAGCAATATACAATTAGCATTAAGAAATAAAAAGATGGAGGTAATAATAATTGTATCTATAGCAATTGGCTGTTCTTTTCATGTAACTGCTTCATAATTGTTTGTTTAATGGAATATACAAATAAATTTGAACCCAGATCATGAAGTTCACAATTATCTAGGTCAGTGAAGGCAGCAACTTTGTAGTGATTCATATAAGCATTTTTTTTCTTGAGTACTCATTGGCGACTGCATATTTTTGGTTACATTTAATTAATTTCTCCTTTTACGTTTTCAATGAGATAGAGTTTTTGAGAGTAAGGATATGAATTAATTCCAAATAATAAAACATAATTTCTGTGCCTTTAGAAGAGCTACTGGTACTAAAAGTTGCATTAATTTCGATTGATGTGGCTTAAGGTCTAATCAGGAAATATTTTTTGAGTGCTTCATACTCAGCCTGTAAGCTCTTTTGTATTTAAAATTATGGAAAAGTTGAAGTAGCCTGACACTAAGGACTGAATTCACATTCAACCTCTGACACATACTGGCTATGTGATACTGGACAAGTCACTTTTAATTCCTTAATGTTCTAGATTATAGGTAACTAAGATTACAAGTTGTAGAGAATATACTAGCCTGCATTCATAGGACATTTCTTCTCCTGGAATTTTCCTTCTACCAGTGAAGTCACTTCTCTAATCTCTTTCCTTATCCCTTTGGAAAGATTATTAATAGGTACCCAAATAGTGGGCAATTTTTCTTTATTAGCTAAGGATGGGCTTTTGTACTGTGTATTGAGAATAAATAAATTTATTTAAGTAGAGTTGATTTGTGGCCTTTTGCAACTTAGATTTAGGGTTATTCATGGTTTTTTCTACCACTAAAGAAGCTATGTCAATATTATTAGTCACCTAACTTCTCAAATGTTTTCAGATGTAAAGTTTATAGGATAATGCTGGCTTATACCTAACTTGTAAGATTTTTTTTTGAGGAGTACATTAGAAATGTATGTAGTAGGGGCAGCTGGGTAGCTCAATGGATTGAGAGCCAGGCCTAGAGACCAGAGGTCCTAGGTTCAAATGTGACCTCAGACACTTCCCAGCTGTGTGACCCTGGGCAAGTCACTTGACCCCCATTGCCTAGCCCTTACCACTCTTACACAGTATTGCCTCCAAGACGGAAAGTAAGGGTTTAAAAAAAAAATCAAAGAAAGGTATGTAGTGCACTCTCAACTGTACTACATAAAGTATTATCTGAATAATTACATATTCATCATATTAATGTTTTTAATATTAACAAACATAATGAAAATTGTGAGATTGTTATTTTAATATTGTTTGACAAATTTCCTGTTATAAAGATGTATTATTAAGCTTTCACAAACCTTAAAATAAAACTTACCTGATTGTTAAAAAAAAGACATTTTTAAAATTTTTTTCAAACATTTATTAATATTCATTTTGTAAAAGTGAAATTTGGGAAATGTATCAAACTACATTTCCCGTGGTCCAACACGTTTCCGTTTCCGGTTTTTGGGCTTGGGAAGGCTTACATCTTGACGCAGGGAAGGGTTTAAATCTCCTGGGTTAGGAGGGAGTGGTCTCTTTGGCAAGTAGGCGCTTCTGGAGGCTGCAGTTTTGAATGCTTACAAGCGCGTGGTCTAATGATTTTATCTATCAGCATGGCTTTAATTAAAATACTAATTTATATTATTATATCAGCCTTTATCATTTTTAATATTAACAATTTTTAACATGGTTACATGATTCATGCTCCTCCTTTCCCCTTCACCCCGCCCCCCCCACTACCCCCACCCATGGCCGATGCGCATTTCCACTAGTTTTGTCATGTGTCTTTGATCAAGACCAATTTCCAAATTGTTGGTAGTTGCATTGGTGTGGTAGTTTCGAGTCCACACCCTCAATCATGTCCACCCCAACCCATGCGTTCAAGCAGTTGTTTTTCTTATATGTTTCCTCTCCTGCAGTCCTTCCTCTGAATGTGGGTAGCATTCTTTACCATAAATCCCTCAGAATTGTCCTGGGTCATTGTATTGCTGCTGATGTAGAGGTCCATTACATTCAATTTTACCACAGTTTATCAGTCTCTGTGTACAATGTTCTTCTGGCTCTGCTCCTTTCGCTCTGCATCAGTTCCCGGAGGTCTCTCCAGTTCGCCTGGAACTCCTCCAGTTTATTATTCCTTTTAGCACAATAGTATTCCATCACCCGCATATACCACAGTTTGTTCAGCCATTCCCCAATTGAAGGACATACCCTCCTTTTCCAATTTGTTGCCACCACAAAAAGCGCAGCTATAAATATTTTCGTACAAGTCTGTTTATCTATGATCTCTTTGCGGTACAAACCCAGCAATGGTATGGCTGTATCAAAGGGCAGGCATTCTTTTATAGCCCTTTGAGCATGATTCCAAATTGCCAGCCAGAATGGCTGGATCAGTTCACAACTCCACCAGCAATGCATTAATGTCCCAATTTTGCCACATTGTTGTTTTGATTTGCATTTCTCTAATTATTAGAGATTTGGAACACTTTCTCATGTGCTTATTAATAGTTTTGATTTCTTTACCTGAAAATTGCCTATTCATGTCTCTTGTCCATTTATCAATTGGGGAATGGCTTGATTTTTTATACAATTGCTTTAACTCCTTGTATATTTGAGTAATTAGACCCCTGTCAGAGTTTTTCGTTATAAAGATTTTTTCCCAATTTGTTGTTTCCCTTCTGGTTTTGACTACATTGTTTTTGTTTGTACAAAAACTTTTTAGTTTAATATAATCAAAACCATTTAATTTACATTTTGTAATTTTCTCTAACTCTTGCTTGGTTTTAAAGTCTTTCCTTTCCCACAGATCTGACAAGTAAACTATTCTGTGTTCACTTAACTGGTTTATAGTTTCCCTCTTTATATTCAAGTCGTTCACCCATTCTGAATTTATCTTGGTGTAGGGTGTGAGATGTTGATCTAGACCTAATCTCTCCCATATTGTTTTCCAAATTTCCCAGCAGTTTTTGTCAAATAGTGGGAAAAAAAAGACATTTTAATTAAAAAAATTTTTTAATTTGAATTTTAATAAATTATCTTTGTTGGCAGCTCGGTCACATAGTGGGATAGAGAGCCAGGTCTGAAGTTGAAAGGACTTGGGTTCAAATGTGGTTTCAGATACTTCCTAATTGTGCAACTCTTCTGTCCTGTTTCTAGGACAGAAAGTAAGTTTGTTTTGTTTTGTTTTTTGTCAAAAAGATGGGTTTTGTTCCATCTTTTTTGGGGGTGAAGGAGGGAGCACTCTGGGAAGAATACAAAGATGGAAGTCTAAAAGGAGTCCAAGCTCAAGCTTTTCCTACAGTATTTTTCTTCAGGTCTTCGTTATGGTTCATTTCAAGTTATTAGATGCAGTATGTTGTGGTGAAAAGTACAGTGGATTTGGTGGCAGACAACTACCAGTGTTCTTAGTTTTTAGTCCTTGCTTTGCTGACTATTGGTTGTGAATTTAGATACTTCATGAAGGAGGCAGGTAGGTTAACTAGAATTCCTTAATTCTCCCCTTCATATTACTTTGTTTCCAAATAAACCCCTCTCCTGTTTTTTAAAAACTGTCTGGGAATCTGAACAGTGTGTACTGGTCACTGAGAAACAGACTTACAGGCCTCTTCATAAAAAGGTACTGAGGAACCAACTAAACCTTAATATCTCAACCTTATCAACACCATCTCATAGAGGATCTACTTATTTCACAGGGTATAATGGCAGGGATGATTTTTAGTATTCCATATGCATAATAGGTACTAAAATAATGTTTAATTTAAAATGTGTATCTTTAATAACAGGAAATTATGTTCTCTGGTGGTAGGGAAGATAGGTTAGTGGGGGGGGGAGGAAGGAATAGGGGGTTCACTTTACTGAATTATAAAGGTATGGCCATGGTCGCTAGGTAGCAATAAATATAAGGGAGATTGCAAGGATTAAAGGAATCAGGTCTATGTTGCAGTAATCTCTTAACTGGTCTCCCTTTCTCTCAAGTCTTTCCAACTACTCTAATCCTTCTTCCCTTAGGCTCCAAAATGATCTTTCAAAGTGGCAAGAAAGGATAATTGTGAAGAGAATTTTGTAAATTTATACACAAATAATACAAATATTTATGATCATATATTACTTTACATCTACTTAGTTACCTGGTTCTGCATGATATGTTTTCTTGCAAATCTCTTCATCAAACTCTCTTTCCAGCTGCTTACACTTTGTTCTTGTTGGGATTCCAAATGAACTCTGTTGGTTACCTGCTCCCAGAGTATGACCTGGTTTCTTCATTCCAGTTTGCAACCATCTTTATATCCATATCTCATTGTTTTATGATATTGCAAAATAGAAGTGCATTCTGGTTCTGCATCAAGCAAATCTAATATGAAAGTTCACATTTACATAAAATAGGTTGTTCTTTATTTGTTTTACTAAAGGCTTTCTTAACTTTTTATAAGGATTTGATATAGTGTCTCTTTGAATGTCAAGTTCTTACCTGACATTTGGCTATGAAAACTGTTTAAATAAGTGGTTCACTATCACATTAGTTATATAAAATGAGGTATAACTGTAAAAATATTTTACCTACTTTACTCACTTAATTTTTGTTGATATCTTTTGTTTGTCACCTTTGTGTGTGGGTGTGCGCGGGTACATACACCTGCATGCATTTTCCCCTCTACTTCATCCTCCCAAATAGTATGTCTTATAACAAAGAATATTAAAGAAAGGAAGGCATGGGGGACTGGTGGCAAGTAAGCAGTTTAGCACACTAACCAACACATCTGCCACATGTGACATTATTAAGGGTTCTTAATTTGGAGTGGGGTTGAACTCTTTGGCAGTCTGATGAAGCCTAGGGATCCCATCAAAGAACGTTTTTAAGTGCATAAAGTATAGTGTGTAGGAACACAAAGGGAACAAATTATATCAAAATAACACTTAAAAAAAAAAACAAGTTGACAGGCGCGCGCACATCCACACACACATACACACATATATTCTCATACTCATATTCTCCCACTCCTTTGTAACAAAGTGCATTTTCTTATTTCTTTATCCTGGGCTACATTTGGTCATTATAATTCCGTATCTTTCGGTTTAAAACTTTTTTAAATAAATTTTAGTGATAGTTTCTTGTTTCTTACATCACCATTGTGTCCCATGTATCCCTCCCCTTCCCAGAGAATTATCCCATATGACATGATATTTTTTCTTTTTTGTATTGGAAAAGGAGGGGGGGTGGGGAAGTCAGCACAATTAATTGAGAAAATGAAAAAATCCAAAAACATGCTTGATGTCTTAGTACTTGTAGTCATCTCATCCCCACAAGGGATGGGGGAGTTCCTCTTCATTTGAGTACCACTTTATCCATATAATTTTGTTAGTTACTTTTGATTTTTGTGGTGTATCCTTCAGAATTGACCAGGATCATTGTATTGCTGAGAGTAAACTTAAGTTTTTCACAGTTGATCATAGTACAGTGTTGTATCCCCTTGGTTCTGCTCTTCATCAGTTGATGTAGATTTTTTCCAGCTTTTTCTGAAATCATCCTGCTCATTGTTTCTTAAAGCACAATGGTATTCCAGCACCAACATATACCTCAATTTGTTTAGACTTTCCCCAATTGATGGGCCTCCCCATATTTTCTAATTCTTTGATACCAATAAAAGAGATGCTATGCATATTTTTGTACAAATAGATCTTTTTCCCTTTTTTTTAAATGATGTTTCTGGTATATAGACCCAGTATTGGTATTGCAGGATCAAAGGATTTTCACAGTTTTATAACTCTTTATAGCTCATATTATCCTCTTGAATGGTTGGATCAGTTCACAATTCCACTAACAATGCATTGAGATCATTTCTTTTCTTTTTCCAGATATATTTACTTGTCTGAGTTTTTGGTTTCAAGTTCCCACTTCTGCTGTAAAACACAGTATTATCTTCCTTCAGTTACTTTAATCTTTTTTGTTTTTCAGTGGCCTTCCCACTGGCTCTCTTTCCCCATCACCCCATTATCTTCTCTTTTTTGTTTAATATGCCTATTCTTTCTTCCCCTTTGGCTGGTTCTTTTTCCTTAGTTTTTGGATTTAATTTTTTGTGACCTAAAATTATTTGGTTTCTCAACTTTTCAAAGCTTCCAGAGTATCATCTGTTCGCTAGGGTCTCCTATCTTAGGCTTTTGTGCCACTGCCTTGTAGATCGTGCCCCATAGATTTCCCCTTTCCATTGTGCCTCATTTCCAGAGCAATGCCTATTATTATTAAACATTTATATAGTTCTAATTTATGTCAGTTACTGTTCTAAACACTGTGCTAAGTGCTTTACTAGCACTTAGTGTCTAAAGCCAGTTGATGCAAAGATTTCTTTCTATTTGACAGTTTCCCCACTTATTCTAGCTGTATTGATTTTGTGTAAATCAAAAGTTTTTTTAATTACACATTACATTATTGTTACTATATAATCTTTAAAACTCGTGTGTTAATACTGAATGTCTTACCACTTTGTCTCATTATCTTTGCTGTATTTTGTCTTCCTGTAAGTATATATGTGTAAATATACATATGAACCTACATTTATATACAAAATTTCTCTTAGTTTCTTTTAAAATTAAGTAGAAAATGATTATTAATTTACTTTTTTTTTTAAATTTTAAACCCTTAACTTCTGTGTATTGACTTATAGGTGGAAGAGTGGTAAGGGTAGGCAATGGGGGTTCAAGTGACTTGCCCAGGGCCACACAGCTGGGAAGTGTCTGAGGCCAGATTTGAACCTAGGATCTCCCATCTCTAGGCCTGGCTCTCAATCTACTGAGCAGCTGCCCCCCTATTAATTTACTTTTAATGTATCAATACTCTACTACAGTAGCTTGAGCAAAGCATAAAATAATTTGGAAGGCTCTTTAATTACTTGATTGATTTAATCTCTTCTTATCTAGTAGTAAGTAGCTTCCCTACTCCTTTTAACCATGTCCAAGTTCCAACTTTTACTAGACCATGTCATCCTATATCTTTATTTTTCTCAGCCACACTCCTTGATGTAATTTTGTATTTGCTGTCTCTACTTTTTTCTCTTGTTCAAACCTTAACCTGTGTAATCTGGCTTTTAATCTGTCGCTTTTAAGTCTGAAATCAGTCTTTCTAGTTTCCAGTGATTTTTATTTATTTTTTTATTTTTTTAGTTGCCGAAGCTGAGAGGTTGGCTATTCTTCTTGACCTGTATATTTCCGGCATTTTGACAGTTACTGACCATCTTTTCTGTTGTTTTATTTAACAGTAAAACTACTGCTCAGTCAGTTTTTGTTAGTCTATCATCTACTTTGCACTCTAACTTAAGAAGTTCTTCAAAGCATTGCCCTAGGCTCTCTTCTAGTCTTCATTTATATTCCCTTTCTGTACTGTCATCAACTCCTATGCTTTTAATTATCATATTTAGGCATATGACTCCTAGATCTTTTCCCCTGCTCCATCAGTTGCTTTTGGACATTTCAAATGTATATTCCAAAGACATTTAAAAAATTTAAAAATTTTATTAAAAAAATTTTTTTAATAACCCTTACTTTCTGCCTGAAGGGCTAGACAATGGGGGCTAAGTGACTTGTCCAGGTCACACAGCTAGGAAGTGTCTGAGGCCTTATTTGAACCTAGGAACTCCCTTCTCTAGGCCTGGCTCTCGGTCCACTGAGCCACTCAGCTGCCCCCTCCAAAGACATTTTAAATTTGGTATGTCTCAAATTGAACTCATTATCTTTCCTTCTAAATGAAGAATTCTTGGTGTTTTTGGTGTCATGAATCCCTTTGGTACTCTTGATGAAGATTATAGACTCCTCATAGTGTTTTTTAAAAGTATAAACTAAAATATATAAAATTGTAAAAAGAATTATAATATGGAGATAAATTTGTCCATAAAAAAGGTCATTACTGTCTTAACCTCTCTCCCTTCTTCCGGATGTCCCTTTTTCTTTTAAAGGCACCACCATCCTTCCAGGTTCATGATCTTGGTGTCATTCTTAATTTCTCACTGTTCCTTACTCCGCATATTCGATTTATTTGCCAAATATTACTTTTTCTCCATAGCATTTCTCATTTTACCTTTTATAAATTATACCATAAAACTACCATAAAAACGTTCTCACCAGTCTTCAATCTAGATTCAACAGCTTCCTAATTAGTCTCCCTCATTTAAGTATCTCATCACTCTAGTTCATCCTAGTTTTACCCCTACTCAGTAAATTTCTAGTTGTTCCCTTTTGCCTGTACAAAAAAAATTGAAACTCCTATTTAGTTTTTAAAGCCTTATGCAACATGGCCCTAACCTATCTTTCCAGCTCAATTGGATTTTACTTCCCTTGTACTTTGCAGTACTGCTATACTCTTCTTTCCTAGGTTCCTCATACATATCACTCTATCTCCCTTGTCCAAGCCTGCAGTGCTTGCTTCTTACCTTAGCCCTATAGAGGCCCTTCCTTCTTTATAAGTTCATTTAATAACTGCATTAAGCTTTTCCTGATCTCCCCAGTTACTTGTGCTCTCTTCTCAAACTACCTTTTCCTTAACTACTTTGGATATATTTGTAATCACTTTATAATTTGTGCTGTACACTTTGGTTTACTTGTCTCACTTACTAGAATATAAACTCCTTACTAGTGGGAATTTTTTCATTCTTTGTACTTTGTATTTCCAGCTTCCTAGTATAGGGCCTTAATTAATACTTGTATTTAAGTACTGAGCACAGTGCCTAGTACATAGTAGGGACCTTGTAATAGTAAATGTTTGTTTATTGACTTTTGGTTCTAAACTCTTTTGTTTTTTGTTGAGACTTAATTGGAAAATCTCTTGAAGTAAAGGAATCTGTTTTCAGCAGTTTTCCTGCCATCTCGTCTTATTGAACCCCCCCCCCCTTCCTTCCCAGCTCCCCAGAACAGGATTGCATTTCAAACCAAGGACCTAATGTAGGGAGAGGTAGGGGAGTAGGAGAATGGGAGGGCTGGGAGCTTAGAGGTCATCATTTTACAGATCAGAACAATTTCCTCTAGTTTTTCCATCTGGTAATAAATGGTGAATTTGGAACTCAAACTCTTATGCAAAATCAAGTATTCTTTTTACTGTGCTATATTGCCTCTTTCTGACCTGAGACCTACCTTTTTTCTGGTAGTTGGGAATTAGTGCTCCTCTTTGGGATAGGCATAGTGCTTTTTTCTTTTTTCCTGGGGTATTCTCAGAATGAAATTGGCCTCAGAAAAGAAAAAGGATACTTTTCTGCCTTTTCAGAAGAATTGGATTTGAATACTGCACTGGTGTTTGAATCTCTCCAAAGATGACCTCTTAGATTCTGTTTCTGTCATCAGAGTAAATTATCCAGTGAAACTTCATTCTTTGCTAGCCATTAAATTTTCTCTTCCTAACTATCCTCCACCGTTTGGGAAAACTTGCTTGTACACTTTATTTTTACAGGGAGGGTAAAGGAAAAAAAAGTCTGACTTAAAAATTTTGTCTAAAGTCTAATTGCTTGTATATCCATAAAAAAGTATATATGCTTTTATTCTCATTAGTTGCAGTCACCCAACTTTATTTATTCATATGCTTAATTGTACCCTTTAGTTTTTAAAAATTGATAATCTTCCCCCCACCCCCCATTAGCCACATATCCCATTGTATCTTCCTCCACTTATAAAGGGCCATTTCTTCTAATAAAGAATTAAAAAAAATTCACCAAGTCAAGGAAGTTTGACATTATTTGCAGTTCCATACCTATGCAAAAAAAAGAGGTAGAGATGCTTTCCTCAAATCTTTTCTTTGGGGTCAAGCTTGGTCATTGATTAAATTTTCACAGCTTTCACTTTTCTTTGCTTTGTGTTCTCCATTTATCTTGTAGCACTTTTGTATGTTTTCCTGGTACTATTTGTTTCCTATATTGTAATTTCCTTTAATCTTTCCACCTTCCTTTGAATTTGGTCATATTTAGTGTTTTTTTTTTAAAGCTCAATAATAATTGGTAGGCATCTACTTTGTTTCAGGATATTTGATTTTACAAAAATTGGTCCTATTAAAGGTTTTAATGTTTATGAGACCTTTCTTTTTGTCACTGACCTCCTTAGGGCATATGGAGAGTAGTGGAATCTCTGAGTCAAAGGTCACTTTCTTTAAATAATGATGCTACCCTTTACTAGTCTCTCATATCAAGGTAATCGGCCAAGACCTGTCTATTAATTTTGCATTTCAAGTCAGAAGACCACTTCCTGTTTTGTCTCTTGACACTTGTTAATTGTTTGCTAGTGGGTGGTTTTCTTAACCTTTTTGAGCCTCAGTTTTCTCATTTGTGATATGGGAGTAATAACACTTGTACTTCAGAGTTATAAAGAAAAGTGCTTTTTAAAAATAGTATAAATGTAAGTAGTATTTTTCTTAACTTCCTCAAGTCTGTTCCAGTAGAACTTGTCTACCTACATCTTGGCTCTTCCTTTTCGAAGATCTTCCTAATTTACAATTCTGATACTTCAAATTTCTTTTCAGAAGTTGTCAATATTTCCCCAATGCCTGAATCTTTAGTGGAGTTACACATCAAGGTATATTTAAGTTACATGAATTCAGCTGTGTGATTGACAAAAAAAAAATGTGAGAAAAATAATAATTTATTTTCTGTTAAATTTTGTTACTGAGTTGTTCCACTTGGTAAATATATGCCTCAGAGATGAGAATCTGCTGCTCTCTCAGTTGGTCTCAGTTCCCCCATGGTGTAGGTATCACTGTGTATTGAGTGTAATTCTAGAATTACAATTCCACAATTGTACATTTCACTTCCTTAGTCCTTGGTTTTTGGTTATCTGTGAAAGCTGAGTTGGATTAGACAAGCGTTTGAAATTCCTTCTAGGTATAGAGGTACATAGAAACCTATGATTCTGTGAACCTCTGTACTATATTCATAGGTAGTCTCACTCATTTTGCTGAAACTATAAAATAGCTGAAACTAATAATTAGGTGGACAGCTTTAGTTAACCTTCCTGTTACCCTGATCAGTTAGAAGGTTCTTGCTATGTGTCTTCTTATTTCCTTGAGTCCTCTCAGTTCAGGTAAAGCAGGAAAAAGAAAGTTATGTAGTGGTGTCACCACCTTCTTACATGTGTGTAAGCACTTTTTCCCCTCTGGTGCTTACCAGAATTAAAATAAAATAGGCTAGTTAGTTAGAGAAGGAGAATACCAGCAATTGGGATCAAGAAAAGCTTTGAAGCTAAGATAGTACTTGAGCTAAATTTAGCTAAATTTGTCTTGCTCCTCTCTCCTTATCTTTTTCCTTTTCCTCATTTCCTCCAGCTGTCCAAGAACTTTCCCAGTGGCTAGGAGCACTCTACTCTTCCACCCTTGATCTGAGGGATGTCCCACTACCCTTCGCCCAACTCCTTTTCACTTTCTTTTCTTCCAGAAGCAATCTGGGACTACTAAGGACCCTTGCATTTTGCCACCCACTCCTCTGCTCTACCCTTAGTACTTTTGTGCCTTTCCATCTATCCTGCAGTTGTACTTATGCTGTGTCATATTTTGTGCAGTACATTTTTCTATCAGTTAAAACCTGAACTCTCCTTTTTTTCCCCCTATACCTGATGTTTGGCATGTAGTAAGTGCTTAATAATGTTCATTCATTCATTCACCTATTCATTGAAGGAAGTGAGCAACTATGAGGTAGAAGTGAGTAGGGAAAATACACTCTAGGTATGAGGGATAGGATGGACCAATGCAAAGGCTGGAGTGTTAAGTGAAAAATTTTTGAGGCCAATTTGTCTGAATCTTAGATTTTAGGGAAAAGTAATATATAGTAAATTCCTTTCCTTATTCTTAGTTGAACATGATTTTTTTCCCTTCTCTAATTTTCCCAGAACTCTTATTCTTAAGTTCTTGCTCAATCATGCGTTGTACTTGTTGATTCTCTTTGCCCCTGTACCCCAGTAGAATTGAAGTCTCATGAAGGTAAATGCTGTATGTACCATTTTTATTGCATATGGTAGATACTCAGTATTTAAGTTCAGATGATACAGAAGAGCTAGTTGTGGACCATATACTGTGCTTTATTGGACTGCACTTTGGTGTTTTGAAATTTCGTAGGTACTTGAAATATGAAAGTTTTTTTATTGAATGAATGAATTGAAGAGCAAATCAGGAAATGATTATTGGAATTTAGTGTGTCTTTCCTTTCCTGTCCATTCCCTTTCCCTCCCCACCTGTACCTCTCTTCCCCCCTTTTTTTCTTTTCTTTCCTTTCCTCCTCTTCTATTTGTTTCTGTCTCTCTCTATAGCTCAGAATTACTGTTTCCCAAACTGCTTTCCTTGCAGATTTTAATTTATCACATTACCAAATTGTCATCTACCATGTTGAATGTTGTTTTATTGTCTACTTTCTGCATATCTCTTTTCCCGAAGTCCAAACAGATGTTACAGCAGAAAGATGTCATTACTGATTTATTGATTTCCCCATTCCAACAGAATTAACATTTTTCTGCTCATGTTTTTTTATGTTTGGCATAATGTAGGGCCCAGAAATATTAAGTGAAAATTTTTATTTCCAACAATCTATCTCAGAATAATAGAGTTTTAGCTCCATCGTGTGGTGAAATATTAAACTACACTTTGAGAAGTAGAATGAGTTTAGAATCATCTTTTTGAATTATGAACCATCCCAGTAGATCCTGAACATGATCACTGTAGGCAGAGTGTGGGGCAAGATACCAGTGGTTCCTTATGTGGTTATAGGTAACCTGATCATGTAGTACTTATACCATGTGATTACAACATATTGTCCATATTTTGATCCATATCTTCCACGTGCTGACACCCCTACCTTCGATAATGTAGCGCCAGGCATTATCATATCATAAATTTAGAGGTGGAAGGTACCTCGGGGGCATGAGTCCAACTCCTTATTTTATAGATGAGGAAACTTGAGGTCCACAGAGGTTAAGCTGCTTGCCTAGGGTTAGTGACTGAGGCAAAATTTTAAGCCTCTCATCTTCCTGACACTGTCCAGTTCTCTTTCTACTTCTTTATTTATCTTTTAGTTAGTTATATTGATGATCTGGCCTCTTAAATCATTGAACTTTTTCAGCTGTTAGGGGAAGTCATGAAGTTAAGTGCTAACTAGGTCCACTCCACATTCATGCTGTTGTCCCCTCAATTGGGGGACAATAAGATAGACCCTTATCTCTTAAAATGAGGCCACTAGATGGGTGCAGTGCATATGTAGAGCACTGGGCCTGGAGTCAAAAAGACCTGATTTCAAATCTGGCTTCAGTCATTATTAGCTGTGTGACTGATCAAGTTACTTAATTCTGTCTACCTCAGTTTCCTCAACTATAAAATGAGAGTGATAATAGCACCTACCTACCCCACAAGGTTGTTGGGAGCTTCAAATGAGAGAGCTGTAAAGCACCTAGCACAGTTGTTGGCATATAGTAGATGATTAATTATTGCTTATTCCTTTCTCTTTCCTTCTTTCTGGTGGTTGTATGACCATCATCTGATGGAAATATGATATAAATAACAGTTTCTAAAATTTAGAGGAAAGGCTGGATGATCACTTTGATAAAGAAGTAGCGGATATTTTTTTCTCTATATATTTTTTTATTTTCGTTTTGTTGATTAATTATGAAAAATTTCCCATGGTCACATGACTCATATTCTTTTCCTCCCCTCCTTCCACCCCCCTCCCATAGCCAATGCGAAGTTCCACTGGATTTTACTTGTGTTGTTGATCAAGACCTATTTCCATATCGATATTTACTTTAGAGTGATCATTTAGAGTCTGCATCCCCAATCATATCCCCATCAACCCATGTGATCAAGCAGTTGTTTTTCTTCTCTGTTTCTGCTCCCACAGTTCTTTCTCTGGATGTGAATAATGTTCTTTCTCATAAGTCCCTCAGAAATGTTTTGGATCATTGCATTGCTGCTAGTGGAGAAGTCCATTACAGTCTCAATTATGTTACAGTGTATCCGTCTCTGTGTATAAGGTTTCTCCTCCTTCTATTCCTTTTACTCTGTATCACTTTCTGGAGGTCATTCCAGTTCACATGAAATTCCTGTAGAGAATATTTTTAAATACATAGGGGCAGATTGGATTTAGATATTCTGAGGCTTTCTTCAACTCTAGATTATATTCTGATGATTTACATTTTATTTGAATGGAAATTTTATTTTATTTAAAATTTTTAATTATACTTGTTTATTTTAAAATTTATAATTAAATTAAGTTTTACTTTAACTTTTTTTAAATTAACCTTTTTTTTACCCTTTTCTTCCTATCTCCCTTCAGGCCCTAATTAGGTTTTATTTTTCATTCATATGCTTAGCTCTCAAAATAGAGAACCAGTGAATATATTTGCATGGGATGATAGACTTTATATCAAGAAGATTAATTTATTAGGTGTGTGATATATAGCTGGCAGAGGGGAAACTATTTCTTTGACATTCTATTTATTTTTATTGAGGCTAGATTTGATTATTTTATTTTTTTAGTTTTACTAAAATTTTTTTATTTAGAGTATTTTCCCATGGTTACATGATTCATGCTCTTTACCTAACACTCTCCCCCCACCCAACCCATTAGCCAACACAAAATTCCCCTGGGTTTTACATGTATCATTGATTAAGACCTATTTCCATATTATTGATAGTTGCACTAGGTGATCATTTAGCATCTACATCCCCAATAATGTCCCCATCAGCCCATGTGTTCAAGCAGTTGTTTTCCTTCTATGTTTCTACTCCTAGAATTCTTCCTCTGAAAGTGGATAGCTTTCTTTCTCATAAGTTCCTCAGCATTGTTCTGGATCCTTGCATTGCTGCTAGTAGAGAAGTCCATTATGGGGATACTACTTTTAGACAATTGAGAAGTGTAGTCAAGAGGTGATAGAGGATTTGATATAGGATACTGACTGACTGGAGTAAAGAAAAGGAGGAGATGGTAGAGGTAGAATTGATGAGATAGTTTAAGGAGTGAAATAAATTTGGGATATAGGTTTATAGATGTACATCTAGAAGAGGCCTCAAAGTCTATCTAGTGCCAATGCCTTCATTTTGCAGATGAGAAAATTGAGACCCATAAAAGTTAAAGACTTGCCTAAAGTCACATAGATCATTAGTGGTAGATTTGAGTTTTGAATCCAGGTCCTCTGATTTCAAATACAAGACTTTAATTTTCTCTTTGGTGATTTTTGAGATGCTTATTAGACATTAAGGTAGAGATCTATCTAGCACACAATTGGAAATAAGAGAATGAAGCTCTCCAGAGATACTAAGGCTGGCTATGTACTTTTAGGAATAATTTTCCCAAAGGTCATAGTTGAGCTTATTCACAAAGATGAGATTGCCAAGGGACAGAGTGTCAACAGTGATGAGAACCCATGAGATTTATCCATACTTGTAGACAGAAAGATGCCATCAAAGGAAGAATTGGGTGTGTCCAGTCTAAGCCTAAGGTCAGTATTATCAAAAGCTGCAAAAAGGTCATTAAGAATGATTTGCAAGATCTATTGATGGTCAAGTAAGTTATTATTGACTTTGAAGATTATAGAGTAATAGAATTATAAGGAAGGATCTCAAGGATGGAACTCCCTTTATTAGGAGTTTGGCAGTAGAGTGAAAAAGAAATAATCAGGTGGCAAGATGAAGGAAACTTTTAAGTTTCAAGGAAACTTCATATTTATGGTTAAGGGAAATCATTGCACTTTCAGCTTCAGATGATAAATGATGCTTTGTCTTTACCACTCTTTTTAAGACAGGAAATTCACTTTGGAAGTGTATATATATTTCCCTGATAAGGGGAGGTGGGGACATGACTGGGAGTTGAATTTGAGAGAGGAAATTGAGCAGAATTGTGAGAAAATAAAATTTGCAACCTTCTGAACTGGTCCTACTATTTGAACTAGTCTGCCAAGGAATAAAATACACAGAATCAGCTTAGCATGAAGCTTTCTCATTTAGGAATAATTCCCTACCTCTCAACCAAAACAAAACCAAAGGAAAAAAGCTAGAAATCAACCACAAAAACTCTACTTTCCTATATTGGTTTTGGAAAAACTGTTCTACTGATCAAAGGGATTGGCTATAAAAATGTGTATACCCTTGAGGTTTTTATTCCTCAATTACTACTTGCTTGCAGTTTCTGAGATTTTTCAAGCAAAAAAAAAGAGATGAGTGAACCTCTTTATTAGCCTATCTATTATTTAGTAATTGTCACTAGTTTAGCAGCTTGTAACACTCCCCACAGCTTTGCTTTTCTATTTGTATAAACATGGCTGGCAGCCAAAAGTTGCTGAGGAAGATATTTAATGTAAACACTGCTTTAATTGTGATAATTTTGCTTTAGGCTATATTCATACAATGAACAGGATATTTTAGACAGCTACTCTTTAAGATTTTTAATCTTTGTTGATCTTCACTGATTTTGTTGTCTATGGTGAACTTGATTGACTCCCTGTTGGCATCCAAGAGCTTCCTATTAATTTTAAACCTGGGGGTAACATTTTACTTTGTTTTTCTTCCCTGAGTCTTGGCATTGGACTGTCAGTCACACTATACATTCTTATATCTTATCTTTTTACTTTTTTGGGTCCACTTATGTTGGTTTGTCATTTCATAGCTTTTAGCCTTTTGTTGGGTGGGTGAGTGTTTAAAATGTTTTGCTGGTGGAAATGACAGCAAAAATGTTTTATCACCTTTCTCTGTAAAGATGTATTTTTCATAGTTATCCATGATCTCCTTTGTAAAGAAGTAAAAGTATGCCTAACCTCTTCTGGTTCCTGGTCTTGATATTCTGATTACTTTTTTGTTTTGGGTGGGGTCAGTTCTACTCAACTTACCCTCCCTCTTCCCATCCTTTTATCTCTTCTGTTTTCTCATTTTCTCTTTTATTTTCAGCTTCATACAAGATTATTTAAGTTATTGAAATTTTATGGTCTAGTTTAGGAAGATGTGGAGTTAAGTTCCGTGGTGTTAGTGAGTAGAGTGGTAGACTTGTCAAGAAGCCCTGAGTTCAAATGTGCCCCACATACTTTTTTACTTGTAGTATGGATCCCAGGCAACTTGAACCTGTTCAAGCCTCAGTTTCTTCATCTTTAAAATAAGATGATTGGATCTTGGTCCCTTTCATTTCAAAATATATGCATTTGTCATCTCAGACTTTAAAACATTTGAATGAAAATATTCTTTTGATAGATTGTTCAGTTCAAACATTAGGGTAGATACTTTTGAAAAGCATAATGCTGGGGATGCAAAAAACAAACCTAGTCTCTGCTTTTTATGAGTTTACTTTTACCTTGGAAGTGTAAGAGTTAAAACTAAGAGACTACCCATAAATTAATAATTTTATTAAATCAAAAGTAGGAGAAAAGATGGGAAAACAGGAGAAAGTTATATAGATTGCTTGCTGCTCCATTTAGCCTCCTATGCTATGGCCACCATGAGGGCTCCTGGCCACACTACACAGCACCAAACACAGAATCAAAGAGAGCAAAATTCTCTCTTGCCTCAGTTTATCAAACTTCTCTTCCCACTAACTCCTATACATCATGTTTCAGGAGCCAACCATGGCTCTCTGTTTTGCCTGCATTGCCCAAGGTTTATAAGATCACCCTGACCTCTTGACTCTACTGCCACATTTTTCTGACTTTTATGCTATCTATGATTTCCCTCACACAGCCCTCACTTCTGGGCTGAGTTTAAACTCAGAATTACGTAGACTACATAAGGATACAGAAATGTAGGGATGCAGGCAGGGTAACATCCTATGTGTGACCCCAGGAGAGGGGTGTAAATTTCCTTCACAAAGAAGAAAAATGCATACTATATATGTACAAAATAATTTCTTAAGAATGAGATCAGCTTTGGGAGAGATTGAGAATCTGGAAATATGTCATATTATAAGAGGAGGGGGAAGGGAAGGGAATAAGTATTTACATAGTCCTATTATATTCAAGGCACACTGTGCCAGACTTATTACAAATATTATCTCATTTGTTCCTCACAACAACCTTGCCAAGCAGGTAGAAGGTAGTATTATCCACATTTTACTATTGAAGAAACTGAGGCAGACAGGTTAGGTGACTTGGCCCAGGGTCACAAAGCCTATTTAAAAGTTTTGCCATCTAGTTGCCTCTAGTGTAATAAAGCATCACTTGAGCTGAGTCTGGGGAGGAAGCTACATGGGATTTTAAGATATGGATTGGAGGAGGGAATGAATTTCAGATATGGTGGGAAACTTGTTTAAAGAGATAGGAATTTGAATGTCAGCTTTAGGAAATAGTATTTCCACTTTGGCTGAAATGTAATGTATGACATTTGTCTGGGAAGGTAGGTAGAAGCTAAATTGTTGAAGGCTTTAAATATCAGATTGAGTAGTTTATATTGTACTTTGAGGATTAGTGAATCCCTAAGTGTGGAAGTGGTATGATCAGATGTATATTTAGGAGTATTTTCTAGTTGTGTGGAGGTAGTATTAGAGAGCAGAAGAAAGCAGAAACAGGTAAATCAGGTAAAGTGAAGATGGTGTTGGTAGAACTGGGCGCTTGGATGGAGAAGAAATTTGAAAAGGGAAGCTATGGGGAGTATGGCAGTTAGGGAGAAATAGGAGATTGCAATGCAGAGTGAGGGCCTATGAAAGAATAGATTAAAAGAGTAGTGGCTTCATTTGCAAGAATCTAGCTTTACTTAGTGTGTGAATAGAACTGAAAACAGACAGTGGGATCAACCTAGAGTTAATAGTTTGGCCAAACTTAACTATAGATAGTACAAAGGGACAAAAGATTCAAAAGTAAATCATAGTTGAACTAATTAAGAATTGAGGCCACAACAGGATTTACTATAGACTGGTGTTGTGGGAAAACACACCCATGTTCCCAGCAGGGTCTCACCCCAAGAATCCAGAAGTATGAAAGAACTGTATTTAAAAAAGAAGAGATTTTTAAGATAGCATAATAGCCTAGGCCCTTGATGGTGAACCTATAGCATACGTGCCAAAGGTGGCATATAGAGAATTCTGTGGGCACATGGAGCTGTCCCCCTACAGAGTTGCTCCTTTGCCCCTCTATTCTTACTCCCTCCCCTCATTAGGATGCCCAGGCCATGCCCTTCCCCTTATCCCACCCCTGTCTGGAACTAAGAGCTGTAAGGGGGGGGAGTCTCTTCTCCCAACACTGGGGCCGCCTCCCTTCTTCCCCCGAAGCTGGCCCCGCCCCCTGAAATGTGGGGGTGGGGTGTCACAGGATCCCTAAAAAGTTTGGCCCTAGGGCAGTAATTGAACCTTTTAGAGATGGAGTGCTGGGACTGTGTGGTTCTTCCCCCCCCCCCCCCCCCAGGGACAAAACACCCATTGGACTCCTGGGCAGAGGGGGGTGGGTAAAGTGAGGAGACAGGGAAGGGAACAGTTCTGTCCTGAGTGCCTGTGGCTCTTTTACAGACCTAATGGCTAGTAGCATATCCTTGGGACTGATGTAGTGGCCTTGGGGCTGCTGGAATAGCTCTAGGGATGATGAAGTAGCTGGCCTTCCATTCCCAGAAAGTCTCTACCTTTTCTCAGAATAGCCCAATCCTGAACATTATAGGTGTAGTTTTGGGTCTGACCTGTCCTAGGTGGTTCTTAAGACACAAGGGAATAAGGAGCATGTTTAGGTTTAGGGGATTCCCCTGTATTGCCAGAGCCCTGGCCCATGTCTCTCTCCTATTGTTCCACCTACCATCATTTGTCAGTGTAGGGGAAGGTCTTGCTACCCTTTTGGAATGCCGTCATCAAAGATGGCAACATAGGGGGAAGGATATAGGGCAGTACACAATCACTATAGGAAATTAATAATACCTAACAGTTCAGAACAAAGGTAAATATAGAACAATACAAGTGATTAATAAATACAAAAAAAGCAAAAAGTTGATGCATAGAACAGAACAGTACAGGACTATTTTGAGTTATTAATAATACAGAATGGTTAACTGATTAATAATAAGATTTTACAGTTTATGCTTGAATGATGTTGAAACTACAGGTTTTGCAATTTATGCTTAACTGGTGAGAGTAACCAGCCAATGGTGAAGGAGAGAGGGACCATCTTTGCAGTAAGGGACTCTAGGATAAAAGAAAGCTGCCCCACTCCCATACTTTGTACTTGCTTGCTGGCTGTAATACTTGTAACTCAGGCTTGTGAGAGTACCTCTGATTAACCATTCTTGTGAGGATGAAGTAAAAGGGCCTTTGAAACACTGATAAGTTCAAAATTCTTTTAAGTAGATGGTTGCTTTCATCATTTAAATTTTAAGATTTTTGTGAATGGAAATAAGGTTTTAAGAAGTTTTAGAAGAATATGACTTTTGTATAAGTTTGTTTATCTATGATCTCTTTGGGGTACAAACCCAGCAATGGTATATGGCTGAAAAGATTTTTAATTTTTTTTAAACCCTTACCTTCTGTCTTGGGGTCAATAGGGGTTAAGTGACTTGCCCAGGGTCACACACCAAGGAAGTGTCTGAGGCCAGATTTGAACCTAGGACTTCCTGTCTCTAGTTCTTATAGCTGTGCTCTTGTGGTGGCAAAAAACTGGAAAGCAAAGGGTATGCCCTTCAATTGGGGAATGGCTGAACAAATTGTGGTATATGTTGGTGATGGAATACTATTGTGCTCAAAGGAATAATAAACTGGAGGAATTCCATGTGAACTGAAAAGACCTCCAGGAATTGATGCAGAGTGAAAAGAGCAGAGCCAGAAGAATGTTGTACACAGAGACTGATAACACTGTGGTAAAAAAATGTAATGGACTTTTGTACTAGCAGCAATGCAATGATCCAGGACAACTCTGAGGGACCTATGGGAAAGAACACTATCCACATCCAGAGAAAGAACTGTAGGAGTAGAAACACAGAAGAAAAACAACTGCTCGATCACATGGGTTGATGGGGGCATGATTGGGGATGTAGACTCTAAACCAGTGAGTCCCAAAGTGGGCACTACCGCCCCCTGGTGGGTGCTGCATCAATTCAGGGGAGCCGTGATGGCCACAGGTGCATTTATCTTTCCTGTTAATTGCTATTAAAATAAAAAAAAATTTAATTTCCAGGGAGCTAAGTAATATTTTTTCTGGAAAGGGGGTGGTAGGCCAAAAAAGTTTGGGAAACACTGCTATAGACTTCAATTGGGGAATGGCTGAACAAATTATGGTATCTGTTGGTGATGGAATACTATTGTGCTCAAAGGAATAATGAATTGGAGGAATTCCATGTGAACTAAAATGACCTCCAGGAACTGATGCAGAGTGAAAAGAGCAGAACTAGGAGAACATTGTATACAGAGACTGATACACTGTGGTAAAATAGAATGTAATGGAAGTTTGTACTAGCAGCAATGCAGTGACCCAGGACAATTCTGAGGGATTTGTGGAAAAGAACGCTACCCACATTCAGAGGAAGAACTACGGGAAAGGAAACACAGAAGAAAAACAACTGCTTGAACACTTGGGTTGATGAGGACATGATTGGGGATGTAGACCTGAAAAGACCACACCAATGTAACTATCAATAATATGAAAATAAGTCTTGATTGATGACACATGTTAAAACCAGTGGAAATTCGAGTTAGCTATGGGGGGGGGGAATTGAGGGGGTGAAGGGGAAAGTAAAAACATGAATCATGTAACCATCGAAAATTTTTCTAAAAATAAAAAAATTAATAATAAAAAAGAATATGATTGCTGTCTTCGAAAAAATCAAATTTAAAAGAAAACTTTCAAATTGTCCACTGTTAATGGCAATTATTATTCTTATCCTCTGGTATAGTTTTACGGTCTTAAAATTGGACAATAAAGAATTTTAAAGAATCTGCTCTAAAATCTCTCATTAAAAAAATTAGCAACATTTTTGGGAAAAGATTGATAGAAAACAGTAAATACTGAAGTTTAATACTAGCCAGAATTACTAATTTTAAAAATACATGCAATACAATAAGTAATAAAATGTTCTAAAAAGTCCTTTCAAAGGCTGAAATATGAGGTAGTAGTCACACTTGAAGGATGTTGAAAAATGGGGACACTAGTATGCTGTTGGTGGAGCTATGGACTGATCTAACCATTTTGGAGAATGATTTGGAATTACACCAAAAATAAACCTTTAGACCCAGTAATACCATTTCTAGGTCTAATTCCCAAGGAGATGAGGAGAAAAGGAAAGGAACCTATATGTTCCAAAATATAACAGCTCTTCTTTGTGTTGGCAAAGAATTGGAAATTGAGGGGATGCCCATCAATTGGAGAATTGCTAAACTAATTGTGGTATATGATAGTGATGGAATACTACAGTGTCAGAAGAAATGATGAGCAGGCTGATTAAAAAAACTTGTAAAGAACTTCATGGAATAATGAACAACTAAATGAGTAGAATCAAGAGAACACTGTATATAGTTAAAGATTTAATACTTGAAGAATGACTTTCAAATGTCACTTCCAGAGAATGAACGGAAAAATGGAAAGAGTCAAAATCTCTCTCTCTCTCTCTCTCTCTCTCTCTCTCTCTCTCTCTCCCTCTCCCTCTCCCTCTCCCTCTCCCTCTCCCCCCCCTCTCTCTCTATCTATCTATCTATACATACATATATATATATACATATATATACACACACACACACACACACACACACATATTGTCTCCCAGATAATACTTTCTATGATGTGGGGAGGACAGGGAGGGCTGAGACATTTGTAAATTAGTTTTATTAATTAAAAAAATTACACAAGTTAAAAGTAGTGCTGACTGTATTAATTCTTAAAATCTGTGTTGTTTCAGTCATCACTGAATTTTGAAAAACATTCTGAAAACTTCCAGTGGGCAGAGAATCGTTATGATGTAAATCGTAGACGTCACAATTCTTCAGATGGCTTTGATTCTGGTATTGGACGTTCTAATGGAGGTAAAGTTTGTCTAAGGACTCTTTTTTAAAAAATATTTGTTTGAAGCGGTATTTTCTTCCACATTTTTTTTTTTTTTTTGCTTTGTCTTTGAGCAAAGTTCTTCTTGCAGCATTTATTTTGTTTTTGCCAATGCAGGAAACTTTGGAAGGAAAGAAAAAAATGGATGGCGTTCACATGGAAGAAATGGTACTGAAAACATAAATCATCGAGGGGGATACCATGGTGGAAGTTCCCGTTCTCGTAGCAGTGCTTTCCACTCTGGAAAAAGCCAAGGACTGCATGAAAACAATGTCCCTGACAATGAAACTGGGAAAAAAGAAGACAAGGAAGAACGCAAACAATTTGAGGCTGAGGATTTTGTAAGTTTCTTGTAATTATAATACAAAAACGAGGTTTCATTGTTTCTTCAAGTGCCATTTTATCCATTATGCAAGCTACTTCATGAGATTTCACCAGTACAGCTCATCTTATACAGGGATCACCCTTTCCATACATAGGTAAGAGGTATTAGTCATTTGACCACTTATTTATTTTTTATTTTTTTTATTTTAAAAATCCTTTTTCTTTAGTGTTTTTTAAAAAATATGTAGACATCAACTTTTGACTATTGGTCTTACAAATGTTACTAAATTCACTTCAACATAATTGCAACTACTAGGAAGTTGGCTAGTATTGTTTAATAAAGTCTCAGTGTATGTACATTCTACATCATTTATAACAAGAGAACAAAAATATATGGTGGGAAGGGTTGGAGAAAGAAGGGAGGGCGATACGTGTTTTTATAAAAAATTTTAACTTTAATTCAAATAGTTTCATCATTTATTTGTATCATGAGACTTATATTAGCAAGTGGATTTTGAACTTTCAAAGTATTTGAAGAACCATTTTCAGATGGATTTTAAACTTGTTGATTCAGATATTTTCTAGCTGCAGCAAGCTGTATTCCCTATTTATTTGAAAACAATTCCTAGCTTTGTTATAAGAATATTCATTTAAACTGATTTTAAACACAATGAGAATGGTCTCTAGCATTCCTATAATAGAGACCAAGAGAAAATGAAAAAGATGACTATTCATCAGATGGGAGAGTGGAGATTTATTTTAAAAGAAAAAGTGAGAGAAAAAATTTTTTTTAATCACTAGAGCAGCCAACTTGCCAACCAACAATGGCATTCACATTTTAAAATACATTAAAACTTTATTTAATAGTGTGATATTATTCTTAGCTCACTGACCATAATATGAAAGCAGGCTGCTCATACTTCTGATCTAGGACTCATTCCTAGCAAAGTTATAACAAGGTTCTCTAAGCATCTTACCATAGTGGGATCCAGGTCAGGACTATTCTGCCATCCAGGGATTTCCTTCAGTGTCTGGAGTTCATACTTGAGGTAGGTAGTGCTTTCTAGTGGCTTCAGAACCACTATGGAGCAAGGAAATTGTTTTTTGGGTATTAGGAAGTCCCCTAATTTTGATTAGTTGATTGCTTTGTATATGAGCCTTTGGGTAACCTGAGTGAGCCATGCTCATCCACCTAACCATCCTTTGATTTCACTCACTGACATGGGAAGGGATTTGAACTTATAACTCCTATTATTCCATTTGTTTGACATACTATGCTGCAGCGGCAGTTTCTGTGGCTACAGGTTATCAACATAATTTTTATTAATCTGAGATAGAATTTCACTATATTTATGCCCTTGTTAACTATGTTCTGACAAACTGTAACTTCTTATGCACAAATGAATTACAACATTGAAATGATGTCCATAGTGCTACTTTGGTAATGTAATGAGCAAAATATGAAATGGCTGAGGAAACAAAGGTTTGACCTTTTGAGCATAGCAATTTATTAGGCAAGTGCATGACAATTGTTTGGCAAATTGGGCTAAAATTGGACTAGATTCTTCCTTAACCTTGGGGCTAGATCCCAACTACAAATAGTGACAAACTTTTTAGACATTAATAAGACCAGTTAATAAAAAGAAACAATATAAGATTAGGTAACCTGATTTCTACTTAGATAAAAGGTTGGTACTTTCCAGGTTGGAAGGCAGGAAGTTGAACAGGTAAAATTCCTTGAATTTAGGAAAAGGGTGTAAACAATCAAAAGAACATGAAAGCAATAATCAATTGATCAGTGTGGGGGTCAATGTTCAGGTGAGGCAGAGTTTGCTCAAAATGTATAATTATGAGAATACTCCTTATATCAGACTTAAGTTCAAACAATGCAATACAGTTTTCTCCCAGTTCCCACAATTGAGTAAAGTTTTCTTATAGGACAGAAGTTGGAATAGACGCATAATTGAATAGAAAGGAAACTAAACTAACTTCAGAATTGAGTTATAAGATAGAGTCATTGTGGTTCACTCAATTTTCACAATTGCTGTCCTAATCCCCTCAGTTTCTTCTATTTTTTCACAGTAGTATAAAACAGAATAAACGCCCCATTTTCTGGTAGTTAATAATTTTTCTAAACTGCAAATATTAAATGGCATTGATTACAACTCCATTTATAGGAGAAGCTATTTCTATAGTTGCAACTTTTTGATTCAAAATAATATAAATTTTTTCCCCTTAATTTTTTTTTCTTTATTATGGACTACACTTGGATTCCTAGTCATTTTAAGCTCTTAATAGTTTTTGTAGAGACTTTTTCTTATTTAATTTGTTATGGAAGTTGACTTGTATGTTTATTTAAATTTAAGTATTACTGAAAATAATTTTTAAAATAGCCCTCACATCCTTTTGGGTAACAGTTCTAACAAATTTTCTGATTATTTTTGCTTAGTTGTCTTACCTGGATAACATTAATTCCCAATTATTTTTAGATTATTCATTGGAAAAAAAAGTTAATTTAAGACTATCTTTTCCTTGTTATTTGCATGCTTTCAGGTTAGCCTTATTATAAGGGAAGTTGATGGGGAGGCCAAAAATGCATGACAAAATAAAAATCTGGCACAAAAAAATGTCATTCAAAAGCTAAATGTCTTGATCTGTGTGTCTGTCTTGAAATCCTAGTTAATGCTTAATCAAGTTAATATTTTACATTGTTTTATATTACTGAATTTTTAGATTTAACTGCCAAGGATGCTAAAAAAATTAATATAAGAAGTATTATGTGAAGATACTAGATACAAGTTATTTTGGTTGTTTTAGGTTTGGCAGGAGATCTGGTCTATAGAACATACTACATTGCCATTATTATGTAAGATCAATAAGCCCTAAATTTCAATCTTTTTAAAGAGAAAGTAGGCCTAGTTTGTTTTGCACTGATTCAGATTTGGCTGAGGATTGTTTAAATTGTTCTCCTTTTAGCATATGGGTGTTTATCCCAGACCTTATTATGGGATTCTAAGATTCATCAAGATTTATACAGAATTAAAATCCCATTATATTATATTAAAATATTGGGAAAATAACATAAGACAGCCCATCTCATACAACCAATGCTTAATTGGTGAGTTTATAATAATTTCTACATAATGAAAAACCCAGTACAAGAAGTGCCTTTTTTTTTTTTCCTGACTTTTATCCTCATAATAGTCATTCTCTGTGATGGAAAATCTTTGATTTTGTGCTGTTTTCATTGTAGGTTTGGAGAGCTGGCCTGTAGCTGATGTTGTTTTTTGTCCTGTCATCAAGTAGCAGTTGTGTTTCAACTCCCATCCTTGCCACCTCAAGCATCTTAATCCCCTAATTAATTAAAACCAACAAAGCACATTAAAATATATAGGAATTAGGGGGAAGACACAATTCATAGAACAATACATTGAGACCTGGAAAGGATCTCAAAGGTTATATAGGATCATAAATCACAGCTAGAAGAAACTTCAGCCCTCTCATTTTACAAATGAGGAAACTAAAGCCTGAGAGAGGTTAAGTGATTTGTGCAATGCTTCATAAGTAGAAGATGACAGAGTTTGGACTTGAACACAAGTCCTTTGGCTCCAGAGCCAGCATTCTTGCCAACACAGTGTGCATATTACTTCCTGTCCTTTTTTGGGGGGGTTTATAATATTTAGACTTTTCACTTTCTAATTAGTTATCAAAAGGTCAACTTCCATATGTAGCTTCTTCAGACAATGAATATAATTTGCAGCAGTGTACTCATTTAAACAAAATCTATTCTTATGTTCCATGCAATTTTTAATAATAACAATTTTTATCTTTGTTCACTAATAATTTTTTATACTAGTGAGAACAATAATTTAAATAATACAGAATTGATGATGCTGAAAATGAATAGACTTCCTTCATCCTCATTTAATAATTGTTGATTCCCTATGAGTAAAGGCACTGTCAAAAACATATTAGACTTAGTCCTTGGTCTCAGTTTAAAATATGAAAATGAAGGTATATATACATATATGCATAAATGGCATAAGGAAGTAAATGATAACTCGTAGTACTTAAGCTGTAATTGGTATGTCAAACTTGTTTAAAACTAGTTGAATTTACATTTATATTTGAATATTCCGGTAATTTAGTGTCAACATAATGAGGCCAAGAACTGACTTGGGATTTACAAGTTAGTCTTGTTTTTAAGTTTTAGTGCTCTCCTATATCCATTCCATGTTAAGGATAGGTAGATAATGTTTTAAGAGTGAGATATAACAATATTCAGAGAGGTTACTTCTCTCTAAACTTCCTCTTTCTTATTCATACTTTTCCCCTGGTTAGGGAAATAAATATCAAAGGCCTGTTATCCTCTGATTCCAATGAAAGAGCAGATATAGAATGTTGACATCTAGGTAGGTGATACTTTTAGATTTCTGTTGATACTAAAATCATTATATGAAAGGTCAGTTTTGGAAAGGACTTCAGAGGACATTTAGTTCTAGTCTCCCTTGTTTTATAGATGAGTAAACTCAAGTCAAGGGATTTGCCTAAGGCCCCATGAGTAGTAAACCTGTGGTTTTATTTGAGTGTGATTCAATTCTAAAACCAGGACCATTATGCTCTATTACACAATTTACTATGTATAATTGACTGGGCAATTTGGAGTTGATTATATCATAGTAATAACAGTAATTTCAAAATTTTTAGTATTTTTCAACTAGATTTTTGCTTAAATACTCTTGAAATTGAATACTTTTTATTAAATCTATGAAATTTTCTTTCAGCCATCTTTAAATCCTGAATATGAGAGAGAGCCAAATCAGAATAAATCTTTAGCTGCAGGTGTATGGGGTAAGTATTTTTTTGTCCGTATTTGGAATATAAAGTCATATTTATTAATTTGACTACTTAATAAAATGCAACAAATGGGAAGGTAGTTTACAAAATGGTTTTGGAGGGGAGAATGCTAGCAATAATTGGGATCAGGAAAGACTATGTAGAAGTTGGTTTTTTAAAGAAATAGAGATTCTGAAGTTAAATGATGAGAGAATGAACTTCTGTGGATGGAAGAAACCATCAGTACAAAAGCAAGGAGATGGAAATAGAGTACCACAAAAAGAAATGGTTTGGTTCAAAGTTCAAACCTAGGAGTTTAAGAAGCAAAGAAGGATGTTGAAAAGATACAACACCTGAGAATGAAGAATAACTCAGATCTGGTAAACCTGGGAAGCAGATTGTGCCTTAAGCAGAAATAGAGGTTTGAGGAGGAGGCATACTCTTTTTGAGAAAGGCATTATATCTCATATTCACTTTCCTCCTTGTCTCAACTCTTTATAAAAAGTACTGGCCAATTTTTGGTTGTATCCATTAGCTTTCCTTGTAGTCAGTAAATGGAAACAATCTATTGGTTGTTGGCTTGGCCAAATTTTATTTTTTTATCATATAGTTTCAGAGACTTAAGAATAGAACCCCAAGGCTATAGCAAGTCGTAAGTAAATGTATGTGGAGAAGATGGATATGTTTTATATATGATTTCTAAAATTATTTCTGCTCAACTTAAAAGATTAAGCAGTATAACTTTTAGGGCCAAGTGGAAGTTGAAGGTCATAGGGAATTTTTCACTCTTGAAAAAAAGTTGAAAAAATATGTCAAAAGTTTTCAGTGTATAGACTGAAACTGAAAATGTTGAGGAACAGTTTAATGGAAACGAATGAAGAAAAGTGAGAGGACACTCAATTTTATCCATTTGTGTTTGATTCACTTTAGATTAATTTTGGTGAAATTTTAATTGTCAACTGATTACCAACCAACTTTGGTGCTGTTTTCCCTCTACTAGCAGTTGATAATACTTAAGAAAAGATGGTTAATTTGAATATTATCAAGTCTGCTAGATAGTACAGTGGATAATTACCTCCCAGGGTTGTTTTAGGGATAAAATGAGAGAATATTTGTAAAACACTTTTTCGAAACCCTTAAGCGCTGTATAAATACTAGCAATAATAATAGAGATGAATATTAGGAAGATAAAAGATGTAAAAGATAAGGTGTTACTAAAAACCCAAGTAAAGAGAAAATAACAAATTTTTAATTATTTGCATTAATAGAGAAACTAGGGATAGATAATCCAAATATTAGTCATAGGCTTTAGGGAGAGTACTTCAGATATAGGCATTTCTTAATTTTCTGGGAATTAATTTTAAGCAAAGTAACAGAGATAAATTTCCTGACTTTTGGAAAACCTGAGAAGCAGGTTGGTTCCCTATTCACCAACTTCCTTCTTCTTCTCAATTATGGGAAATCAGTTATTCTTGAAAATTGATACGAATTTTTCACTCTTAAGACTCCCTCTAGTACATTTGAAATTATGTATTAGTGCAGTGATGGGCAAACTACTCCCTGTGGGCTAGATCCAGGCAGTAGTTTTCCCATCACTGCCTTAAGCAATTTCCTAATCACTACATCTGTAGGTGGGAGCATAGTGATTAGGGAATTGCTTAAGGCAATGATGGGAAAACAACTGCCTGGATCTGGCCCTGGGGGAGTAGTTTGTCCATCACTGTACTCATGTATAAGGTAAATAGAGGAGTTTGGATTTTAAGAAAGCAGTCATTAGTGCATTAGATTTCACCTATCAATTAGTGCCAAATTGTTAACCAAGTAAATATATTAGTTTTCATTTTTAATAACTATATTTATGAACTGTCTTATCTTTCCTACTAAAATGATAAGTTTTTTAAGGACACTGACCATTTTCTTGTTCATCTTTGTATTCTCAGCTCACATGCACATAGTAGGGAATTAATAAAGGTTTGTTAACCAAGTAAATATGTGAAAAAATATGTGAGAGATTTGTTGGAGATAATGTTGTCTACCTTAGAATTGATTTGCCTCAGAGTAATAGGGAATTGATTGAAAATGATTTGGGGATTTTCCATTGTTTAAGTTATGTTCTTGTCCATCTATTGCTGCAAGAAGCTCCTGTTATTAGTATCAATAACAAGGCAGTGTGAGTGGAAGGGGGTGAAATCTGGAGATGATATGGAAATAGAAGAAACTATTGAAATAGAAGAAACTCTGAAATTATTTGTAAGGGAGAAGTAATAGTTACAGGCAACCAATGTTTTGTGCTTTGGTGACTCACGGTGCCATTAACAAAAATAGGGGAATTGGGAGGCTTGTTCTGGTGAGGTGGGGAGGGAGGAGAGGAAATAATTTATGTTTTAAGTTCATGCTATCTAGTTATCCATATAGAAATATCTAGCAAATAGTTGGAAGTAGGAGATTGGAATAGAGAATGCAAATTAGGGTGGAATACATACATTTTGAGAATCATCCATGAAGAGCTCTTATTTGTGATTGTTGCAAGTGGTAGTGGTTTTTATTGAGAACATTTATTGGTAATATATGCTTTGTTTACCCACTGGCTTAAGCAACTTTTAATAATGTTTTTAATTTTGTTTATCTGTTTTCATTTGTATTAATTCAAAATCATCTCCGTATGAAATAGAATTTAAAATCTAGTTCCTCCTACCCCCTTTTTCCTATTTAGACTGAAATATACCACTCTTTCTGTGAACTTGATTTATAGGATTTCTTTTAGACAGAGATGCTTCCCTTCTTAATGAATCATAGTAATTATGTCTCATTGTGAGGTAATTGTGACTATACTTGGTTCTTCTGAACTTTAGGAACAATTTTTCTCCTTAATTTGAAGCCACTGGCAACTTTATCAGCCTTTAGAAAAACTTTCTTCAGAGCCTGAAGCAACTTATTGGTAACCTTTGAAACCATCATTTTTTTTTTTTTTTTTTTTTTTTTTTTGTTAAAATTAAAGATATAATGGTTGCTGGTAGCAACTTCATGAGAGGGGTCATCAAAGGAAATGATGCAAAGGAGGAATTGATGGGAGAAAATGTTTAATTTCTTCTCAAAATAGGTCGAGGGAGAAGAATGTGAGTAATACATAGTGTGAGAGTTCATTGTAGTTTAAAAATTAAATCATCTTTCTAGATAATGACTAAAACAAATAATGAAATTAACATTTACACTTGGTTAATTTTTTAAATTAAAATTTTTTTCAATTAATAAGCATTTATTTTCTCTTCTACTTTAAAATACCACCACCACAGAATCTCTTTAACAAATGTTCCTAGTCCTGCAAAAGAAATTCCTAGATTTTAGTGTCCAAAAATGTATCTCTGAGCAGCTAGGTAGCACAGTGAATAGAGTGCCAGGCTTGAAGTTAGGAGGAACTGGATTCATATTTGGCCTCAGACACTTTTAGCTTTGTGATCCTGGGCAAGTCACAACCCCAATTGCCTAACTCTTGCTGCTCTTTTTTTAGAATTAGTACTAGGTCAGAAGGATAAGGTTAAAAAATGTATCTCATTCTTTATATATTTGGTCAATCCCTTCTATGTCAGTTGTCTGGATCATGATTAATTATTGTGTTGATCAGAATTTTTAATATGTTTCAGAATTGTGTTTTATAATGTTGGCTATTTTCTTATACTAAACATCATATAGTTAATCAAAGGTTACAAAATTAGTTGGCATTGGAATAGCTTTGTTTTATTTATTTGGAACATTAGTTTTTAAACATCCATTGAGTATGCGGTTTGAATTCACTAAAAAAACAAAAGTTTATAAGACTTTAAATAGCTGTGATCACAGGGATAATATATGAATATGATTGGGCTCAGTTCTTATTGTTGATTTATTTTAAGATCTACCTATCTAAAAATCTATCTTAAGGGAAAGATAACTATAATTCATTTTTTTATGCAGAATATCCTCTGAATCCTAAATCTAGAGCTCCAAGAATGCTGGTCATTAAAAAAGGCAGTACAAAAGATTTACAGATATCTGGATTCCCTGCAGTAGGAAATCTTCATTCTCAGCCAGTTAAAAATGGAACTGGTCCAAGTGTTTATAAAGGATTAGTCCCTAAACCTGCTGCTCCACCTACAAAGGTAAGGATCACCATTCCCTCCTTTCCCAGTCCCTCTCCCCCCCTAACGTTGTTTGATAATTGACATATAGTAATAGTATCTTAAAAATATGTGTATGGTCTGCAAAATTAAATCAGCTCTACCAAATTGCTCATTTCTCAATGGTTGGATCTGGCGCATCATTTGTTCTTAATTTCTATTACATTTTAAAACAACTTCTCATTGTTTTATTTGTGGTCCAGAATAGATGCTCAAAATGAAACATTATATATACTGACTGGACTTGTGATTTCATTAGTATAGGGAACTCCCCGGTGAGGAAACTCCACCCATCAAATATAAGTTGGCATTTTTTTTAATAGTCTTTAGAACAGTGGTTCTCAAACTTTTTTGGCCCACTGCCCCCTTTCCAGAAAAAATATTACTTAGCCCCCTGGAAATTAATTTTTAAAAAATTTTAGTAGCAATTATAATAGGAAAGATAAATGAATACCTGTGGCCATCACCACCTCTCTGGATTGCTGCAGCACCCACCAGGGGGCGGTAGTGCCCACTTTGGGAATCACTGCTTTAGAGAGTCCACTAAAAGATTAAGTGACTTGCTGTGGTTATCTAGTCCTGCCTCTAGCAGGACTTCCATTCTGACTGGCCTTCCTGGTTTAAGACTGACTCTTTGTACAAAAAGACAGTAACTTTACTGAATTTTTAAATCTGCATAAGCATTGCTAACATTTATATTGCATTTTAGTTTTATTTTAGGTGAAGGACTGGGAGATACCACCCTTAATTAAAATCAATATCAACTATAGGAGGCTAATGACATTTGTAAAATAAGAGGTGAAAAGTTCTTTTGAGAGGTAGGAAGTGTCAGTTGGAAGAATCAGGGAAGGTTTAGTAGAGATGGTAGGAGGGAAAAACGGTGTGCATTTTTCTCTTATTAGCACAACTGACATAAAAACATTTGGAAGTTTACAAATATTTTCCTCAGAATTAACTCTTAAGGAAGTTAGTCAGCATAAACTTATTAGACACTTGTTATGAACAAGCAACATTGTCCCAACTTTACAGATGACAAAACTAAAACAGCTCTTGTTGTAAAGAATACCCTAGACTCCAGATCAAGAAACTTGAATTTCTTTTAAGCCAACTCATAGAACGTAGTGACTTGCCCACATTGTCATAATCCAGATCATTCTTTACTCAATTGTGCTCTTTACCTAATGGAAAAGGAAATGCAGTTCATACACAACTATTAAGATTTTTGGAAATTCTTCAGTATGTTGCTTGAAAGTGAGAGGAAAATATATTGACTAAATAAATGTCTACTTCTAGGGTTTCTCTTAATGCCCTTTGTAAGAGGGGAAACTAGATATTTAAGGTATGGTCACCAGGAATCAGATTAATTTGATTACAAATAAAAAAAATAGACCCAAGATAGGATGACTTTTATGGAAGTTTATTTACAATTAGGAAGGTTGAAGGTAGGGAAATTGAGAGAGAGAACCTCTGGCCCGGACAAGAGAAGAATTTAGAGACCCCAGCAGAGGGGCACAGAGGTTAATTAAACAAGACTTCTAGCCACAAGGCCTTTTACAATTAGAGAGGCAAGAGAGACCTCCTTGAGGGTAGAGCCTCCAGAAACGCCAAAGGAGGAGAAAGGAAGTCGGCCTAACTTACCCACATGACAATTCAGAGGGAAGCTGTCTGAGGTCTCACCAGAGATCCTTCTACACCAAGTTCAAAGTGCCAATTGCCTCCACAGGAAGTTACCATCATATTTAAAAGATAGCATCTTTCCTCACTTCCTGCATCCACCTTCAATTTCAAGTGGACAAATGGCAGCCTCAGCACTGTTTTGGACTGCCCAAAGGGCAGTCCCTTGTTCTTGATTTGTTACTTATTGTCATTATCTTCCCCTCCCCACTTAATTCTAAGTTGGGTAGGGTGACATTTCTGGTGGCTAGAGTCTTAACAATGAATATGAATGAGGATGAGCTAATTCCATTTACACACCTTGACTTGGATGTCATATTATCCTTTCTTTTTAAAACAATGGAAAGAGATGAGTGTAGCAGTAGTTAGAATGTGAAAATTCTTTTTTATCTTATTTTCGAATTCTCTTATTTTTTTGGAGAGTAACTCTTATTTATTTATTTGTTTGTTTGTTTGTTTGTTTTAGCCTACACAATGGAAAAGCCAAACTAAAGAAAATAAAGTTGGAACTCCCTACCCTCATGAGTCTACTTATAGCATTGGCAACTTTAATGCCTTCAAATCAACTGCCAAGAATTTTAGTGTATCAACAAATTCAGTTAAGGAGGTATGGTAATATTTTAATGTAATTTATCATATATTTAAGTCCTAGTAATCCAGTAAATATGGATTGAAAAATAAGATTAAATGAAAAATGAATATTAAATTTTTATTTATCATATAATAAATATTGCACATTTATTATTATGTATTTATTGTTTTTGTATAAATATATATCTTGATGTTCATGTAAAATATATTAATATATAATTATGTAAATTATATCAACATGTCAGTATTTATATAAATAATATGTTATTATATTGTATATTATTATATATTTATAATAATTATTAAATGAATATTAAGGTGCTTTGACCCTCCTCTGAAGAGTAGAATGAACACTGAGTAATTCTATTACTTATTTTGCTTTTTTATTTAGAAAGAGAAAAATATTTGAGTTTAATTCCTGTGAAAAAAGTTTCATTGTATTGTCTGTGGAAATCCATATTGTATAATTGATTTGAAAATGAAATCACCTTTTACTCTATTCTTTTGGGCAACAAATATTTAAACAATTTTATCTTCGTTAAAATAATGCCACATTTGCATAATTTTCCTTTTCACATAGTGTTAGAATAGGGTAAGGTAATAAGGAAAGAAAATTAAATGAACTTGTTCCTACAGATGGAGCTTATTAATTCATGTTTAGAAAGCCACATATACCTATGAATTGCTGCATTACTTTGGCCTGTAAATATTTCAGAGATACTCATATAGCATTGTGTTATATTTGAAACTACCTAGGATCATCATTGGGATCCTCTTTACCATTCATGGTGAATCTTTCGAGTGTCCAAACTGCAACCCCCATGCCACATGTGAGCACCTCCTCCTTACTCCTCTTGGGAGGGCGGAAGTGCTCCCATTGGGCTACTGGGCACAGGCAGGGTGATGAGAGAAATATCCTCAGGCATGGTGGAAAGGGAGCATAGGTGCCATAGGTTCACCAACATGGCTGGCTCTATATCAGCAAACAAGAAAATTTGGAGAAATACAAAGGAAAAATGGTTAAATATTCTCAATTCTCGTTTTATGTGAGGAAACTGATAGCTTAAGAAGTGACTTGATTAAGCTTACATAACTAGTCAGTGGAAGATCTTATCTGGCCATGAGAACCTATCTAAACTTCTAGTATACGGTTTTTTGTGATGATGCAGAGAAGGGGAACTATCAGGAGGAGACAGAGTTTCTTTATCATAAAAACTCAGACAGGAGAGACTGTGCAGTATATACACAGAGATAAATACAGAGTCAGATGCTGAAGGTAGTAATACATAAATATCTTCACCTGTTCATTTTTGTTGAATTCTATCAGTTTAATTCTTTGCTCTTTGTGTTGAAAAGCCCTGATAGATAGATGTACTTGCTCTACTTAGTCACCTTCTCCCTAGGCACTGACTTATTATTGGTTTGCTTTTTGGTTTGTTTTGGTGTTCAGATCTATAATCTCCCCAATGTAGGGAATTCATAAGTATGCTAACGTCCTCCACTGATACAGCTCAGGCACACATCTCTTAGGAGTCTTAGAATTATCTGAGGCATTTACAATTTGTGGATTTTCTGGTGTATATACAGCCAGTAAGTAAGTTTGAGGGGTAGGACTTGAACCTGGGTATAGAACTAGATTCAGTAGGCTTCCCCTCTCTGTATTGTGCTATAAATATAAAGAGATAAAAAAATAGTCCCTGACATCATGACTCAAATTATAATTGGACAGAGACAATATATACACAGCTATTAATACATTAAAAATCCCAGAGATCGCTAAGGGGGAGGTACTAACAATTGAGTAAATCAGAAAAGTTTTCTTGTAGGAAGTGGCACATGAGCTGAACCTTGAAGGGGAGATCCAATATCAGAGGAAATGAGTTTTGCCTTTGGTGTGTGAGGGTGTTCAGAGAGGCATGTATCCAAAAATGGTATTTCAGTATAGCAATAGCAAGTAAGGTCAGTTTGTTTGAAATAGAGTTTGTGAAGGGAGTGAGTAGTGTTTAATCAACCTGGAAATATAGATGGTGAATGACTTCAAATGTCAAACAAGGTTCCTGTATTTCATTCTAGACTAGGAACTATAGGCAAGAAAGAGTCACCAAAATGTTTAGAGTAATTTTAGGAATATATATTTGGCACCTTTGGAGAAGGAAGAAACTGGAGACAGGGACACCAAATAGGAAGCTATTATAATAACCCAGGCAGGTGTTGATGAGAGCTTCAGTTAGATAGTTATGGTGTAAGTGGCTGCGAGAAATATTCTGGAGGCTTGGGAACTAATATTAATTATGAGGGTAAGGGGTACAGCAGGTAAAAGGGAAGATTTAAGGATGATTCCTAAATTGTAAACCTGAGTGACTAGAAGGGTAGTAGTGCTTTCATCAGAAATAGGGAAATTAGAGAGGGGAGTGTGTTTCAGGGGAATGCTGCGCTAATGAATTTCAGATTCTTTGGGTAAATGAAATTCTTAAATATTGCTATAATGAATTGTATAAAGTGCTACCAGTTTTTTGCAACCCATCTTTCAGAAGTGTTTGTGCTATAAGAAAAAAAATTTTTTTTCTTCAAATTTGAATTGGATTTGTTATGGGAAATGTTAAAAATGATTCTTATGTTTATGGGTAAAAGCCACAGTAATTATGAATTTAATTTCTGGTTTATTAAAATAACTTCAATTTTAGTTGTGTAGTTAATTGTTATATTCACCTCAGGAATTGATCAGTATTTGTATATTTTTTCATTAGTGTAATCGCTCAAATTCCTCTTCTCCTGTGGACAAACTTAATCAGCCTCGTCTAACCAAACTGACCCGGATGCGCACTGATAAGAAGAGTGAATTCTTAAAAGCATTGAAAAGGGACAGAGTGGAGGAGGAACATGAAGATGGAAGTCACATGGGGCCAGAGAAGGTAACTGAGCTTATCAAACCTTTGATGGATATCTATAGATATAGATATGGAGATATATATATATATATATATATATATATAGAGAGAGAGAGAGAGAGAGAGAGATTTAAAGTGCAGAAGTGCAGGTTCATTAATTTATCAGTCGAGCTGTCAATATAGATCAAGCTTATCTGAATTAGTCTGTGTGCTCAGATTTTTACACATGAAATGAGTGATTAGAATGAGTTATATATACATACAGACCACATATAAATTATACATATATTATTATACCACAAGAAATTATTAATAAGTGTAAAAAGACATTCAGTGATGTAGAGAGGATTAAGGGGAAAAACTGCATGGAAACAGTTTTTAAAAATTATTATTTTGCAATTAGCTTATGATTACATGGTGTAAGCACTTCTAGTGAGCACAACTTCCCTCTAACAATGTAGGCATCTGTTCTCTATTGTCGTACTTGAATTCAGAGCTAATTATATGTCAAAGGAAGGACTTGAACTCGGGTCTTTCTAGTTCCCAGGCCTTCTCTCTTCTCTATATATGCCTTGTTACATCTGATTATAACTGTGAATGCTAACATTTCTCTAATGACTGTGTGATGATATTGATTTGGTATACTCTCAACAATAATTCAGATCTCAACTAATCCTTGCCTACCTGTCCTACGGTAACATGTCCATGAATAACAATACCAGTAATAATTTTGGAAAATACACAATATGAAGGAGAGGAAAAGAACATGAACAAACAAAATGTTTGATAAGTTGACTAAGTCAATAACATTTTGTCAAAATAAAGATGGAAATTTGATTTTATTTGCTTAAGTTTTTTATTTAATGGGTTTTTGCAAAGTTCGTAATAAAAGCTTTTGATGATAATAGTAATAGCTTACATTCACATAGTACTTAATTATGTACCAGGCACTGTTCTACAGTGCTTTATGTGTATCTCATTTGATCTTCACAACTCTGGGAGGCAGGTGCTAGTGTTATCCTCATTTTATAGCTGAGGAAACTGGGGAAAATGGAGGCAGGTGACTTGGCCAGAGTCACATAGCTAGTAAAGTGTCTGAGGCTGGGTTCAAACTTGAAGTTTTCATTATTCCAGGCCCAGTGCTATATCTTCTTCATCATCTCACTACCCCAAGATAAATATGTGTGTGTGAAATATGCTTTACTTTTTTTCTACTAGAGTAAGCCTTCTTTGATTAGCTTAAAACTCTTGCTTCTCTAAATGTGTTTTCTTTCTCTTTGTTTGTTTGGCCGTCCCTTAATTTTCTTTCATCTTCTTACTTGAGCTTCACTGAGTATTTGTTATCACCTAATGCAGGGGTCGGCAACCTTTTTGGCCGTGAGAGCCATAAACATCACATTTTTTAAAATGTAATTTCGTGAGACCTGTACAGTGCTCATAGTGCGAGCTCCTGTAACAGCGCCTGAAAAAAATTGACTTTATGGCTCCTGCAGAAAGAGCCATACGTTGCTGACCCCTGACCTAATGTATTCCAGACTCTTCAATGAGGACCAGAGATATAAAATAGCCATTGCAAACTTTACAGTCATGAACCTATCTTCCTTGTCAGGGATGAGTTATTAGCGCTTATGAAATCAGCTATTACCACTAAGAACTTTATCCTGCAGTTCTGGCAGGGAAAAACCTCATGCTGGCAGAAATCCCTGACTGGAATATTATTTTACCCTAGTACTCTTTAAGAAATAATATACCTTGACTATTATTGCAGGTCTAAGAGCATTGCCTTCCTACAAATTATTTTCAACTTTATAAAGAATCTAAGAAGCGGGCCCAAAATGTAAAATGTTATAGGAACTTACAGTACAAGGAAAATAATTATTTGAAGCAGCTGAAAATTCTAATTTGGGCACGTATCTTTGAGATTATTTTAAAGGAAGTCAAAAGGAAACAATGATTTATGAAAGATAAATTCACATACATTTTTGAGTGATATGTCCACTACCAAGGGAGTATACTTCTAGTTCAAATAGCTGTCAGGGAATTGATGTGATTTATGATTGTTTCATTGGTAAACTTCACATGTTGGTTCTTGAATTTGTGAATTATCCTTTAATATGTGTATCAAGAATTTTTATAAATGTCTCCAGGACTTCTATGATGTGTAATTGTTACTTTTTACTCTCTGAAATTATTAGGATGATGACTCATTTAATTTGCATAATAGCAACAACACTCACCATGAAAGGGACATAAACAGAAATTTTGATGAAAATGAAATTTCGCAAGAGAATGGCAATGCCTCTATGATTTCCCAACAGATCATTCGGTCTTCTACCTTTCCACAAGCTGATGTCCTTTCAAGTTCACTTGAGGCCGAGCATAGGTTAGTATTAAATTCCATTGTCTTTTGTAAAACATTCTTATTTCCAATGCACTATTCATGTATGTGTGTATCAAAGTGTGAACCCAATGATAGATTTTTATAGCCTTAGAAAATTTTTTTAAGTTGGTGAAAATTTGCTATCAAACTCTACTAATTTGAAATTTAATGGATTTTAAACAAACTTTATCTTTAGATTATCTGGAGAGTTTGCATAGCAAGAAGCAGCATAACAAAATTATTGGCACAGCATTTAATGAATATGAAATAAATTACCTTCAAATGCATGATATTTATGTACAGTTATACAAGTGTTATGGGTAACTAGTAAGACAAATCAGATCTCTTACTAGTATCAATTTGTGTGGCTATATTCTTGAAAACAAAAATATTCTTATATATTTACTCTACTTAATGGCTTTCCATCTCAATTTTTCTGAAGTAGCTTATAATTTTTTTCTGCTTGCTTCTTGATTTAAAGTAATCTTATTTCATCATCATTGAAATGCACAGAGATCAACCATGATTTCAGAGAAGCAGTGATTAAATAGACTTCTATTTCTTAAGAGGTGAAGAAGTGCAGAATGAGATATCAGTAGTTTGTGAATTTGTTTGACTAGGCTTATTTATGATAAAGGAACATTTTGGTTGGTGTCTTGCCCCCCCCCTTTGTGGGGACAATGAGAAGGAAGGAAGCGTACTGATAGTGGGTTAAAAACAAACAATCAGTGAATCTCAATGCAACACCAAAAAGATATACAAAAAGAACACAGAGAGTCAAAACAAGTGTGATAGTTTGGGAACTAAGGTGCTAAATTTCTTTTTTTCCTTACCTGAAAATTTCATTTAATTTATAATATTTTTCCATGGTTACATGATTCATGGTCTTTCCCACCCCCTTCCCGTAGCCAACGAGCAATTCCACTGGGTTTTACATGTGTCATTGATCAAGACCTATTTCCATATTATTAATATTTGCATTAAGGTGATTGCTTAAGAGTCTACATCCCCAATCATATCCCTATCGACCCATATGATCAAGCAGTTGTTTTTCTTCTGTGTTTCTACTCCCACAGTTCTTTCTCTGGATGTGAATAGCATTCTTTCTCATAAGTCCCTCAGAATTGTCCTGGATCATTGCATTGCTGCTAGTAGATAAGTCCATTATAATCGATTGTGCCACAGTGTATCCGTCTCTTGTGTATAAGGTTCTCCTGGTTCTGCTCCTTTCACCCTGCATCAATTCCTGGAGGTTGTTCTAGTTCACATGGAATTCCTCCAGTTCATTATTCCTTTCAAGGTGCTGAATTTCTTGTTTGCTTTGAAGGAACAAAAAAGGAGATAAGTATTATGTGGTGGAGTTAGTTTCATGGTCAAGTACCTTTTTTTGTTCTTTTTATAGAAGTGGAAATGCTCATGTTTACTCATAGTAAGACAAGGCACATTAAATTTTTTAATACACCAAAAGGGAAATATGATTGTAACCCTTAAATCTTCAAATAGAACTTTTAAGATTTAAAAGGCATTTTGCATAAACGAAATCATTTAATCCTCACAACAACCCTGTGAAACAAGAGCTCTTCTATTTCCATTTGGACAAAGTAAGACTTAAGAGAGGTTAAGTGAATTAATAGCTTGGGTCACATAGCTAGTTAGTGTCTTTTGGAATTGTTTGAACCCAGGACTTTCTTCCTAACTCCAAGCCCATCATTGTTATCTACTTTATCACTTAGCTGCTACAAAATGTACTCTTGGCTTCTAGCTAATGGGATAAATGATATATTGATTTTTGTAGTCTTAAAATAAACTAAATGGGCATTGTGGACATTACTAATAAATACCTGTTGAACTTAGACTTCGTCTTGCTTTTTTGCCCATTGTTCATTATGGCAGGAATGTGAAGTTGAAAGATTAGTGTTAAGGTTGATGGTTAACCCCTGGCCTTCAATTTTCTTGATTAAGGGAATGATTTTGCTTAGGGCTAATTCTGGGCCTTTAATTTTCATAAACGTTCTGATTATACAGCATTATTTGCTTTTTTGTCCCTCTCAACCTCTTTTTAATGATTTAAAGAGATATGATTACGAGAGCAAAAAATGTTCTAAGAATAGGAACTAGAACTCTTTAAAGCAGGAAAGAAAATGTTTCATTTATAGCTTGTGTTATAGCACTTAGACAGTTGAATGCTAAATAGATGATAGTGTTCTTGAATTATTCTTAACTATGTATTTTACCTATTAAATTTTAAGGTCCTTGAGGGCAGGAACTGAATATTATATTTCTCATGTATCTCACATTTTGGGGTGCATAAAAATTACTCAATACTTTATTGGTTGGCCTATAATTAGGAATATGGAATTGATTATATTTTTAACTGAGAGAGAGAAGCCTCCTTAAACCAAGTTACATATTTACCTTTAATAATCTTTTAGGGGAGCAAGTGATTCAAGTCTGTTTTTAGCCTTTCTCTTCTCAGATTGAAGAATTTTAATTTGTATACAGATAAATCCCACACACAGTTGCCTTAGAATCAGTGCTGTTTTGCAGCAACAAAACTGGCTTGAGATTCAGATCTCTTTGGTCTTCTGACTCATGTGAGTTAACTCACTCAGGAGTTTTTAGTAATTGATTTAATTGTGAAAGTTAGTGGCATGGTCAAGGTGGTTCAGTTCTTATTCACACTTGTCTTCCCTACTGCTTTCTTCTAGTCCATTGTGAGATTGGCCCAAATTGAGTAGATTCTGCTTATTGTTGGCTTTTTCTTGAGGTGTTGAGGAGAAGGCAACTAGTGTCACAGAAGCTGTTTATGTGTGGAGTGTTTTTCTCCCCTTTAAGTTGTATACTGGAAGCAGTATACCGGAATTGCAAGGACTAATTCGTATTAAAATTATATAGTTATTATCTTTGAAATGTTATGTCTTTTTAAAGACTTAATCTTTTAATAGTATTGATTTTAGCTGCCATGAAACTGAACATTTGTAAACTAGTCTTTTATTGTAATGAGTCTTCTAATAGACTTTTGTGAAATAATGATACCAGATAGGATAACCTTGGAATTTTATCCTGCTATATATACTGGTGCCTGCATCTTAGTAATTTTAATTTATTTTTTCTAGTCTTTGTTATGCTATGTGTATCCATATGCATTATAAGACAGATTTTATGGAACGGAGCCCAGTATAGGCAGAGCATGCTTAAAAGTAGATCACAAGCAATAGATCTTGAAGAGAACAAACTGTTAGAACTATTATTGCCAGCTATGCTGAAAATTGATTCTGACTTGTTGACTCCTAATGTTTTTCTGGACTCACTCTTATATAATTTGGTGAAGAATTTATGTATGAGCTCTTTCTAATAACAATTTAATACCCCTATCCTCTTGCCTTTCCTTAAATTGGGCTTCTTTGACAAAGCCCATTGGTTTTGAATTGAATGTCCCTGGCATAACTTGACCTGACTCCTTAACAGTACGTAATTTTTTTTTTTTTTTTTAGGGATGATAGGGCATGGTTTGGTTTCAGGCTAATTCTTTGACTTCTGTTTTTATAAACTTCCTAACCATACACAGCATTTTGTTTGATTGTAACAGCAAATTAAGCTGATTTTTCTTGTCAGTATTTTATAACAGGCTCTAAAAAATGTTCTAGAGTGATTGCTTATAGTGGTTCAAACTTCAATACTTATGAAGAACTAAAAAATCTTCATCAGTATGGATTCTCTACCAATAATGCTGATCTGATTCCTTTCTCAGTTTTATAACTGGCATTCAGTATTCTGGAGATGAGCTTGCCTGTACTTGGTTAAACTAGTCTTAGCCTAAAGAAATGATAGACATACAAGTCTGTTACTACTCCCAAATTCCATAACCTTTCCAACTTAGGTAGAAACTGAATGATAATTTCAACAACCCCAGAGAACTATCTACTCTGCACCATGAAGCATTGGATAAGGCTACCTGTAGCATCATCCTTTAGAAATTCTAGTTGACAAACTTTTTTCCCTGCATGTAAACTTATAGGATGAAGAAATCTATTTTATACTTTTTAAGAAATAAAGGCCATGTGTTTCAGTTTTGAACTAAAGATTATCAATTCCCTGATTATAGATTATATTTAAGAAAAAAATGATATTTTATTCTTGATTCATAGCATAACTCCTATTTTGTATCTCCTTACACTCTCCTTCCCCATTATTTTCCCCATTTGTTTTTCTGCTGTCTTCTTGCTTACTTTTTTTGGTATTAAAGATGATGGAGGTCCTTTTCCATTTGTCTGGAGTCTTGCTTTCCTTTTGATAGATTAAAAAATGATTCCTGAGATTTTTTGAAATTATTCCCACCTGCATGAATTTTCTTAAAACGTACTGGCTAATTTTAGCCACTTTCCCCAGGTTTTTTCTCTTGAGTACACTTTTAGTTTCTTTCTCATTGGACACAGAAATATAAGTATCTTGATTCTACCAATAATAAGACTAGTTTACTGTATTGTATAAATTTTTAATTAACATTCCTCCATGATTTCAAATTTTATCTCTATAGTAAGAGATATATCCTTAATATATCCTTAAACATGATATATTTTACAAAACAAAATAATTGCTCATACCATTGTCATTTGAAAGTGTTGATGATTATTATAGTTTATGTTATCAGGTATATAGAGACAACATGGCATATTGTATAACAAAGGTAGTCTTGGAGCCAGGAAGACCTAGGTTCAAGGCCTCCATTCTGAAAATTCTGACCCTAGTGAGTCACTTAACCTACCAGTGACCCATGCAACTCTGTAATAGACTATAAGTTGCAGAACAACTGTTAGTCTGCATTGATAAAAGGAATTTCCTTGTTGGCGAGCTCCCTACATCAGTGAAATTCAAGGGTTCGGACTCCCTACTTCCCTCAAGCCAGTCAACACATTTTTCAAAGATATTATATCATTTACAAATCTCTCTGAATATAAAGTGAGAGACGTTAAATAAGGAGGTTTTGGTTATGTGTTTGTTGAGTTCCTGGTCTGTCTGAATCACCAAGGTAGTTGTTGATACTTCACATACCTGGAGGTCATGTGTCCACTTATACTTGCTTATGTGGACTGTTTTTTTTTTTTTTACCATGAGTGTCCTTTTGAGTTTAGAAGGCATTGCTATATACACACATTTTGGGAAATGTTTATCTTTTCCAAATGTTTTCTTTTCTGAAGGATGTTTTAATTCATTGGTTGTATTTCATGTTGTCATATGTTAACTGAAAGGTATTTCAGGGTCTCTTTAGAAATAGAAAAATCTAGCGAGTTAACTATAAGACACATTTATAGTAAGAAACGTAACATTGCTATTCCCTATGATCTCTTACAAATTCTTTTAGCTGTCTTCAACTCAAAAGATTTTAGCAGTGAGTATTTTTAATACCATATTTGAGACAAAACAGTTTAATTTTCAATTAGCCCTAACTTTAGGATTCTCTTTGTCAGTGAAGCACTGATAGATGTTGGTCTGTATCTTCTTAAGTATATATAAATGATGTTTACCTACTTGGAGCAAAGCATTTTATTATATTTTATTACTTTCGTATCTTTTTTCTTTCTTAATTTTAGGTTATTAAAGGAGATGGGTTGGCAGGAAGACAGTGAAAATGATGAAACATGTGCTCCCTTAACAGAGGATGAGATGAGGGAATTCCAAGTTATTAGTGAACAGGTAATAACCATAATTTATTTATAGGGGACAAACATCCCTTATAATTTCATTTTCTTATTCAAAGTGGTGTAATTAAAGATAAATGGTTTTATTTTGGATTAGAAATAACTAAAATATGCTTTATATTGAGAGGATTGCACAACTGTAGGGTGAAGAGTTGTAGATCTTTTATTTCTTTAAAAAAGCAGTACTAATAAACTTTTTAGCCTTATAACTAAATAAGTTATTGCTATAGTTATATTGCTTTTTTTACTTTTAAAAAAGTTCACTCAGGAAGTGAACTTTAAAGAATGAAGCAGGACATTATCAAATTCTCCCCAATGATATAACAGCAAAATATTTAATACTATTTTAGCTTCGCCTTATCTGGAAAGAACAAAACAAATAAAATTTAAAAAGTGAAACAGGGCCTTACATAATTTCTATAAGCAAAATATTTGGAAACTTATTATTCTTTAGGCATAATATCTATAAAATCATCTTGAGCTCATTTGAAGGAAATTAGTAGTGTTTGAAGTAGCCAGCTCCACGATAAAGCCCTTCCATTGTACCTTCTCTTTTAAAATAAAAAATTCATGGTCCATTACATTAAACTTTTATAAAGAGGATAATTTTGAAAATGACAATGAGATATCAATTTAGGAATCCGTTTTTAATCTTAAGGTAGATATTAAGAGAAATCCATTGTCTTACATCTCACATACTGCATGCATGCACACACATGTTTTTATTTTTACTAATGAAAGCAAAACCTTCTTGACCCAGAAACTTAACCTAAAAGCCTACTTTTCACAGGGCAGGTAGTGAACTGTTTATGAGACATGACTTTTTTTTAACCTAAAAGAAGCTATAGAACACGGGCAATTTCTAGAAACCAGAAAGCTTAGAAAGCCCAGTGACTTCTAAACTCTAGATATGAGATCTATACCTACTGTGGTTATGATAATAGTGTGGTGTAGAGAACACACTTTTATGTTTATTTGCTTACAGCATCTTTAATTTTTGTTAACAAGATATACTAACTTCTCATCCATGCATTTTCTCTGAGATATACTGCTTGTTTTATGTGGATTTAAATAGGAAAAATAATTAGACCTGGTCCTAGATAAGAAGTTACATTTTTCATTAGAATAATGAAACAAAATCACTGAATTTAAAATGTAACTTAAAATCATCATAATCCAAGTTCTTAGCCATCTTGGGAATTTGCATAGTGATTACTGGAGCATAACATCTTTTAGATCATAGTGGTCTGGAAGAAAGATCATGGAATCTCAGAGATTTAAGGGTACTCAGTGACCCATTAGTCTTTTAAGGGAAAGTCTTCATTACAGTATTAACAAAAGTGGTCATCAACTTTTGCTTAAAAACTGAGGCAGACCATTGTACTTTTGTATAACTAATAGGAATTTTTCCCTCACATCCAACTTAAATTTACCTCTACTGCCCATTAATGACTCTTGGTTCAGTTCATGTGACTTGAATATAGTGATCCTGTCCCTTCTGAATCTTCTTTAGGTTTAAATGTTCTCAGTTCTGCTAACTAACTTTAATATGGCATGAACTTGAGACTCTTCATATTTCTGGTATCTTCCTCTGAATGTTCTCCAGCTAATCCTTGCCTTTCCTTAAACTGTGGCAAACCCAGAACTTTTAATAGTGGAGCTGGCTTTTTTGGCTGTCACATCATATTATTGATTCATTGAGTTTGCATTTCACTAAAAACTTCAGACCTTTTCCAGACAAAGTGCTGCCTGCTTGGTTTTTTCAAGCATTTTTTTTACTTGTGATGATATAACTTAACTTTTTCCAAAAGTACCTTTATACTTAAGAAATTAGTTTATTCATCCAGGAGGATCTGTCCTTGTGCTTTCCTTATTGTTTGTTCATTAGAATTTTTTTCATTAGATTAATAGACCTTTAGCATAGAAGTTACTCAAGGTCTAGTTTATGTTATAACAAATTAAGAAACTGAAGTCCAGCAAGATTAAAAAACATGATGTCACTAGCTAGGATAAGAATACAGATTTTCAGACTTGTTGTCTAGAGCCTTTTCCACTGCACCATAATGTTTCCCATTTTGTCATTTTAGTGGGGAGAGAAAGTTTTATGGATTTTAATATAACCATTATATGCTCTTGATGCCTATATAGGTATGGATTGTATACAGTATCGATACATAGTTATATTTTATTGTGATAACTCTTTCAGTTGCTAAGTTGGACATTTTGTATTTTTACTTTGCAGTTACAGAAGAATGGTCTTAGAAAAAATGGTATTTTGAAAAATGGCCTAATCTGTGACTTCAAGTTTGGACCCTGGAAAAACAGCACTTTCAAACCCACTTTTGAGAATGATGACACAGAGACAAGCAGCAGTGACACATCAGATGATGATGATGTGTGAAGGATTCTCTTAACAGCTTTAGAAGTTTTAGTGTGATACATCTCATACAGTTTGGGGTGAATTGTAAAAATGAAGAACTATAATTTATGTAGTAAAATACCCCATTAGAAGAAAATATTGGGGGGACTTCTTTATGAAGAAAACCAAGAATGTTGTGTTGGGCTGTGTTGAACATTACTATAATTTCTTTGTAAATGAATGTTGTAGAAATGAGGACTTTGGTTGATCCAACATTGACTTTCTTCATCACTGCAGCGTTTCTCTGACTAGCAATGTGACGATGTAACAAATGAGATTGTTTCTCATTTAATAAAAAAAAATGTGTAATGTTTTGCAAAGCTTCTGTCTTAAAATGTCCAGGTCTTTAAAGAAAAAGGGCAACTTAACACTGTTTCGTTTGCAGACTCATTTCTTTCTTACAATGGAAATCCTCAAGTCCACTTTGTACGCGAAAACAAAACAAAAACAAAAATGGGGCAATGTAGCATGTTGGCTAAAACTGGAGCAAAGTGCACTAAAACTTTTAATTTCCTGAACTGAGCTGTTGTAGTGTTCACTTTTTGAAACATGATTGCTCTTTAACTGTTTGTAGTGCAGTAAATGTTACAGAAAAGACTCACCACACTTCTTCCACATTTATAGAAATGATCTAAAATCTAGAGCTTTATTTGGGTGTGCTGCAAAACCCAAGATTTTCGGTGGACAATAAGGAAGAATCTTGTGGGATTAAAAAATACATATTTTGATAAGTTATTACACGTGGTAAAAACCTACTCACATTGACTGGATCTGTCCACTACATGAAAAATAAACTGGATTTTCATAATGTTGTCTTATTGCGTAGTGTCCAAGATATTGGTCTGTAAACACAAATGTGCTTTACTCGCCTTTATTAAAACAAAATGTACCATATTGATTAAAGATGATTATTGCTTTTTGAGTTTAGAAAATATTTTTGGAGAGTAGTCATTTTCCATTGTTTGACAGGTATGTTATGTGGATTACTGTTAATAATAACAAACTTTATTTTTAATTGCACAGTTAAACCCAGAATAATTTGTAGTATTTTAGCAACACATAAATTTACATTTTTTACAGGTGTGTTTTGTTCCAGTTTTTTAACTTTTTGTCCTTTTGGATGAAATATGTTCTCATTTCGTTACATAGCATACTATCCTTTAAGTTTTGTACCCTTAGGCTATATTCCTTCTAAAATATTTTGTCTAAGGTTTCAAAAAAACTTTAACTGGTTCGCCTCTTTTATGCTTCTGCTCCTTACCCTGTGTGAGGAAAAAAATGACAGTGTCAGAAAAATAAAGTAACACCCCTAATTTTGGATTGTAGGAGGGGGGAGTATTAAATGGTAGTATTAAAATGATTATGGTTCTAATTCTGATTTGGTTACATTTATTAAATGGGCCTTAAATATACAACATGAGTTACTTGAACCAGTGCAATTATCTAAAGAAATACCTAGCTGTAGCCAACAGAAAATATACTGTACAAGCATATTACACTGACAACAAAGTCACAGGAGTTCTTAGACTTAGAATTACTGTTGAGGTTCATTAGTTTAATTTTATCCATCCATAAACATTTAGAATGTGTTAAGTATAGTTAGTTGCAAGACTAAAAAGGACACTGGGAAGCCCGTTGGTTTGTTCTTTGAGTCATCCTAGAAAACTTTTATAAATAACTTTACAAAAAGTTCATAATTTGAATAATATATTGCAGTGTCTTGATTCTTAGTCAGGAAATTCTTATCTCTGTTTTAAATTCCTTTTATTAGTAGTTAAAGAATATTCTCTGGTGTCTTCAACTTTTGAATATTGAGTGAAAAAAATAAGCTATAAGTCATTCGTAAGTGAATACTTTGAAGGACTTCTTAAGTAGCATTTCTAGTATATTTAAATAACAAATACCACTTGGAAGAGAAGTTATTTGCAAATAATTTAGAAGAGAAATTTGAATAACTATAATTTGAAATTTAGGGTTACATAGTTGTATTGATTTTAAAAGGAGGAAGGCTATGGATTATGTTGGAATTGCTTTGGTGGAAAATTGACCAGAATTCAGAAATGGAATCAAAAGGTTTGGAGCCCTTAGACAACGACTGTATAATTCTGGCAACTTCAATGCTAAAATGCTGACATTTTAGCTCTGCAGTAATTTTATAATTAATAGAGGATAAAATTCCTCAGATATGGACTAAATTGTCTTGTGTGTTTAAAAAATCTTTGTCAGTATTTAACTTCCTGCTATTGTGGTTATAGAAGAATATGGTAATGTTTCATGTAATGTGAATCAAAACCTTTCATAGTCTAAGTTGTTTTGAGGAGGCATGGAATTGAGTTTGTGCATTCTCTTCTTTGGCCAGGAATTTTGCCCTCTTAACCACTGCACTTGCCATTTTTACATTACTATCTACATATACATCAACATTTTAGTAAAAAAATTTTTTTAAAGGAAAAAGATGAGTTTTGACATGTGAGGTTAATTTTGAAAACATACATTCCATGAACCTGTTTGAAACTAGTTGGTGGAGAGAAGAAATATTTGTGATGATCACTTTATTTTTTCCTCAAAACCAATGAATAATGAATGACCCAGGATCTCTAGTGCTTATTGGAGTTATTTTAGAATTTGATTAGATAATAGTAACCTGAATAATCCTTGGAGGGACTTTTAAAATCATAGCAGAGTTGTCAAAATCACTCTCATGTCACATCTCCTTGGGAGTACAGGCTGAACTAGGTTAAAATCTAATTGGGAAATGCTCAACAGGCTAAATAAAAAAATAATACAATATAGACAATGTTAATTTGTGATTTTCTAAGTCAGATGTGGTCTTTAAGGATCCACTTTCTTATTTGTGTTATATTTTGTGACATCACTGATCATAGGGAGACTAGTCAGTTGGCCACCAGATGGATTAAGTTTCAGCAACTCTTGTGTAAAATAATGGTCTAAATTTGGTTTGGAACAGGTTAATATAAAGTTTTAATCATATTTACTACATTTATGATTTCATAGCTACAGGGCTAAAAAAAAACAGTTTGTGCAAAAATGAATAATTGGGAGGTAGAAATAGCTTAAAAATAGATAATGGTTTCTTCCAGTGGCCCCTCTCTCCCCAAATTGATCTGATATGTTGATTTCAATATATTTGGAGTTACTTAATCTCTGACCAAATGTGTCTAGTCCTTTTACCAGTTACATCTTATATAAAATTAAATTTTGTTTGAAATTGCCACCTATTCATGTTTTTTGCAAGTTATCTTTAAATTACCTTACAGACTGTTATAAATGAGAATTCCTTCATTGTTCTAGGAAACCTAAATACTCTCTTCTGCTTACCTGGACTTTATCATTTGGTAGTTTTTGTCTTTAATATTTAAAATATGAAAATATAATTGGTGAAATCTTAGAGGTAAATTTGTATATCATTTTTATTTTGGGGGCTTTATTTGCAATTTTCTATTGCCCTTAAATATTCTAGTTATTCCTACATTCTAAAATCAGTTTGTTTATCACACTAAACATCATCAAACTTTTCAAAATACTAGAAGCTTTTAGTTAGGGTCTGCTTTGGTTAGAAGAATGTTAACATTGTAAACCACCTACAAGTTAATGCTTCCAAAATAGATGCATTTTATTGTTTACTTAATGAGCCATTATGTCTAATTTTTTTTCACCATGTTCCTATAGGGAAGTTTTTCCTAATAGTTAAGGATACCTTTTCTTTATTATGAGTTGCTGGCAATTAAGTTGAGCCTATACTTTAAGGAAACCTATTTTGTGAGCAAGTTTTTAAATTTGAAATTTACTAATGTTTTTGTACTCTTAGGAAGATTATCATGAGTGGTCGTTAGTATTGCTCCTAAGAATGTAGAATGACAGCATATATATATGGGACAGAATTAGAATAAGGAGATTAAAAACATGTAGAAAAAACTTTGTAAATACATTACCCATAAATGATTTCAGTGTTCTGGTTGAAATTTTCCACTTTATTCAGTATGAACTTTGCTGATTTCTTTATACTTACATATTATTACTGTTCCTAGTAATGAACTCAAACGTGTGATAAGACTTGTGTTTTAAGTTACTCTTGAACTGTTGTTACCTTTGTATTTGCATTCATTGACCTGCTGTACAATGTCATCCATTACACTTAATGTAGAGGGGTTTACGGTGTGTGCTATATGTAGTGGATTTCAGCATAAATTTATAACATCATCATCAAGCATATACTTGATCAGAAGAGGAAGTTGTAATGAGAGTGAGAAATGGCCAGCCAGAATCCATTCAGCATTGCTACCGATAAAGCAAAAGGAACTGAAGGACAGCTTTTAGGGCACTGGGTAAATGAGTTCCAAGAATTTGGACAAGAATTAAAGATGAAAATGCATGATGAATGGGTTGTGATTTGTACCCATTGAGGGAGTACCCAGATTGATGAGATAACAGATTAAAGTGTAATAATACATGACCTCTTGTGGAAACAAGCCTAAGGAAGCACATCCAAGCCAGAGATATTCTAATAATCGTCTATTTTGGTTTTTATGTTTAAAGATGTTTTCTTATATGCTGGAGAGAAATCGAATTTATGTACCATCAAATAAGGATGGATAAGTGAGGGTGGAGGGAAATGAACTTTCTCAGGTTCTGTTACTACCTCTTTGTATTACTCCGAAAATGAGGAGTTAATAGATTTTTTCCCATCCACTTCAATAACAAACCACGGGTAGGGTTTTTTGGGTTATGTCTTTTTCTAAGAGTCCTGGCTACTTATTTGTCAATTAGGAATGTTTTTTTTTTTTAATCGTCAATTTTCTTTTAAAATTTCATTTTTGCTTCTAGCTGCTATGCTCCAAAAATACAGGTGCTGGAAAAAAAGGAATGAACTAGCAGTTAAATCCCGTGGAAGTGATCTCCTTATATTGAAATACATCAGTGACAGTTTTTTTTTTAAATTAAAAACTTCTCCCAAATAACTGGCTTGAAACAATGCTACTTTTTAAATCTGACCTTGAGCCAGGGCAAAATTAGTTATGAATTGGCAGGCAAGTGACCCAGTGTTCACTGTGGTATGAGTGAGAAGTGTAATAAAAGTCTCTGTACTTCACAAATCCTTAAACTATAAGCACTGTGTGAAGTTAGGTGGACTGTGAATAAGAATGTAAACCTGGAGACAGGAAGATTACTCTTCCTGAGTTCAAATTGACTTTCCAATACTTGTTACCCTGGGCTAGTCACTTAATCCTGTTTGCCTCAGTTTCCTTATCTGTAAAGTGAGCTGGAGAAATGACTAGCCACTCCTTTATCTTTGCTAACCCCAAATGGGATTAGAGACAGCTGTAAAACAAAATAACAGCCTATTTGTGAAATGGAACTAATGCTTTTCTTAAAATAAGTTTTGTCAAATTAATTAGCATCCATTATGATCATATCAACCAAAAACTTGTTAGGCCATCTCTTCACACCTTCACTTTAGGGTTAAAGAAAGCTATATCTTTTGAGTAGTGGGATCAACCTCCAAGAGCCACTAAAATCCATATTTAAGGAACCTTATTGGCTACATGTTTAAATTTTTAAAATGTAATGCTAATTATTGCATTTTTGTTTCTTTTGTTAAAATATTTCTCAATTACATTTTAGTCTGGTTCTGCTGCCTTTGGGAGTATTGTGAGTTTATGTTTGATACTTCTGTGGTGGAGGTTATGGATTCCACAAGGTAATAACTTGAAGGAAGGTTCCTTTTCTCTGGGTTTCCTATCCTCCTTGTGAATTAGCCAGCGAGTATTCATTAAGTGCCTTACTAGGGGCCATACACTATGCTACAAAGTATACAAAGAAAGGCATATATGTAAGCTGTGGAAACAGAATATTTTCCATCCTGGCATATTAGGATCAATAAGCCAATGGCCAAATGTTTACAATATAAAATTCTAAAGCATAAGAAATTTTAGATCAAGCTAATGCAGCAGAGTACTACAGACTTGATTTCTGTAGTTTTTATCTTTTTTTAATTATTATTTTTATCTTTTTCAGGGGACCAATCTTGATTTATTAAAGATATCTTCAGGTTTACCTTCTAAAATCTTGTTCAACCTTTGTGACCAATACCAATATAAAAAAAGGAATATGTGTGCAGTAGGAACTTTATATCCTTGGTTTTGGATAATGTTGACAGATCGCTAATTTGGGAAAGATTTTTGTAGTGTGGATACACATGTATGTGTATATACACATATGTATATGTGTGCTTTTGACTAAGATAACATCTAAATAAGACATTGGACTGAATATGCCACCACTAAGCATAGAATGGGTGGGTAGGGGTGGGCTTTCTGCCCTCCAGGAGGTTAGTGTAGCTCGACATGAACCTAAGAACAGCACTGTGCTATTCTCTGGAAAATAAAAGTTCACATTCCTTGAGCCACCAAGCTGAAAACTCTTAAGATTGTCTTTTGTTAGTTAACCATATCAAATCCCCCTCTGCTTTTTTTTTTTTTTAAGTAATACTTGAAGAAGTGGCATATAATTTTCATTATGGGTTAGGTGAGGGAAGACAGTGAGGTTGTCCCTATTCTATAAGATGTCATTTTGCTGCCTTTGGGGAAATGAAAAAGAATTCTACAGCTAGTTCTGAAAATTAAATGTATGGACAGAGGGCAGCTACTAGAATTCACTGAGCATCTACCAAGATCCAGGTCCTAGTGATAGGTAAACATGAAGTAGTCACTCCCTTTAAGGACCCTATGCTTCACTGGAGGAAAACTATACATAGAAAATTAATGCAGAATATGTGCAAAGTAATTTTCTAAGAGCACTAGCATCTGGGGAGGGTAAGAGGAGCAGAGATTAAGGATGGACTTCATTGGAACTTGAGCTGGACTTTGAATGGAGCCAGGAATTCTGAAGAAAAGGATTCTTTTCTAAGCATAGGGACCAGCAGTCTGTCAACTAGCATTTATAATGGAGCCTACTAGGTGTCTGATGATTATGTTAAGTATTTTACAAATATTTGATCCTCACAATAATTTAAAGGTAGGTACCATTATCCCCATTTTACAGTTGAGAGACTTAAGACAAATTAAGTGACTTGCCTGAAGTTATACAGTAAATATTTTAAGATTAGATTTGAATCCATCTTCCTGACTCCAGGCCCAGCGCTTTAACCATGGTGCCACCCACCTGCCTATTAAATACTTTTTATGTAGTAGACCCTATGCTAAGTATGGAGAATCAAAGCAAGGCAAAAAAAAAAAAAAATTCTTTTTTTCCTCAGGGAGATCACAGTCTTATGGGGGAAACACCATGCAAACAACTATGTAATAATAACAGCTTTTATATCAGATGTTAAGGTTTGCAAAGCATTTTACAAATCCCTCATTTCATCCTCACAACAACCCTGGGAAGTAGGTCCTGTTCTTATCCTCATTTTTCAGATGAACAAACAAGATCTATACAGGATATATAGGGGTTATTCTTAGGGGGAAGACACTTATATTAAGGAGGTCCAAGGAAGTCTTCTTGCCAAAGGTAGAATTTTAGGTGAGATTTGCTGGAAACCAGGGAAGCCGGGAGGTAGAGATGAGACAAGTGCACTTAAGTGTCTGGAAATGGAAAATCTTGTGCAAATAGGACTGTGACTGGATTGTAGTATTTTGGAGAGAGCAAGATGTAAGATTAAAAAGACAGAAAAGGGACAGCTTATGAATAACTTTTGAAACTAAACATTTTTATATTTGATCCTGGAGGTGTTAGGAAACTCCTGGAATGTATTGAGTAGTAACTAACATAGATTTATACTTTAGGAAAATCATTTGGACAACTTAAGTAGAGGATGGATTTGGAATGGGAGAAATGTGGCAGGGAGACCAACTCATAAGCTTTTGGGAGAATGGTGGTACCCTCAACCACAACAGGGATGTTTGGAAGAGGAGAGGATTTTGGAGGAATGATAATAGGTTTAGTTTTGGATGTGTTGAGCTCAAGAAGTCCACTTTGATAGCTAAATGGCATGAGATAGGAAACTGGAGATTGAGAAAGGTAAGGGTTGGATGATTAGATCTGAATCAACTGCATAGACATGATAGTTGCAACCAATGGGAGGGGACAGTCACCAAATGAAATATTTCAAAAGAAGAGAAGAGCTCAGGACAGAGCCTTCAGAGACCCTCCCAATTATCATGCATAACCAGTCATAGAGATAGGTGAATCAGGACAGGGCAGTGTCCCGAACACCTAAAGAGAAGAGTTTTAAGGAGAAGATTCATAGTTAAAGCTTGCAGGGAGGTCAAGAAGAATGAGAATTGAGAAAGGCCAGTAGATTTGTCAATTAAGAGAGCATTAGTAATTTTGGAGGAAGGAGTTTCAACTGAATCACAAAAAAGAGTGATCAAAGAATTAGGAAGAAAATAACAAGAAAGGTCTATAGTAATTGACCTCAAATTTAGCCATTTAAAGGAGGAAAGATATATGATTTTGTCTGTTTTTGATGGATGCATCAACACTAGCTAATACGAGTGGGGGTGGGTTTGAGGATGGGGAAGATATGAGCATGTTTGTAGGTAATGGGGAAATAGCAAGTAGACAAGGGACAATTGAAGATTAGTGAGAGAATAGGGATAATAGAGGAGGCAATCCCTTTGAGATTTTGTGATGGAATGGAATCACTTATGCAGAGGTCACAGCCTTGGCAAGAATAAAGGTTACTTCTTTCTGTGAAAAAAAGTGGAGGAGATAGTGGCAGAAAGCATCTGAGTGATATGAGATAGAGAAGAATGGAGAAATGGAAGTTACCTGTGAATGCCCTTCATTTGCCCCCCCAATAAAATATGAATCAAGGTTCATGAATGGAGATTAGAGATGGAATGCTGTGTACAGGGAACAACAAACAATCTATTTTGGCTAAAATTTAGAGAATGTAACCTGGAAGGGTAGGCTGGAGTCAGATTGAAGAGGACTTTAAATAAAAATGAAGAATTTATAGTTTATCCTAGAAGCAAGAGGGATCCAGTGCTTGCTTGCTTGCTTCCTCCCTCCCTCTCTCCTCTCCCTCCCTCCCTCCCTCCTCCCTCCCTCCCTCCCTCC